>NC_069506.1:330613293-330985793 GCF_027579735.1 Bombina bombina | reverse complement strand
GTTTTTGTAAAAATATATAGTTTTGCTTATTTTTAAATAACATTGTGCTGATTTTCACACTCCTAACCAAGTCCCAAAGTTTAAGATGTGTACTGATGTATACAGACTTCAGACTGCTTCTGTTTGTATAATGGGCCTTTTTATATGCGGGGGAGGTTCTACTATCAGCCCCTTTCAGTGGGTGTCCCAGGCTAATCTCATTAACAGTGTTAAATTGGGAGCGTCTATGTTTTTAGAAGGTTTTATACTGGATTTTTATATCAGTATCTGTGCATATTATTCGTTATAGTAGTGTCAAATACATGCAGTTAAATGAAAATTGATGTATACTGCCCCTTTAAGTACAGCTTGCTCTTTTGCTGACAAAGACAGCTCTGAGAATACTATTGGTGGATAATGACATGCCTCAAAAGGCCATGAAAAAGTAATTTGTTTTTTTAAGCTCAGGAATATATACATTTTAAAAAAATACTGTAATACATTCCAAACAAACTCTTTTTTGATGGAACAAAAATACTTCAATGTCAATTTATTATTGCAAGTCTGCCATAGATTTTTTTTAACTATTATTAGGTTTTATTCCCTGGGACGCAATCATCCAGTCGTGTGCCCCTCAGCAATTGCTGCTCTAGGAAATTTAACCTACAATACTTTTGCAATTTAGCAGCAATTCATGGGTTTGAATATTAGCAACAGGGCTTTAATGACTTCTAATTATTTATCATTAAATTTTAATGAGCGTGTAGCTGTGCCTGTCGTCTTCCTAAAAATAATATCTCCATTCTACATTTTCCTATCATGTTAATGCGACAGGTTAACCCTTTGGTGAAAAGTCACAGTAGGATGTCTGTTTATATGGCACAAAATATTGAATACCTGACAGATCATTCTATGCAATGGGAATTTTGTAGTTTCTTAGCATTTATACTCACTTTTCTAGATCTAAATTAATTAATCGGCTTACAAAAGTGCCATGAGTTCTTGGTATTGGAGTGCAAATTAATGCAATGTATGTTGCAAAGTTTTGTTTTGGGGAACTAGCCTATTATGTTTGGCTTAACCTTTTCCCGCAGTTATGCCGTTGTATTCCGTAACAACGGCACTGGGCTTTAAAGCCATTATGAAGGAATATAACATAATTGCCAATGGCTGTCCTGAAGCCTTCTGTGCTTGCAGGATTTGATCGCGGTCTGGAGGGTGTTCCTAGCGGCATAGGGATGCCCCCCACACCCGATCCCATAATTTAAATCTCGCAATCGTTTGAACGATTGTGTGCTTTCAATTTGTCTACATTGGAACGTTGTTCCGATGTAGACTTAATAACCTGGTCACGAAAGGGTTAAAAACACTTCTTGCTTCTTTTTTTTTTTATAAAATTCTGCTTGTCCCACCCTCCACAGAGTGTAATCAGTGTTCCCTCTGGAGCCAGTTTTGAGAGTGGCCCAGCAGTGATACAGTTAATAAGGGAACTACACCTTGCAGTCTGCATTGTGTAATGTTTGTTAATTGCTCTAATTAACTGTTTCACTGCTGAGGCACTCAGAAAACTGGCCTTAGAGAGAACAGTGGATATAACTTGTAAATTGCTGCAAACCAAATAGCTGGTTAAAGGGACATTAAAGCTATTTTTTTATTTCATGAATCAGATAGAGCAGTAATTTTAATAAACTTTCTACTTTACTCCTATTATCAATTTGTTGTCCTTCTCTTGGTATCTTTATTTGAAAAAGCAGGAATGTAAGTGCCCATTTTTTGGTTCAGCACCAGGGGTAGCACTTGCTGATTGGTGGCCATCAGGGTGCTGAACCAAAAATGGACCAGCTCCTAAGCTTTACATTCCTGCTTTTAAAATAAAAATATGAAAAAAGTGTAGAAAACTGATAATAGGAGTAAATTAGAAAGTTGTTTAACATTGCTGCGTTATTATGTATCATAAAAGAAAAAAATCGGGTTTATATCCCTTTAAGGTAATTTTCAGCATTTTTTTACTTTCTGGCCTTTTTAGGGAGCATGAGCCAAATCAAAATTTTACAAAAAACAATAAATGTTTAATGTTCATGCAGTTTTTCAATGCCTGGCTTCAAGCAACTCTAGCATAATAACACATCTCCCAGCATTTGTGGCTTGGAATTAGGGACTCAGGAGAAGGGCCTCATCAGTTGTGGGTGTGGCTGAGCAGTTTGTGGGTGTATCTGAGCAGTTTGTGGTTGTGCTGGGGCAGGTTATGGGCATGTCTGAGCAGTTTGTGGTTGTGCTGGGGCAGTTTGTGGGTGTGTCTGAGCAGTTTGTGGTTGTGCTGGGGCAGTTTGTGGGTGTGTCTGAGCAGTTTGTGGTTGTGCTTGGGCAGTTTGTGAGCATGTCTGAGCAGTTTGTGGTTGTGCTGGGGCAGTTTATGGGCATGTCTGAGCAGTTTGTGGTTGTGCTTGGGCAGTTTGTGGGCATGTCTGAGCAGTTTGTGGCTGTGCTGGGGAAGTTTGTGGGTGTGTCTGAGCAGTTTGTGGGTGTGTCTGAGCAGTTTATGGGTGTGTCTGAGCAGTTTGTGGTTGTGCTGGGGCAGTTTGTGGGCATGTCTGGGCAGTTTGTGGTTGTGCTGGGGAAGTTTGTGGGCAAGTCCAAGCAGTTTGTGGGTGTGTCTGAGCAGTTTGTGGGTGTGTCTGAGCAGTTTGTGGTTGTGCTGGGGCAGTTTGTGGGCATGTCTGAGCAGTTTGTGGTTGTGCTTGGGCAGTTTGTGAACATGTCTGGGCAGTTTGTGGTTGTGCTGGGGAAGTTTGTGGGCATGTCTGAGCAGTTTGTGGGTGTGTCTGAGCAGTTTGTGGTTGTGCTTGGGCAGTTTGTGAGCATGTCTGGGCAGTTTGTGGTTGTGCTGGGGAAGTTTGTGGGCATGTCTGAGCAGTTTGTGGTTGTGCTGGGGCAGTTTATGGGCATGTCTGAGCAGTTTGTGGTTGTGCTTGGGCAGTTTGTGGGCATGTCTGAGCAGTTTGTGGCTGTGCTGGGGAAGTTTGTGGGTGTGTCTGAGCAGTTTGTGGGTGTGTCTGAGCAGTTTGTGGGTGTGTCTGAGCAGTTTATGGGTGTGTCTGAGCAGTTTGTGGTTGTGCTGGGGCAGTTTGTGGGCATGTCTGGGCAGTTTGTGTTTGTGCTGGGGAAGTTTGTGGGCAAGTCCAAGCAGTTTGTGGGTGTGTCTGAGCAGTTTGTGGGTGTGTCTGAGCAGTTTGTGGTTGTGCTGGGGCAGTTTGTGGGCATGTCTGAGCAGTTTGTGGTTGTGCTTGGGCAGTTTGTGAGCATGTCTGGGCAGTTTGTGGTTGTGCTGGGGAAGTTTGTGGGCATGTCTGAGCAGTTTGTGGGTGTGTCTGAGCAGTTTGTGGTTGTGCTTGGGCAGTTTGTGAGCATGTCTGGGCAGTTTGTGGTTGTGCTGGGGCAGTTTATGGGCATGTCTGAGCAGTTTGTGGTTGTGCTTGGGCAGTTTGTGAGCATGTATGGGCAGTTTGTGGTTGTGCTGGGGAAGTTTGTGGGCATGTCTGAGCAATTTGTGGGTGTGTCTGAGCAGTTTGTGGTTGTGCTGGGGAAGTTTGTGGGCATGTCTGAGCAGTTTGTGGGTGTGTCTGAGCAGTTTGTGGGTGTGTCTGAGCAGTTTGTGGTTGTGCTGGGGCAGTTTATGGGCATGTCTGAGCAGTTTGTGGTTGTGCTGGGGCAGTTTGTGGGCATGTCTGAGCAGTTTGTGGTAGTGCTGGGGCAGTTTATGGGCATGTCTGAGCAGTTTGTGGCTGTGCTGGGGCAGTTTGTGGGCATGTCTGACAGTTTGTGGTTGTGCTTGGGCAGTTTGTGAGCATGTCTGGGCAGTTTGTGGTTGTGCTGGGGCAGTTTGTGGGCATGTCTGAGCAGTTTGTGGTTGTGCTGGGGCAGTTTATGGGCATGTCTGAGCAGTTTGTGGTTGTGCTGGGGCAGTTTGTGGGCATGTCTGAGCAGTTTGTGGTTGTGCTGGGGCAGTTTATGGGCATGTCTGAGCAGTTTGTGGCTGTGCTGGGGCAGTTTGTGGGCATGTCTGACAATTTGTGGTTGTGCTTGGGCAGTTTGTGAGCATGTCTGGGCAGTTTGTGGTTGTGCTGGGGCAGTTTGTGGGCATGTCTGAGCAGTTTGTGGGTGTGTCTGAGCAGTTTGAGGTTGTGCTGGGGCAGTTTGTGAGCATGTCTGGGCAATTTGTGGTTGTGCTGGGGAAGTTTGTGGGCATGTCTGAGCAGTTTGTCGGTGTGTCTAAGCAGTTTGTGGGTGTGTCTGAGCAGTTTGTGGTTGTGCTGGGGCAATTTGTGGGTGTGTCTGAGCAGTTTGTGGGTGTGTCTGAGCAGTTTGTGGGTGTGTCTGAGCAGTTTGTGGTTGTGCTGGGGCAGTTTATGGGCATGTCTGAGCAGTTTGTGGTTGTGCTAGGGCAGTTTGTGGGCATGTCTGAGCAGTTTGTGGTTGTGCTGGGGCAGTTTATGGGCATGTCTGAGCAGTTTGTGGTTGTGCTGGGGCAGTTTGTGGGCATGTCTGAGCAGTTTGTGGTTGTGCTTGGGCAGTTTGTGAGCATGTCTGGGCAGTTTGTGGTTGTGCTGGGGAAGTTTGTGGGCATGTCTGAGCAGTTTGTGGGTGTGTCTGAGCAGTTTGTGGTTGTGCTTGGGCAGTTTGTAAACATGTCTGGGCAGTTTGTGGTTGTGCTGGGGAAGTTTGTGGGCATGTCTGAGCAGTTTGTGGGTGTGTCTGAGCAGTTTGTGGGTGTGTCTGAGCAATTTGTGGTTGTGCTGGGGCAATTCGTGGGTTTGTCTGAGCAGTTTGTGGGTGTGTCTGAGTAGTTTGTGGGTGTGTCTGAGCAGTTTGTGGTTGTGCTGGGGCAGTTAGTGGGTGTGTCTGAGCAGTTTGTGGTTGTGCTGGGGTAGTTTATGGGCATGTCTGAGCAGTTTGTGGTTGTGCTGGGGCAGTTTATGGGCATGTCTGAGCAGTTTGTGGCTGTGCTGGGGCAGTTTGTGGGCATGTCTGACAGTTTGTGGTTGTGCTTGGGCAGTTTGTGAGCATGTCTGGGCAGTTTGTGGTTGTGCTGGGGCAGTTTGTGGGCATGTCTGAGCAGTTTGTGGTTGTGCTGGGGCAGTTTATGGGCATGTCTAAGCAGTTTGTGGTTGTGCTGGGGCAGTTTGTGGGCATGTCTGAGCAGTTTGTGGTTGTGCTGGGGCAGTTTATGGGCATGTCTGAGCAGTTTGTGGCTGTGCTGGGGCAGTTTGTGGGCATGTCTGACAGTTTGTGGTTGTGCTTGGGCAGTTTGTGAGCATGTCTGGGCAGTTTGTGGTTGTGCTGGGGCAGTTTGTGGGCATGTCTGAGCAGTTTGTGGGTGTGTCTGAGCAGTTTGAGGTTGTGCTGGGGCAGTTTGTGAGCATGTCTGGGCATTTTGTGGTTGTGCTGGGGAAGTTTGTGGGCATGTCTGAGCAGTTTGTCGGTGTGTCTAAGCAGTTTGTGGGTGTGTCTGAGCAGTTTGTGGTTGTGCTGGGGCAATTTGTGGGTGTGTCTGAGCAGTTTGTGGGTGTGTCTGAGCAGTTTGTGGGTGTGTCTGAGCAGTTTGTGGTTGTGCTGGGGCAGTTTATGGGCATGTCTGAGCAGTTTGTGGTTGTGCTAGGGCAGTTTGTGGGCATGTCTGAGCAGTTTGTGGTTGTGCTGGGGTAGTTTATGGGCATGTCTGAGCAGTTTGTGGTTGTGCTTGGGCAGTTTGTGGGCATGTCTGAGCAGTTTGTGGCTGTGCTGGGGAAGTTTGTGGGTGTGTCTGAGCAGTTTGTGGGTGTGTCTGAGCAGTTTGTGGGTGTGTCTGAGCAGTTTATGGGTGTGTCTGAGCAGTTTGTGGTTGTGCTGGGGCAGTTTGTGGGCATGTCTGAGCAGTTTGTGGTTGTGCTGGGGCAGGTTATGGGCATGTCTGAGCAGTTTGTCTGAGCAGTTTGTGGTTGTGCTGGGGCAGTTTATGGGCATGTCTGAGCAGTTTGTGGTTGTGCTTGGGCAGTTTGTGGGCATGTCTGGGCAGTTTGTGGTTGTGCTGGGGCAGTTTGTGAGCATGTCTGAGCAGTTTGTGGTTGTGCTGGGGCAGTTTATGGGCATGTCTGGGCAGTTTGTGGTTGTGCTGGGGAAGTTTGTGGGCATGTCTGAGCAGTTTGTGGGTGTGTCTGAGCAGTTTGTGGTTGTGCTTGGGCAGTTTGTGAGCATGTCTGGGCAGTTTGTGGTTGTGCTGGGGAAGTTTGTGGGCATGTCTGAGCAGTTTGTGGTTGTGCTGGGGCAGTTTATGGGCATGTCTGAGCAGTTTGTGGTTGTGCTTGGGCAGTTTGTGGGCATGTCTGAGCAGTTTGTGGCTGTGCTGGGGAAGTTTGTGGGTGTGTCTGAGCAGTTTGTGGGTGTGTCTGAGCAGTTTGTGGGTGTGTCTGAGCAGTTTATGGGTGTGTCTGAGCAGTTTGTGGTTGTGCTGGGGCAGTTTGTGGGCATGTCTGGGCAGTTTGTGTTTGTGCTGGGGAAGTTTGTGGGCAAGTCCAAGCAGTTTGTGGGTGTGTCTGAGCAGTTTGTGGGTGTGTCTGAGCAGTTTGTGGTTGTGCTGGGGCAGTTTGTGGGCATGTCTGAGCAGTTTGTGGTTGTGCTTGGGCAGTTTGTGAGCATGTCTGGGCAGTTTGTGGTTGTGCTGGGGAAGTTTGTGGGCATGTCTGAGCAGTTTGTGGGTGTGTCTGAGCAGTTTGTGGTTGTGCTTGGGCAGTTTGTGAGCATGTCTGGGCAGTTTGTGGTTGTGCTGGGGTAGTTTATGGGCATGTCTGAGCAGTTTGTGGTTGTGCTTGGGCAGTTTGTGAGCATGTATGGGCAGTTTGTGGTTGTGCTGGGGAAGTTTGTGGGCATGTCTGAGCAATTTGTGGGTGTGTCTGAGCAGTTTGTGGTTGTGCTGGGGAAGTTTGTGGGCATGTCTGAGCAGTTTGTGGGTGTGTCTGAGCAGTTTGTGGGTGTGTCTGAGCAGTTTGTGGTTGTGCTGGGGCAGTTTATGGGCATGTCTGAGCAGTTTGTGGTTGTGCTGGGGCAGTTTGTGGGCATGTCTGAGCAGTTTGTGGTAGTGCTGGGGCAGTTTATGGGCATGTCTGAGCAGTTTGTGGCTGTGCTGGGGCAGTTTGTGGGCATGTCTGACAGTTTGTGGTTGTGCTTGGGCAGTTTGTGAGCATGTCTTGGCAGTTTGTGGTTGTGCTGGGGCAGTTTGTGGGCATGTCTGAGCAGTTTGTGGTTGTGCTGGGGCAGTTTATGGGCATGTCTGAGCAGTTTGTGGTTGTGCTGGGGCAGTTTGTGGGCATGTCTGAGCAGTTTGTGGTTGTGCTGGGGCAGTTTATGGGCATGTCTGAGCAGTTTGTGGCTGTGCTGGGGCAGTTTGTGGGCATGTCTGACAATTTGTGGTTGTGCTTGGGCAGTTTGTGAGCATGTCTGGGCAGTTTGTGGTTGTGCTGGGGCAGTTTGTGGGCATGTCTGAGCAGTTTGTGGGTGTGTCTGAGCAGTTTGAGGTTGTGCTGGGGCAGTTTGTGAGCATGTCTGGGCATTTTGTGGTTGTGCTGGGGAAGTTTGTGGGCATGTCTGAGCAGTTTGTCGGTGTGTCTAAGCAGTTTGTGGGTGTGTCTGAGCAGTTTGTGGTTGTGCTGGGGCAATTTGTGGGTGTGTCTGAGCAGTTTGTGGGTGTGTCTGAGCAGTTTGTGGGTGTGTCTGAGCAGTTTGTGGTTGTGCTGGGGCAGTTTATGGGCATGTCTGAGCAGTTTGTGGTTGTGCTAGGGCAGTTTGTGGGCATGTCTGAGCAGTTTGTGGTTGTGCTGGGGCAGTTTATGGGCATGTCTGAGCAGTTTGTGGTTGTGCTGGGGCAGTTTGTGGGCATGTCTGAGCAGTTTGTGGTTGTGCTTGGGCAGTTTGTGAGCATGTCTGGGCAGTTTGTGGTTGTGCTGGGGAAGTTTGTGGGCATGTCTGAGCAGTTTGTGGGTGTGTCTGAGCAGTTTGTGGTTGTGCTTGGGCAGTTTGTAAACATGTCTGGGCAGTTTGTGGTTGTGCTGGGGAAGTTTGTGGGCATGTCTGAGCAGTTTGTGGGTGTGTCTGAGCAGTTTGTGGGTGTGTCTGAGCAATTTGTGGTTGTGCTGGGGCAATTCGTGGGTTTGTCTGAGCAGTTTGTGGGTGTGTCTGAGTAGTTTGTGGGTGTGTCTGAGCAGTTTGTGGTTGTGCTGGGGCAGTTAGTGGGTGTGTCTGAGCAGTTTGTGGTTGTGCTGGGGTAGTTTATGGGCATGTCTGAGCAGTTTGTGGTTGTGCTGGGGCAGTTTATGGGCATGTCTGAGCAGTTTGTGGCTGTGCTGGGGCAGTTTGTGGGCATGTCTGACAGTTTGTGGTTGTGCTTGGGCAGTTTGTGAGCATGTCTGGGCAGTTTGTGGTTGTGCTGGGGCAGTTTGTGGGCATGTCTGAGCAGTTTGTGGCTGTGCTGGGGCAGTTTGTGGGCATGTCTGACAGTTTGTGGTTGTGCTTGGGCAGTTTGTGAGCATGTCTGGGCAGTTTGTGGTTGTGCTGGGGCAGTTTGTGGGCATGTCTGAGCAGTTTGTGGGTGTGTCTGAGCAGTTTGAGGTTGTGCTGGGGCAGTTTGTGAGCATGTCTGGGCATTTTGTGGTTGTGCTGGGGAAGTTTGTGGGCATGTCTGAGCAGTTTGTCGGTGTGTCTAAGCAGTTTGTGGGTGTGTCTGAGCAGTTTGTGGTTGTGCTGGGGCAATTTGTGGGTGTGTCTGAGCAGTTTGTGGGTGTGTCTGAGCAGTTTGTGGGTGTGTCTGAGCAGTTTGTGGTTGTGCTGGGGCAGTTTATGGGCATGTCTGAGCAGTTTGTGGTTGTGCTAGGGCAGTTTGTGGGCATGTCTGAGCAGTTTGTGGTTGTGCTGGGGCAGTTTATGGGCATGTCTGAGCAGTTTGTGGTTGTGCTTGGGCAGTTTGTGGGCATGTCTGAGCAGTTTGTGGCTGTGCTGGGGAAGTTTGTGGGTGTGTCTGAGCAGTTTGTGGGTGTGTCTGAGCAGTTTGTGGGTGTGTCTGAGCAGTTTATGGGTGTGTCTGAGCAGTTTGTGGTTGTGCTGGGGCAGTTTGTGGGCATGTCTGAGCAGTTTGTGGTTGTGCTGGGGCAGGTTATGGGCATGTCTGAGCAGTTTGTCTGAGCAGTTTGTGGTTGTGCTGGGGCAGTTTATGGGCATGTCTGAGCAGTTTGTGGTTGTGCTTGGGCAGTTTGTGGGCATGTCTGGGCAGTTTGTGGTTGTGCTGGGGCAGTTTGTGAGCATGTCTGAGCAGTTTGTGGTTGTGCTGGGGCAGTTTATGGGCATGTCTGAGCAGTTTGTGGTTGTGCGTGGGCAGTTTGTGAGCATGTCTGAGCAGTTTGTGGTTGTGCGGGTGCAGTTTGTGGGCATGTCTGGGCAGTTCGTGGTTGTGCTGGGGCAGTTTATGGGCATGTCTGAGCAGTTTGTGGTTGTGCTGGGGCAGTTTATGGGCATGTCTGGGCAGTTTGTGGTTGTGCTGGGGCAGTTTATGGGCATGTCTGAGCAGTTTGTGGTTGTGCTTGGGCAGTTTGTGAGCATGTCTGAGCAGTTTGTGGTTGTGCTGGGGCAGTTTGTGGGCATGTCTGGGCAGTTTGTGGTTGTGCTGGGGCAGTTTGTGAGCATGTCTGAGCAGTTTGTGGTTGTGCTGGGGCAGTTTATGGGCATGTCTGAGCAGTTTGTGGTTGTGCTTGGGCAGTTTGTGAGCATGTCTGAGCAGTTTGTGGTTGTGCTGGGGCAGTTTGTGGGCATGTCTGGGCAGTTCGTGGTTGTGCTGGGGCAGTTTATGGGCATGTCTGAGCAGTTTGTGGTTGCACTGGGGCAGTTTGTGGGCATGTCTGAGCAGTTTGTGGTTGTGCTTGGGCAGTTTGTGAGCATGTGTGGGCAGTTTGTGGGCATGTCTGGGCAGTTTGTGGTTGTGCTGGGGCAGTTTGTCGTCAAGTCTGGGCAGTTTGAGGGCATGTCTGGGCAGTTTGTGGTTGTGCTGGGGAAGTTTGTGGGCATGTCTGAGCAGTTTGTGGGTGTGTCTGAACAGTTTGAGGTTGTGCTGGGGCAGTTTATGGGCATGTCTGAGCAGTTTGTGGTTGTGCTTGGGCAGTTTGTGAGCATGTCTGGACAGTTTCTGGTTGTGCTGGGGAAGTTTGTGGGCATGTCTGAGCAGTTTGTGGGTTTGTCTGAGCAGTTTGTGGTTGTGCTTGGGCAGTTTGTGAGCATGTCTGGGCATTTTGTGGTTGTGCTGGGGAAGTTTGTGGGCATGTCTGAGCAGTTTGTGGGTGTGTCTAAGCAGTTTGTGGGTGTGTCTGAGCAGTTTGTGGTTGTGCTGGGGCAATTCGTGGGTGTGTCTGAGCAGTTTGTGGGTGTGTCTGAGCAGTTTGTGGGTGTGTCTGAGCAGTTTGTAGTTGTGCTGGGGCAGTTTATGGGCATGTCTGAGCAGTTTGTGGTTGTGCTAGGGCAGTTTGTGGGCATGTCTGAGCAGTTTGTGGTTGTGCTGGGGCAGTTTATGGGCATGTCTGAGCAGTTTGTGGTTGTGCTGGGGCAGTTTGTGGGCATGTCTGAGCAGTTTGTGGTTGTGCTTGGGCAGTTTGTGAGCATGTCTGGGCAGTTTCTGGTTGTGCTGGGGAAGTTTGTGGGCATGTCTTAGCAGTTTGTGGGTGTGTCTGAGCAGTTTGTGGTTGTGCTTGGGCAGTTTGTGAGCATGTCTGGGCAGTTTGTGGTTGTGCTGGGGAAGTTTGTGGGCATGTCTGAGCAGTTTGTGGGTGTGTCTGAGCAGTTTGTGGGTGTGTCTGAGCAGTTTGTGGTTGTGCTGGGGCAATTCGTGGGTGTGTCTGAGCAGTTTGTGGGTGTGTCTGAGTAGTTTGTGGGTGTGTCTGAGCAGTTTGTGGGTGTGTCTGAGCAGTTTGTGGTTGTGCTGGGGCAGTTTATGGGCATGTCTGAGCAGTTTGTGGTTGTGTTGGGGCAGTTTGTGGGCATGTCTGAGCAGTTTGTGGTTGTGCTGGGGCAGTTTATGGGCATGTCTGAGCAGTTTGTGGTTGTGCTGGGGTAGTTTATGGGCATATCTGAGCAGTTTGTGGTTGTGCTGGGGCAGTTTATGGGCATGTCTGAGCAGTTTGTGGTTGTGCTGGGGCAGTTTGTGGGCATGTCTGAGCAGTTTGTGGTTGTGCTGGGGCAGTTTGTGGGCATGTCTGAGCAGTTTGTGGTTGTGCTGGGCAGGTTATGGGCATGTCTAAGCAGTTTGTGGTTGTGCTGGGGCAGTTTATGGGCATGTCTGAGCAGTTTGTGGTTGTGCTTGGGCAGTTTGTGAGCATGTCTGAGCAGTTTGTGGTTGTGCTGGGGCAGTTTGTGGGCATGTCTGGGCAGTTTGTGGTTGTGCTGGGGCAGTTTGTGAGCATGTCTGAGCAGTTTGTGGTTGTGCTGGGGCAGTTTGTGGGCATGTCAGAGCAGTTTGTGGTTGTGCTTGGGCAGTTTGTGAGCATGTCTGAGCAGTTTGTGGTTGTGCTGGGGCAGTTTGTGGGCATGTCTGGGCAGTTTGTGGTTGTGCTGGGGCAGTTTATGGGCATGTCTGAGCAGTTTGTGGTTGTGCTTGGGCAGTTTGTGAGCATGTCTGAGCAGTTTGTGGTTGTGCTGGGGCAGTTTGTGGGCATGTCTGGGCAGTTTATGGTTGGGATGGGGCAGTTTGTGGTCATGTGTCGGCAGTTTGTGGTTGTGCTGGGGCAGTTTGTGGTCATGTCTGGGAAGTCTATGGTTGTGCTGGGGCAGTTTGTGGGCAGTTAGTGGTTGTGCTGGGGCAGTTTGTGCATGTGTCTGGGCAGTTTATGGTTGTGCTGGGGCAGTTTGTGGGCATGTCTGGGTAGAGCGTGGGCATGTCTGGGCAGTATGTGGGAGTGTCTGTGCAGTGTCTGGGCATGTCTGGTCAGTTTGTGTGCATGGCTGGGCAGTTTGTGGGTGTGGCTTGACAGCCTGACAGTGGGTGGGTGTGTCTGGGTAAATTGTGGGCATGTCTGGGCAGTTTGTGGGAGTGTCTGGGCAGTTTGTGAGTGTGTCTGGTAGTTTGTGGGCATGTCTGGGCAGTTTGTGAGTGTGTCTGGTAGTTTGTGGGCATGTCTGGGCAGTTTGTGGGCTGGTCTATGGGAAATTAGGTAAATACTAAAAATGTTATGGGCTATATAAATAGATAATCTACAAGACATTTATGCAAAGAAAAAAGAAGTATATAATGTCCCTTTAATTCTAAATTACTTACATAATAGAATTCTATGGAGGTGCACAGTAAAATTAATGTCGGACATCTCTCAATCTCTTGTTTATCAATAAACCTTTGTTTCCTAAGTATTAAGCATCAGTATACTTGAAAATATTTATTGTTAGATAGATAATCCCTTTATTATACATTCCCCTGTTTTGCATAACCAACACTGTAATATTAATAGACTTTTTACCTCTGTAATTACCTTGTTTCTAAGCCTCTGCAGGCTGCTCCCTCATCTCAGTGCTTTTTACAATTAGTGCTGCCTCATAAATAACTCCAAGGGAATGGGCACAATGTTATCTATATGACACACATTAAAGGGACACTAAACTTTTCAGAATTTTAAGCAACTTTCTCATTTACTCCTATTATCAATTTTTCTTCGTTCTCTTGCTATCTTAATTTAAAAAGCAGGAATGTGATGCATAGGAGCCTGCCCATTTTTAGTTGAGAACATGGGCTATGCTTGCTTATTGGTGGGTAAATGTCAGCCTCCAATAAGCAAGCGCTATCCATGGTACTGAACCCAAAATGGGCTGGCTGCTAAGATTTACATTCCTACTTTTAAAATAAAGATAGCAAGAGAAAGAAGAAAAATTGATAATAGGAGTAAATTAGAAAGTTGCTTAAAATTTCATGCTCTATCTCAATCATGAAAGAAAAAAAATTGGGTTCAGTGTCCCTTTAACTAACACTGTCTAACTGAAAAACTGTCAAAATGCACTGAGAAAAGAGGCCTTCAAGGGCTTATAAAAGAGCATAAAAGCCTCCCTAGGATGATAAAAGTAAATTGAAAAGTTGTTTAAAATTGCATGTCTTATCTGAATTATATTAGGTTAATTTTGACTTGACTGTTCCTTAAAGTCTAAAAATAACTTTAAAAAAATAACTTAAACCCTACCTTTATTTCTCCCTCGTGCTGTCAGACTTTGCACTAATCTTTCTTCCTTTAAATGTTCCCTGAAGATTTTTCTGTTCAGAGAAGCCGACCACCCAACTCAGTAATAAATTCATTTCTCTTACCTAACATTTCCCTCATCTAACTCTGCATTAACATCTTTCTCAATCTTGCAGTCCTCGCCTCCTGTTTCTCAACCTCCTACCCTTCTAGATTGTACGTTCCCATGGGAATAGGGCCCTCAATTCCTCCTGTATGAGTTTGTAAATCCTGTCTCTTACAAGATTTATATCATTGTTTTATTTAAATGAATTGTATCCACGGACAGCGCTGCAGAATATGTTGGTGCTTAATAAATAAAGTATAATAATAATTTCCATAGCATTTTCATGTGTTTTATTCTGCGAACTAGCAAGAACTAATGTATAACATTGTTATAAAACTGCTGCCATCTAGTGCTCTTGCTAATGTATAACATTGTTATAAAACTGCTGCCATCTGGTGCTCTTGCTAATGTATAACATTGTTATAAAACTGCTGCCATCTAGTGCTCTTGCTAATGTATAATATTGTTATAAAACTGCTGCCATCTGGTGCTCTTGCTAATGTATAACATTGTTATAAAACTGCTGCCATCTAGTGCTCTTGCTAATGTATAACATTATTATAAAACTGCTGCCATCTAGTGCTCTTGCTAATGTATAACATTGTAATAAAACTGCTGCCATCTAGTGCTCTTGCTAATGTATAACATTGTTATAAAACTGCTGCCATCTAGTGCTCTTGCTAATGTATAACATTATTATAAAACTGCTGCCATCTAGTGCTCTTGCTAATGTATAATATTATTATAAAACTGCTGCCATCTAGTGCTCTTGCTAATGTATAATATTATTATAAAACTGCTGCCATCTAGTGCTCTTGCTAATGTATAATATTATTATAAAACTGCTGCCATCTAGTGCTCTTGCTAATGTATAACATTGTTATAAAACTGCTGCCATCTAGTGCTCTTGCTAATGTATAACATTGTTATAAAACTGCTGCCATCTAGTGCTCTTGCTAATGTATAACATTATTATAAAACTGCTGCCATCTAGTGCTCTTGCTAATGTATAATATTGTTATAAAACTTCTGCCATCTAGTGCTCTTGCTAATGTATAACATTGTTACATAATTGCTGTCACCTAGTGCTCTTGCTAATGTATAACATTGTTATACAACTGCTGCCATCTAGTGCTCTTGCTAATGTATAACATTGTTATAAAACTGCTGCCATCTAGTGCTATTGCTAATGTATAACATTGTTATAAAACTGCTGCCATCTAGTGCACTTGCTAATGTATAACATTATTATAAAACTGCTGCCATCTAGTGCTCTTGCTAATGTATAACATTGTTATAAAACTGCTGCCATCTAGTGTTATTGCTAATGTATAACATTATTATAAAACTGCTGCCATCTAGTGCTCTTGCTAATGTATAACATTGTTATAAAACTGCTGCCATCTAGTGCTCTTGCTAATGTATACCATTATTATAAAACTGCTACCATCTAGTGCTCTTGCTAATGTATAACATTATTATAAAACTGCTACCATCTAGTGCTCCTGCTAATGTATAACATTGTTATAAAACTGCTGCCATCTAGTGCTCTTGCTAATGTATAACATTGTTATAAAACTGCTGCCATCTAGTGCTCTTGCTAATGTATAACATTATTATAAAACTGCTGCCATATAGTGCTCCTGCTAATGTATAACATTGTTGCAAAACTGCTGCTATATAGTGCTGCAGACACATGCACACTCTTGAGTTTGCATTTCTGCTTTTCAAATAAGGATAACAAGAAAACAAAGAAAATATGATAATAGAAGTTAGAAATTAGAAAGTTGTTGTTTGATGTTCTATCTAAATCATGAAATAAAGAAAAATGGGTTTTATGTCCCTTTAACTTAGCACTTGTAATACAAACTCATTGAGGAAGCTAATAGCACTCTCTGTGCTATCCATTAAAACTATAAGGCCCAAATATAATGTTTCAGCCTTGTTAAATGCTAAACCACTAACAGATATTCCTAACCTCAATACCTGAAATAAGAGACCGCACAAAGAGCTGGAGGTAAAGACCAACACGGTCACATTTATTTAACATAATTTAACCAGATGACTAAGACTTATCACGCAGTTATCTTCGTAAGGTGACGGCAGCTGGAGTCCATATATCAAAACACTAAACTGAAGAGAGGTTGAGGCCAAAGGACACCCTAACGGAACCTAACGAGGCCCCACCCCGTCAAGAGCTACAGTCACTCGAGGAGCCCTCAGGCCAGCAGGCTTGCAGGGTGTGACACCCCTAGGTCACAACCTAGGGACATAGCCACACCCATTAGCTTAATCTACAGCCCCCCTAAGGACTCTGCACCCAAAAATATAGGCCCCCACCTCCCGCCACTAGGGGATAAATATGACACTCTAAACCATAAGGGCACTAATTAAGCAAGCCTTACAACACGCTTAAACTGAGGTAACCAAAATTAAGGGCCAGGGACTTACAAAGGAAAGTTCAACAAATCAGATTACGGCCGCAATAACTACCAGCAACCCTAATGGAGCCTTTTACACCAATGCCGATGCCCCTTGCATCTGAAACGAGAAGAAAAACACAAAGCAGCAGAAGGAAAAGAGGAAGAAGATACAGCACCACTCAGTTAAATAGGTAAGGAGAAAACCCACCCCTTAAAATGCAACACGCACACTAGGGATGGGCGAATGTGTTTATATCCGAATTTGAATGTTAGAACGAATGTTATTGTAGAAATTTGATTTACATAATAGAATGTTGATAAGAACGAATATTCTTAAAAATTCGATTTTAGAATGTTATTTACAGTTTTCGAATGTCACATTGGAATTCAAATGTTACATTCGAATATCACATTCAAATTCGAATATTACATTTATAAAACACAATTGTAGACTAGAAAAACTATTTTGAATATCACATTCGAATCGAATATCACATTCGAATCGAATATCACAATCTAATCGAATGTCACATTCGAATCGAATGTCATATTCAAATTCGAATATTACATTTATAAAACACTGTATTAGATTAAAAATACTATTTCAAATTCGAATGTCACATTCAAATCGAATATCACATTTAAAACACAGTATTAGACTAGAAATACTATTTCAATTTCGAATGTGACATTCAAATTCGAATGTAGCATTCAAATTCGAATATTACATTTATTAAAAACAGTTGTAGACTAGAAATACTATTTCAAATTTGAATATCACATTCAAATTCGAATATTACATTTTGAAATTGAATGAATACATAGCTAAACATTCTATTATTCGAACGAATATTTTCGAATTTTATTGAAAAATTCGAAAACGAAAATTCAAAAATAGAATGTTAGAATGTTATATAAACATTCGAAATTCGATTCAAACGAACGAATGTATCAAAATTCGTTTTAAATTTCGAATTTTTAGAAACATTCGCCCATCCCTAACGCACACACACACGCACAAACCAATCATATCTGCAGGGGGAGGCCCTTAATTTGCTCCAGACTGACAAGCAGCCTTACACTTTTATTGGTTAAACAATTTAACCATCCAATTGTAATGCCATATTGTGTGTTGTTCTTTGAGTGCAAGATAAAGCACCTATGCTATTGATTGCGCTCCACTTGTAACATAGCCCATAATTTCCTAGGGTTATCAATGCAACAATCGCATTAGCTAATGAATTCGTACAATAATAATGTCCTTATTCACACTTTACAGTTTGTTCTGTGCTCCATTGTAAAGTTGTACGTCATTAAAGGGGAATGAAACCCATAATAATTATTTTGTGACTCAGACATAGCATAACAATTTAAAAAAGTTTCCAATTTATTTCTATTATCAAATTTGCTTCATTCCCATAATATTCTTTTTTGAAGAGATACCCAGGTAGGCATCTGGAGCAGAACATAACAGGAAATAGTGCTGCCCTCTAGTGGTCTTGAAACTGGATCAGATTCTTGCAAAACTGCTGCCATATAGTGCTCTTGCAAACGGATAACATTCTTGTAAAACTGCTGCCATATAGTGCTCTTGCAAACGGATAACATTCTTGTAAAACTGCTGCCATATAGTGCTCTTGCAAACGGATAACATTCTTGTAAAACTGCTGCCATATAGTGCTCTTGCAAACGGATAACATTCTTGTAAAACTGCTGCCATATAGTGCTCTTGCAAACGGATAACATTCTTGTAAAACTGCTGCCATATAGTGCTCTTGCAAACGGATAACATTCTTGTAAAACTGCTGTCATCTAGTGCTCTTGCAAACGGATAACATTCTTGTAAAACTGCTGTCATCTAGTGCTCTTGCAAACGGATAACATTCTTGTAAAACTGCTGCCATATAGTGCTCTTGCAAACGGATAACATTCTTGTAAAACTGCTGTCATCTAGTGCTCTTGCAAACGGATAACATTCTTGTAAAACTGCTGTCATCTAGTGCTCTTGCAAACGGATAACATTCTTGTAAAACTGCTGTCATATAGTGCTCTTGCAAACGGATAACATTCTTGTAAAACTGCTGCCATATAGTGCTCTTGCAAACGGATAACATTCTTGTAAAACTGCTGTCATCTAGTGCTCTTGCAAACGGATAACATTCTTGTAAAACTGCTGTCATATAGTGCTCTTGCAAACGGATAACATTCTTGTAAAACTGCTGTCATCTAGTGCTCTTGCAAACGGATAACATTCTTGTAAAACTGCTGCCATATAGTGCTCTTGCAAACGGATAACATTCTTGTAAAACTGCTGTCATCTAGTGCTCTTGCAAACGGATAACATTCTTGTAAAACTGCTGTCATATAGTGCTCTTGCAAACGGATAACATTCTTGTAAAACTGCTGTCATCTAGTGCTCTTGCAAACGGATAACATTCTTGTAAAACTGCTGCCATATAGTGCTCTTGCAAACGGATAACATTCTTGTAAAACTGCTGTCATCTAGTGCTCTTGCAAACGGATAACATTCTTGTAAAACTGCTGCCATATAGTGCTCTTGCAAACGGATAACATTCTTGTAAAACTGCTGTCATCTAGTGCTCTTGCAAACGGATAACATTCTTGTAAAACTGCTGCCATATAGTGCTCTTGCAAACGGATAACATTCTTGTAAAACTGCTGTCATATAGTGCTCTTGCAAACGGATAACATTCTTGTAAAACTGCTGTCATCTAGTGCTCTTGCAAACGGATAACATTCTTGTAAAACTGCTGCCATATAGTGCTCTTGCAAACGGATAACATTCTTGTAAAACTGCTGTCATATAGTGCTCTTGCAAACGGATAACATTCTTGTAAAACTGCTGCCATATAGTGCTCTTGCAAACGGATAACATTCTTGTAAAACTGCTGTCATATAGTGCTCTTGCAAACGGATAACATTCTTGTAAAACTGCTGTCATATAGTGCTCTTGCAAACGGATAACATTCTTGTAAAACTGCTGTCATCTAGTGCTCTTGCAAACGGATAACATTCTTGTAAAACTGCTGTCATATAGTGCTCTTGCAAACGGATAACATTCTTGTAAAACTGCTGCCATATAGTGCTCTTGCAAACGGATAACATTCTTGTAAAACTGCTGCCATATAGTGCTCTTGCAAACGGATAACATTCTTGTAAAACTGCTGTCATATAGTGCTCTTGCAAACGGATAACATTCTTGTAAAACTGCTGTCATCTAGTGCTCTTGCAAACGGATAACATTCTTGTAAAACTGCTGTCATCTAGTGCTCTTGCAAACGGATAACATTCTTGTAAAACTGCTGTCATCTAGTGCTCTTGCAAACGGATAACATTCTTGTAAAACTGCTGTCATCTAGTGCTCTTGCAAACGGATAACATTCTTGTAAAACTGCTGTCATATAGTGCTCTTGCAAACGGATAACATTCTTGTAAAGCTGCTGCCATCTAGTGCTCTTGCAAACGGATAACATTCTTGTAAAACTGCTGTCATATAGTGCTCTTGCAAACGGATAACATTCTTGTAAAACTGCTGTCATATAGTGCTCTTGCAAACGGATAACATTCTTGTAAAACTGCTGTCATATAGTGCTCTTGCAAACGGATAACATTCTTGTAAAACTGCTGTCATCTAGTGCTCTTGCAAACGGATAACATTCTTGTAAAACTGCTGCCATATAGTGCTCTTGCAAATGGATAACATTCTTGTAAAACTGCTGCCATATAGTGCTCTTGCAAAAGGATAACATTCTTGTAAAACTGCTGTCATATAGTGCTCTTGCAAACGGATAACATTCTTGTAAAACTGCTGTCATATAGTGCTCTTGCAAACGGATAACATTCTTGTAAAACTGCTGTCATATAGTGCTCTTGCAAACGGATAACATTCTTGTAAAACTGCTGCCATATAGTGCTCTTGCAAACGGATAACATTCTTGTAAAACTGCTGCCATATAGTGCTCTTGCAAACGGATAACATTCTTGTAAAACTGCTGCCATATAGTGCTCTTGCAAACGGATAACATTCTTGTAAAACTGCTGCCATATAGTGCTCTTGCAAACGGATAACATTCTTGTAAAACTGCTGTCATATAGTGCTCTTGCAAACGGATAACATTCTTGTAAAACTGCTGCCATATAGTGCTCTTGCAAACGGATAACATTCTTGTAAAACTGCTGTCATATAGTGCTCTTGCAAACGGATAACATTCTTGTAAAACTGCTGTCATCTAGTGCTCTTGCAAACGGATAACATTCTTGTAAAACTGCTGTCATATAGTGCTCTTGCAAACGGATAACATTCTTGTAAAACTGCTGCCATATAGTGCTCTTGCAAACGGATAACATTCTTGTAAAACTGCTGCCATATAGTGCTCTTGCAAACGGATAACATTCTTGTAAAACTGCTGCCATATAGTGCTCTTGCAAACGGATAACATTCTTGTAAAACTGCTGTCATATAGTGCTCTTGCAAACGGATAACATTCTTGTAAAACTGCTGCCATATAGTGCTCTTGCAAACGGATAACATTCTTGTAAAACTGCTGTCATATAGTGCTCTTGCAAACGGATAACATTCTTGTAAAACTGCTGTCATATAGTGCTCTTGCAAACGGATAACATTCTTGTAAAACTGCTGTCATATAGTGCTCTTGCAAACGGATAACATTCTTGTAAAACTGCTGTCATATAGTGCTCTTGCAAACGGATAACATTCTTGTAAAACTGCTGTCATATAGTGCTCTTGCAAACGGATAACATTCTTGTAAAACTGCTGCCATATAGTGCTCTTGCAAACGGATAACATTCTTGTAAAACTGCTGCCATCTAGTGCTCTTGCAAACGGATAACATTCTTGTAAAACTGCTGCCATATAGTGCTCTTGCAAACGGATAACATTCTTGTAAAACTGCTGCCATATAGTGCTCTTGCAAACGGATAACATTCTTGTAAAACTGCTGCCATATAGTGCTCTTGCAAACGGATAACATTCTTGTAAAACTGCTGCCATATAGTGCTCTTGCAAACGGATAACATTCTTGTAAAACTGCTGTCATATAGTGCTCTTGCAAACGGATAACATTCTTGTAAAACTGCTGCCATATAGTGCTCTTGCAAACGGATAACATTCTTGTAAAACTGCTGTCATATAGTGCTCTTGCAAACGGATAACATTCTTGTAAAACTGCTGTCATATAGTGCTCTTGCAAACGGATAACATTCTTGTAAAACTGCTGTCATATAGTGCTCTTGCAAACGGATAACATTCTTGTAAAACTGCTGTCATATAGTGCTCTTGCAAACGGATAACATTCTTGTAAAACTGCTGTCATATAGTGCTCTTGCAAACGGATAACATTCTTGTAAAACTGCTGCCATATAGTGCTCTTGCAAACGGATAACATTCTTGTAAAACTGCTGCCATCTAGTGCTCTTGCAAACGGATAACATTCTTGTAAAACTGCTGCCATATAGTGCTCTTGCAAACGGATAACATTCTTGTAAAACTGCTGTCATCTAGTGCTCTTGCAAACGGATAACATTCTTGTAAAACTGCTGTCATATAGTGCTCTTGCAAATGGATAACATTCTTGTAAAACTGCTGCCATATAGTGCTCTTGCAAACGGATAACATTCTTGTAAAACTGCTGCCATATAGTGCTCTTGCAAATGGATAACATTCTTGTAAAACTGCTGCCATATAGTGCTCTTGCAAACGGATAACATTCTTGTAAAACTGCTGCCATATAGTGCTCTTGCAAACGGATAACATTCTTGTAAAACTGCTGTCATATAGTGCTCTTGCAAACGGATAACATTCTTGTAAAACTGCTGCCATCTAGTGCTCTTGCAAACGGATAACATTCTTGTAAAACTGCTGCCATATAGTGCTCTTGCAAACGGATAACATTCTAGTAAAACTGCTGCCATATAGTGCTCTTGCAAACGGATAACATTCTAGTAAAACTGCTGCCATATAGTGCTCTTGCAAACGGATAACATTCTTGTAAAACTGCTGCCATATAGTGCTCTTGCAAACGGATAACATTCTTGTAAAACTGCTGTCATATAGTGCTCTTGCAAACGGATAACATTCTAGTAAAACTGCTGCCATATAGTGCTCTTGCAAACGGATAACATTCTAGTAAAACTGCTGCCATATAGTGCTCTTGCAAACGGATAACATTCTTGTAAAGCTGCTGCCATATAGTGCTCTTGCAAACGGATAACATTCTTGTAAAACTGCTGTCATCTAGTGCTCTTGCAAACGGATAACATTCTTGTAAAACTGCTGTCATCTAGTGCTCTTGCAAACGGATAACATTCTTGTAAAACTGCTGTCATCTAGTGCTCTTGCAAACGGATAACATTCTTGTAAAACTGCTGTCATCTAGTGCTCTTGCAAACGGATAACATTCTTGTAAAACTGCTGTCATCTAGTGCTCTTGCAAACGGATAACATTCTTGTAAAACTGCTGTCATATAGTGCTCTTGCAAACGGATAACATTCTTGTAAAGCTGCTGCCATCTAGTGCTCTTGCAAACGGATAACATTCTTGTAAAACTGCTGTCATATAGTGCTCTTGCAAACGGATAACATTCTTGTAAAACTGCTGTCATATAGTGCTCTTGCAAACGGATAACATTCTTGTAAAACTGCTGTCATATAGTGCTCTTGCAAACGGATAACATTCTTGTAAAACTGCTGTCATCTAGTGCTCTTGCAAACGGATAACATTCTTGTAAAACTGCTGCCATATAGTGCTCTTGCAAATGGATAACATTCTTGTAAAACTGCTGCCATATAGTGCTCTTGCAAAAGGATAACATTCTTGTAAAACTGCTGTCATATAGTGCTCTTGCAAACGGATAACATTCTTGTAAAACTGCTGTCATATAGTGCTCTTGCAAACGGATAACATTCTTGTAAAACTGCTGTCATATAGTGCTCTTGCAAACGGATAACATTCTTGTAAAACTGCTGCCATATAGTGCTCTTGCAAACGGATAACATTCTTGTAAAACTGCTGCCATATAGTGCTCTTGCAAACGGATAACATTCTTGTAAAACTGCTGTCATATAGTGCTCTTGCAAACGGATAACATTCTTGTAAAACTGCTGCCATATAGTGCTCTTGCAAACGGATAACATTCTTGTAAAACTGCTGTCATATAGTGCTCTTGCAAACGGATAACATTCTTGTAAAACTGCTGTCATCTAGTGCTCTTGCAAACGGATAACATTCTTGTAAAACTGCTGTCATATAGTGCTCTTGCAAACGGATAACATTCTTGTAAAACTGCTGCCATATAGTGCTCTTGCAAACGGATAACATTCTTGTAAAACTGCTGCCATATAGTGCTCTTGCAAACGGATAACATTCTTGTAAAACTGCTGCCATATAGTGCTCTTGCAAACGGATAACATTCTTGTAAAACTGCTGTCATATAGTGCTCTTGCAAACGGATAACATTCTTGTAAAACTGCTGCCATATAGTGCTCTTGCAAACGGATAACATTCTTGTAAAACTGCTGTCATATAGTGCTCTTGCAAACGGATAACATTCTTGTAAAACTGCTGTCATATAGTGCTCTTGCAAACGGATAACATTCTTGTAAAACTGCTGCCATATAGTGCTCTTTGCAAACGGATAACATTCTTGTAAAACTGCTGCCATCTAGTGCTCTTGCAAACGGATAACATTCTTGTAAAACTGCTGCCATATAGTGCTCTTGCAAACGGATAACATTCTTGTAAAACTGCTGCCATATAGTGCTCTTGCAAACGGATAACATTCTTGTAAAACTGCTGCCATATAGTGCTCTTGCAAACGGATAACATTCTTGTAAAACTGCTGCCATATAGTGCTCTTGCAAACGGATAACATTCTTGTAAAACTGCTGTCATATAGTGCTCTTGCAAACGGATAACATTCTTGTAAAACTGCTGCCATATAGTGCTCTTGCAAACGGATAACATTCTTGTAAAACTGCTGTCATATAGTGCTCTTGCAAACGGATAACATTCTTGTAAAACTGCTGTCATATAGTGCTCTTGCAAACGGATAACATTCTTGTAAAACTGCTGTCATATAGTGCTCTTGCAAACGGATAACATTCTTGTAAAACTGCTGTCATATAGTGCTCTTGCAAACGGATAACATTCTTGTAAAACTGCTGTCATATAGTGCTCTTGCAAACGGATAACATTCTTGTAAAACTGCTGCCATATAGTGCTCTTGCAAACGGATAACATTCTTGTAAAACTGCTGCCATCTAGTGCTCTTGCAAACGGATAACATTCTTGTAAAACTGCTGCCATATAGTGCTCTTGCAAACGGATAACATTCTTGTAAAACTGCTGTCATCTAGTGCTCTTGCAAACGGATAACATTCTTGTAAAACTGCTGTCATATAGTGCTCTTGCAAATGGATAACATTCTTGTAAAACTGCTGCCATATAGTGCTCTTGCAAACGGATAACATTCTTGTAAAACTGCTGCCATATAGTGCTCTTGCAAACGGATAACATTCTTGTAAAACTGCTGCCATATAGTGCTCTTGCAAACGGATAACATTCTTGTAAAACTGCTGCCATATAGTGCTCTTGCAACGGATAACATTCTTGTAAAACTGCTGTCATATAGTGCTCTTGCAAACGGATAACATTCTTGTAAAACTGCTGCCATCTAGTGCTCTTGCAAACGGATAACATTCTTGTAAAACTGCTGCCATATAGTGCTCTTGCAAACGGATAACATTCTAGTAAAACTGCTGCCATATAGTGCTCTTGCAAACGGATAACATTCTAGTAAAACTGCTGCCATATAGTGCTCTTGCAAACGGATAACATTCTTGTAAAACTGCTGCCATATAGTGCTCTTGCAAACGGATAACATTCTTGTAAAACTGCTGTCATATAGTGCTCTTGCAAACGGATAACATTCTAGTAAAACTGCTGCCATATAGTGCTCTTGCAAACGGATAACATTCTAGTAAAACTGCTGCCATATAGTGCTCTTGCAAACGGATAACATTCTTGTAAAGCTGCTGCCATATAGTGCTCTTGCAAACGGATAACATTCTTGTAAAACTGCTGTCATCTAGTGCTCTTGCAAACGGATAACATTCTTGTAAAACTGCTGTCATCTAGTGCTCTTGCAAACGGATAACATTCTTGTAAAACTGCTGTCATCTAGTGCTCTTGCAAACGGATAACATTCTTGTAAAACTGCTGTCATCTAGTGCTCTTGCAAACGGATAACATTCTTGTAAAACTGCTGTCATCTAGTGCTCTTGCAAAACGGATAACATTCTTGTAAAACTGCTGTCATATAGTGCTCTTGCAAACGGATAACATTCTTGTAAAACTGCTGCCATCTAGTGCTCTTGCAAACGGATAACATTCTTGTAAAACTGCTGTCATATAGTGCTCTTGCAAACGGATAACATTCTTGTAAAACTGCTGTCATATAGTGCTCTTGCAAACGGATAACATTCTTGTAAAACTGCTGTCATATAGTGCTCTTGCAAACGGATAACATTCTTGTAAAACTGCTGTCATCTAGTGCTCTTGCAAACGGATAACATTCTTGTAAAACTGCTGCCATATAGTGCTCTTGCAAATGGATAACATTCTTGTAAAACTGCTGCCATATAGTGCTCTTGCAAAAGGATAACATTCTTGTAAAACTGCTGTCATATAGTGCTCTTGCAAACGGATAACATTCTTGTAAAACTGCTGTCATATAGTGCTCTTGCAAACGGATAACATTCTTGTAAAACTGCTGTCATATAGTGCTCTTGCAAACGGATAACATTCTTGTAAAACTGCTGCCATATAGTGCTCTTGCAAACGGATAACATTCTTGTAAAACTGCTGCCATATAGTGCTCTTGCAAACGGATAACATTCTTGTAAAACTGCTGCCATATAGTGCTCTTGCAAACGGATAACATTCTTGTAAAACTGCTGTCATATAGTGCTCTTGCAAACGGATAACATTCTTGTAAAACTGCTGCCATATAGTGCTCTTGCAAACGGATAACATTCTTGTAAAACTGCTGTCATATAGTGCTCTTGCAAACGGATAACATTCTTGTAAAACTGCTGTCATCTAGTGCTCTTGCAAACGGATAACATTCTTGTAAAACTGCTGTCATATAGTGCTCTTGCAAACGGATAACATTCTTGTAAAACTGCTGCCATATAGTGCTCTTGCAAACGGATAACATTCTTGTAAAACTGCTGCCATATAGTGCTCTTGCAAACGGATAACATTCTTGTAAAACTGCTGCCATATAGTGCTCTTGCAAACGGATAACATTCTTGTAAAACTGCTGTCATATAGTGCTCTTGCAAACGGATAACATTCTTGTAAAACTGCTGCCATATAGTGCTCTTGCAAACGGATAACATTCTTGTAAAACTGCTGTCATATAGTGCTCTTGCAAACGGATAACATTCTTGTAAAACTGCTGACATATAGTGCTCTTGCAAACGGATAACATTCTTGTAAAAACTGCTGTCAATATAGTGCTCTTGCAAACGGTTAACATTCTTGTAATAACTGCTGCATATAGTGCTCTTGCAAACGGATAACATTCTTGTAAAACTGCTGTCATATAGTGCTCTTGCAAACGGATAAACATTCTTGTAAAACTTGCTGTCCATATAGTGCTCTTGCAAACGGATAACATTCTTGTAAAACTGCTGTCATATAGTGCTCTTGCAATCGGATAAACATTCTTGTAATACTGCTGTCATATAGTGCTCTTTGCAAACGGATAACTTTCTTGTAAAACTGCTGTCATATAGTGCTCTTGCAAACGGATAACATTCTTGATAATAACTGCTGCATATAGTGCTCTTGCAAACGGATAACATTCTTGTAAAACTGCTGCATCTAGTGCTCTTGCAAACGGATAACATTCTTGTAAATACTGCTGCCATATAGTGCTCTTGCATACGGATAAACATTCTTGTAAAACTGCTGTCATCTAGTGCTCTTGCAAACGGAGAACATTCTTGTAAAACTGCTGTCATATAGTGCTCTTGCAAATGGATAACATTCTTGTAAAACTGCTGCCATATAGTGCTCTTGCAAACGGATAACATTCTTGTAAAACTGCTGCCATATAGTGCTCTTGCAAATGGATAACATTCTTGTAAAACTGCTGCCATATAGTGCTCTTGCAAACGGATAACATTCTTGTAAAACTGCTGCCATATAGTGCTCTTGCAAACGGATAACATTCTTGTAAAACTGCTGTCATATAGTGCTCTTGCAAACGGATAACATTCTTGTAAAACTGCTGCCATCTAGTGCTCTTGCAAACGGATAACATTCTTGTAAAACTGCTGCCATATAGTGCTCTTGCAAACGGATAACATTCTAGTAAAACTGCTGCCATATAGTGCTCTTGCAAACGGATAACATTCTAGTAAAACTGCTGCATATAGTGCTCTTGCAAACGGATAACATTCTTGTAAAACTGCTGCCATATAGTGCTCTTGCAAACGGATAACATTCTTGTAAAACTGCTGTCATATAGTGCTCTTGCAAACGGATAACATTCTAGTAAAACTGCTGCCATATAGTGCTCTTGCAAACGGATAACATTCTAGTAAAACTGCTGCCATCTAGTGCTCTTGCAAACGGATAACATTCTTGTAAAGCTGCTGCCATATAGTGCTCTTGCAAACGGATAACATTCTTGTAAAACTGCTGTCATCTAGTGCTCTTGCAAACGGATAACATTCTTGTAAAACTGCTGCCATATAGTGCTCTTGCAAACGGATAACATTCTTGTAAAACTGCTGCCATATAGTGCTCTTGCAAACGGATAACATTCTTGTAAAACTGCTGCCATATAGTGCTCTTGCAAACGGATAACATTCTTGTAAAACTGCTGCCATATAGTGCTCTTGCAAACGGATAACATTCTTGTAAAACTGCTGCCATATAGTGCTCTTGCAAACGGATAACATTCTTGTAAAACTGCTGCCATATAGTGCTCTTGCAAACGGATAACATTCTTGTAAAACTGCTGCCATATAGTGCTCTTGCAAACGGATAACATTCTTGTAAAACTGCTGTCATATAGTGCTCTTGCAAACGGATAACATTCTTGTAAAACTGCTGTCATATAGTGCTCTTGCAAACGGATAACATTCTTGTAAAACTGCTGTCATATAGTGCTCTTGCAAACGGATAACATTCTTGTAAAACTGCTGCCATATAGTGCTCTTGCAAACGGATAACATTCTTGTAAAACTGCTGCCATATAGTGCTCTTGCAAACGGATAACATTCTTGTAAAACTGCTGCCATCTAGTGCTCTTGCAAACGGATAACATTCTTGTAAAACTGCTGTCATATAGTGCTCTTGCAAACGGATAACATTCTTGTAAAGCTGCTGCCATCTAGTGCTCTTGCAAACGGATAACATTCTTGTAAAACTGCTGTCATATAGTGCTCTTGCAAACGGATAACATTCTTGTAAAACTGCTGCCATATAGTGCTCTTGCAAACGGATAACATTCTTGTAAAACTGCTGTCATCTAGTGCTCTTGCAAACGGATAACATTCTTGTAAAACTGCTGCCATATAGTGCTCTTGCAAACAGATAACATTCTTGTAAAACTGCTGCCATATAGTGCTCTTGCAAATGTATAACATTCTTGTAAAACTGCTGCCATCTAGTGCTCTTGCTAATGTATAACATTGTTATAAAACTGCTGTCATCTAGTGCTCTTGCTAATGTATAACATTCTTGTAAAACTGCTGCCATATAGTGCTCTTGCAAACAGATAACATTCTTGTAAAACTGCTGCCATATAGTGCTCTTGCAAATGTATAACATTCTTGTAAAACTGCTGCCATCTAGTGCTCTTGCAAACGGATAACATTCTTGTAAAACTGCTGCCATATAGTGCTCTTGCAAACGGATAACATTCTTGTAAAACTGCTGTCATATAGTGCTCTTGCAAACGGATAACATTCTTGTAAAACTGCTGCCATATAGTGCTCTTGCAAAAGGATAACATTCTTGTAAAACTGCTGCCATATAGTGCTCTTGCAAACGGATAACATTCTTGTAAAACTGCTGCCATATAGTGCTCTTGCAAACGGATAACATTCTTGTAAAACTGCTGTCATATAGTGCTCTTGCAAACGGATAACATTCTTGTAAAACTGCTGTCCATCTAGTGCTCTTGCAAACGGATAACATTCTTGTAAAACTGCTGTCCATATAGTGCTCTTGCAAACGGATAACATTCTTGTAAAACTGCTGCCATATAGTGCTCTTGCAAACGGATAACATTCTTGTAAAACTGCTGCCATATAGTGCTCTTGCAAAACGGATAACATTCTTGTAAAACTGCTGCCATATAGTGCTCTTGCAAACGGATAACATTCTTGTAAAACTGCTGTCATATAGTGCTCTTGCAAACGGATAACATTCTTGTAAAACTGCTGCCATATAGTGCTCTTGCAAACGGATAACATTCTTGTAAAACTGCTGCCATATAGTGCTCTTGCAAACGGATAACATTCTAGTAAAACTGCTGCCATATAGTGCTCTTGCAAACGGATAACATTCTAGTAAAACTGCTGCCATATAGTGCTCTTGCAAAACGGATAACATTCTTGTAAAACTGCTGCCATATAGTGCTCTTGCAAACGGATAACATTCTTGTAAAACTGCTGTCATATAGTGCTCTTGCAAACGGATAACATTCTAGTAAAACTGCTGCCATATAGTGCTCTTGCAAACGGATAACATTCTAGTAAAACTGCTGCCATATAGTGCTCTTGCAAACGGATAACATTCTTGTAAAGCTGCTGCCATATAGTGCTCTTGCAAACGGATAACATTCTTGTAAAACTGCTGTCATCTAGTGCTCTTGCAAACGGATAACATTCTTGTAAAACTGCTGTCATATAGTGCTCTTGCAAACGGATAACATTCTTGTAAAACTGCTGCCATATAGTGCTCTTGCAAACGGATAACATTCTTGTAAAACTGCTGCCATATAGTGCTCTTGCAAACGGATAACATTCTTGTAAAACTGCTGCCATATAGTGCTCTTGCAAACGGATAACATTCTTGTAAAACTGCTGCCATATAGTGCTCTTGCAACGGATAACATTCTTGTAAAACTGCTGCCATATGTAGTGCTCTTGCAAACGGATAACATTCTTGTAAAACTGCTGCCATATAGTGCTCTTGCAAACGGATAACATTCTTGTAAAACTGCTGTCATATAGTGCTCTTGCAAACGGATAACATTCTTGTAAAACTGCTGTCATATAGTGCTCTTGCAAACGGATAACATTCTTGTAAAACTGCTGTCATATAGTGCTCTTGCAAACGGATAACATTCTTGTAAAACTGCTGTCATCTAGTACTCTTGCAAACGGATAACATTCTTGTAAAACTGCTGTCATATAGTGCTCTTGCAAACGGATAACATTCTTGTAAAACTGCTGTCATATAGTGCTCTTGCAAACGGATAACATTCTTGTAAACTGCTGCCATATAGTGCTCTTGCAAACGGATAACATTCTTGTAAAACTGCTGCCATATAGTGCTCTTGCAAACGGATAACATTCTTGTAAAACTGCTGTCATCTAGTGCTCTTGCAAACGGATAACATTCTTGTAAACTGCTGTCATATAGTGCTCTTGCAAACGGATAACATTCTTGTAAAACTGCTGCCATATAGTGCTCTTGCAAACGGATAACATTCTAGTAAAACTGCTGCCATATAGTGCTCTTGCAAACGGATAACATTCTAGTAAAACTGCTGCCATATAGTGCTCTTGCAAACGGATAACTTTCTTGTAAAACTGCTGCCATATAGTGCTCTTGCAAACGGATAACATTCTTGTAAAACTGCTGTCATATAGTGCTCTTGCAAACGGATAACATTCTAGTAAAACTGCTGCCATATAGTGCTCTTGCAAACGGATAACATTCTAGTAAAAACTGCTGCCATATAGTGCTCTTGCAAACGGATAACATTCTTGTAAAGCTGCTGCCATATAGTGCTCTTGCAAACGGATAACATTCTTGTAAAACTGCTGTCATCTAGTGCTCTTGCAAACGGATAACATTCTTGTAAAACTGCTGTCATATAGTGCTCTTGCAAACGGATAACATTCTTGTAAAACTGCTGCCATATAGTGCTCTTGCAAACGGATAACATTCTTGTAAAACTGCTGCCATATAGTGCTCTTGCAAACGGATAACATTCTAGTAAAACTGCTGCCATATAGTGCTCTTGCAAACGGATAACATTCTTGTAAAACTGCTGCCATATAGTGCTCTTGCAAACGGATAACATTCTTGTAAAACTGCTGCCATATAGTGCTCTTGCAAACGGATAACATTCTTGTAAAACTGCTGCCATATAGTGCTCTTGCAAACGGATAACATTCTTGTAAAACTGCTGTCATATAGTGCTCTTGCAAACGGATAACATTCTTGTAAAACTGCTGTCATATAGTGCTCTTGCAAACGGATAACATTCTTGTAAAACTGCTGTCATATAGTGCTCTTGCAAACGGATAACATTCTTGTAAAACTGCTGTCATCTAGTGCTCTTGCAAACGGATAACATTCTTGTAAAACTGCTGTCATCTAGTGCTCTTGCAAACGGATAACATTCTTGTAAAACTGCTGTCATATAGTGCTCTTGCAAACGGATAACATTCTTGTAAAACTGCTGTCATATAGTGCTCTTGCAAACGGATAACATTCTTGTAAAACTGCTGCCATATAGTGCTCTTGCAAACGGATAACATTCTTGTAAAACTGCTGCCATATAGTGCTCTTGCAAACGGATAACATTCTTGTAAAACTGCTGTCATCTAGTGCTCTTGCAAACGGATAACATTCTTGTAAAACTGCTGTCATATAGTGCTCTTGCAAACGGATAACATTCTTGTAAAACTGCTGTCATCTAGTGCTCTTGCAAACGGATAACATTCTTGTAAAACTGCTGCCATATAGTGCTCTTGCAAACGGATAACATTCTTGTAAACTGCTGCCATATAGTGCTCTTGCAAACGGATAACATTCTTGTAAAACTGCTGTCATCTAGTGCTCTTGCAAACGGATAACATTCTTGTAAAACTGCTGCCATATAGTGCTCTTGCAAACGGATAACATTCTTGTAAAACTGCTGTCATATAGTGCTCTTGCAAACGGATAACATTCTTGTAAAACTGCTGCCATATAGTGCTCTTGCAAACGGATAACATTCTTGTAAAACTGCTGTCATATAGTGCTCTTGCAAACGGATAACATTCTTGTAAAACTGCTGCCATATAGTGCTCTTGCAAACGGATAACATTCTTGTAAAAACTGCTGCCATATAGTGCTCTTGCAAACGGATAACATTCTTGTAAAACTGCTGTCATATAGTGCTCTTGCAAACGGATAACATTCTTGTAAAACTGCTGCATATAGTGCTCTTGCAAACGGATAACATTCTTGTAAAACTGCTGTCATATAGTGCTCTTGCAAACGGATAACATTCTTGTAAAACTGCTGCCATATAGTGCTCTTGCAAACGGATAACATTCTTGTAAAACTGCTGCCATATAGTGCTCTTGCAAACGGATAACATTCTTGTAAAACTGCTTGCCATATAGTGCTCTTGCAAACGGATAACATTCTTGTAAAACTGCTGTCATATAGTGCTCTTGCAAACGGATAACATTCTTGTAAAGCTGCTGCCATCTAGTGCTCTTGCAAACGGATAACATTCTTGTAAAACTGCTGTCATATAGTGCTCTTGCAAACGGATAACATTCTTGTAAAACTGCTGCCATATAGTGCTCTTGCAAACGGATAACATTCTTGTAAAACTGCTGTCATCTAGTGCTCTTGCAAACGGATAACATTCTTGTAAAACTGCTGCCATATAGTGCTCTTGCAAACAGGATAACATTCTTGTAAAACTGCTGCCATATAGTGCTCTTGCAAACGGATAACATTCTTGTAAAACTGCTGCATCTAGTGCTCTTGCTAATGTATAACATTCGTTATAAAACTGCTGTCCATCTAGTGCTCTTGCTAACTGTATAACATCTTGTAAAACTGCTGCCATATAGTGCTCTTGCAAAACAGACTAACATTCTTGTAAAACTGCTGCCATATAGTGCTCTTGCAAACTGTATAACATTCTTGTAAAACTGCTGCACTATCTAGTGCTCTTGCAACGGATAACATTCTTGTAAAACTGCTGCATATAGTGCTCTTGCAAAAGGATAACATTCTTGTAAAACTGCTGTCCGATATAGTGCTCTTGCTAACTGTATAACATTGCTTATAAAACTGCTGTCCATATAGTGCTCTTGCCTAATGTATAACATTCTTGTAAAACTGCTGCCATATTGTGCTCTTGCAAACGGATAACATTCTTGTAAAACTGCTGCCATATTAGTGCTCTTGCAAACGGATAACATTCTTGTTAAAACCTGCTGACATATAGTGCTCTTGCAAACGGATAACATTCTTGTAAAACTCTGCTGCCATATAGTGCTCTTGCAAACGGATAACATTCTTGTAAAACTTGCTGTCTATATAGTGCTCTTGCAAACGGATAACATTCTTGTAAAACTGCTGCCATATAGTGCTCTTGCAAACGGATAACATTCTTGTAAAACTGCTGCCATATAGTGCTCTTGCAAACGGATAACATTCTAGTAAAACTGCTGCCATATAGTGCTCTTGCAAACGGATAACATTCTTGTAAAACTGCTGCCATATAGTGCTCTTGCAAACGGGACAACATTCTTGTAAAACTGCTGCCATATAGTGCTCTTGCAAACGGATAACATTCTAGTAAAACTGCTGCCATATAGTGCTCTTGCAAACGGATAACATTCTTGTAAAACTGCTGTCATCTAGTGCTCTTGCAAACGGATAACATTCTTGTAAAACTGCTGTCATATAGTGCTCTTGCAAACGGATAACATTCTTGTAAAACTGCTGTCATATAGTGCTCTTGCAAACGGATAACATTCTTGTAAAACTGCTGCCATATAGTGCTCTTGCAAACGGATAACATTCTTGTAAAACTGCTGTCATCTAGTGCTCTTGCAAACGGATAACATTCTTGTAAAACTGCTGTCATATAGTGCTCTTGCAAATGGATAACATTCTTGTAAAACTGCTGCCATATAGTGCTCTTGCAAACGGATAACATTCTTGTAAAACTGCTGCCATATAGTGCTCTTGCAAATGGATAACATTCTTGTAAAACTGCTGCCATATAGTGCTCTTGCAAACGGATAACATTCTTGTAAAACTGCTGCCATATAGTGCTCTTGCAAACGGATACATTCTTGTAAAACTGCTGTCATATAGTGCTCTTGCAAACGGATAACATTCTTGTAAAACTGCTGCCATCTAGTGCTCTTGCAAACGGATAACATTCTTGTAAAACTGCTGTCATATAGTGCTCTTGCAAACGGATAACATTCTTGTAAAACTGCTGCATATAGTGCTCTTGCAAACGGATAACATTCTTGTAAACTGCTGCCATATAGTGCTCTTGCAAACGGATAACATCTTGTAAAACTGCTGCCATATAGTGCTCTTGCAAACGGATACATTCTTGTAAAACTGCTGTCATATAGTGCTCTTGCAAACGGATAACATTCTTGTTAAAACTGCTGCCATATAGTGCTCATGCAAACGGATAACATTCTTGTAAAACTGCTGCCATATTAGTGCTCTTGCAAACGGATAACATTCTAGTAAAAACTGCTGCCATATAGTGCTCTTGCAACGGATAACATTCTAGTAAAACTGCTGCCATATAGTGCTCATTGCAAACGGATAACATTCTTGTAAAACTGCTGCCATATAGTGCTCTTGCAAACGGATAACATTCTTGTAAAACTGCAGTATATAGTGCTCTTGCAAACGGATAAACATTCTAGTAAAACTGCTGCCATATAGTGCTCTTGCAAACGGATAACATTCTAGTAAAACTGCTGCCATATAGTGCTCTTGCAAAACGGATAACATTCTTGTAAAGCTGCTGCCATATAGTGCTCTTGCAAACGGATAACATTCTTGTAAAACTGCTGTCATATAGTGCTCTTGCAAACGGATACATTCTTGTAAAACTGCTGTCATATAGTGCTCTTGCAAACGGATAACATTCTTGTAAAACTGCTGCCATATAGTGCTCTTGCAAACGTATAACATTCTTGTAAAACTGCTGCCATATAGTGCTCTTGCAAACGGATAACATTCTTGTAAAACTGCTGCCATATAGTGCTCTTACAAACGGATAACATTCTTAGTAAACTGCTGCCATATAGTGCTCTTGCAAACGGATAACATTCTTGTAAAACTGCTGCCATATAGTGCTCTTGCAAACGGATAACATTCTTGTAAAACTGCTGCCATATAGTGCTCTTGCAAACGGATAACATTCTTGTAAAACTGCTGTCATATAGTGCTCTTGCAAACGGATAACATTCTTGTAAAACTGCTGTCATATAGTGCTCTTGCAAACGGATAACATTCTTGTAAAACTGCTGTCATATAGTGCTCTTGCAAACGGATAACATTCTTGTAAAACTGCTGTCATCTAGTACTCTTGCAAACGGATAACATTCTTGTAAAAACTGCTGTCATCTAGTGCTCTTGCAAACGGATAACATTCTTGTAAAACTGCTGTCATATAGTGCTCTTGCAAACGGATAACATTCTTGTAAAAACTGCTGCCATATAGTGCTCTTGCAAACGGATAACATTCTTGTAAAACTGCTGCCATATAGTGCTCTTGCAAAACGGATAACATTCTTGTAAAACTGCTGTCATCTAGTGCTCTTGCAAACGGATAACATTCCTTGTAAAACTGCTGTCATCTAGTGCCTCTTGCAAACGGATAACATTCTTGTAAAACTGCTGTCATCTAGTGCTCTTGCAAACGGATAACATTCTTGTAAAACTGCTGTCATATAGTGCTCTTGCAAACGGATAACATTCTTGTAAAACTGCTGTCATCTAGTGCTCTTGCAAACGGATAACATTCTTGTAAAACTGCTGTCATCTAGTGCTCTTGCAAACGGATAACATTCTTGTAAAACTGCTGTCATCTAGTGCTCTTGCAAACGGATAACATTCTTGTAAAACTGCTGCCATATAGTGCTCTTGCAAACGGATAACATTCTTGTAAAACTGCTGCCATATAGTGCTCTTGCAAACGGATAACATTCTTGTAAAACTGCTGCCATATAGTGCTCTTGCAAACGGATAACATTCTTGTAAAACTGCTGTCATATAGTGCTCTTGCAAACGGATAACATTCTTGTAAAACTGCTGTCATATAGTGCTCTTGCAAACGGATAACATTCTTGTAAAACTGCTGTCATATAGTGCTCTTGCAAACGGATAACATTCTTGTAAAACTGCTGTCATCTAGTGCTCTTGCAAACGGATAACATTCTTGTAAAACTGCTGTCATCTAGTGCTCTTGCAAACGGATAACATTCTTGTAAAACTGCTGTCATATAGTGCTCTTGCAAACGGATAACATTCTTGTAAAACTGCTGCCATATAGTGCTCTTGCAAACGGATAACATTCTTGTAAAACTGCTGCCATATAGTGCTCTTGCAAACGGATAACATTCTTGTAAAACTGCTGTCATCTAGTGCTCTTGCAAACGGATAACATTCTTGTAAAACTGCTGTCATATAGTGCTCTTGCAAACGGATAACATTCTTGTAAAACTGCTGTCATCTAGTGCTCTTGCAAACGGATAAACATTCTTGTAAAACTGCTGCCATATAGTGCTCTTGCAAACGGATAACATTCTTGTAAAACTGCTGCCATATAGTGCTCTTGCAAACGGATAACATTCTTGTAAAACTGCTGTCATCTAGTGCTCTTGCAAACGGATAACATTCTTGTAAAACTGCTGCCATATAGTGCTCTTGCAAACGGATAACATTCTTGTAAAACTGCTGTCATATAGTGCTCTTGCAAACGGATAACATTCTTGTAAAACTGCTGCCATATAGTGCTCTTGCAAACGGATAACATTCTTGTAAAACTGCTGTCATATAGTGCTCTTGCAAACGGATAACATTCTTGTAAAACTGCTGCCATATAGTGCTCTTGCAAACGGATAACATTCTTGTAAAACTGCTGCCATCTAGTGCTCTTGCAAACGGATAACATTCTTGTAAAACTGCTGCCATATAGTGCTCTTGCAAACGGATAACATTCTTGTAAAACTGCTGTCATATAGTGCTCTTGCAAACGGATAACATTCTTGTAAAACTGCTGTCATATAGTGCTCTTGCAAACGGATAACATTCTTGTAAAACTGCTGCCATATAGTGCTCTTGCAAACGGATAACATTCTTGTAAAACTGCTGTCATATAGTGCTCTTGCAAACGGATAACATTCTTGTAAAACTGCTGCCATATAGTGCTCTTGCAAACGGATAACATTCTTGTAAAACTGCTGCCATATAGTGCTCTTGCAAACGGATAACATTCTTGTAAAACTGCTGCCATCTAGTGCTCTTGCAAACGGATAACATTCTTGTAAACTGCTGTCATATAGTGCTCTTGCAAACGGATAACATTCTTGTAAAGCTGCTGCCATCTAGTGCTCTTGCAAACGGATAACATTCTTGTAAAACTGCTGTCATATAGTGCTCTTGCAAACGGATAACATTCTTGTAAAACTGCTGCCATATAGTGCTCTTGCAAACGGATAACATTCTTGTAAAACTGCTGTCATCTAGTGCTCTTGCAAACGGATAACATTCTTGTAAAACTGCTGCCATATAGTGCTCTTGCAAACGGATAACATTCTTGTAAAACTGCTGTCATATAGTGCTCTTGCTAATGTATAACATTGTTATAAAACTGCTGTCATCTAGTGCTCTTGCTAATGTATAACATTCTTGTAAAACTGCTGCCATATAGTGCTCTTGCAAACAGATAACATTCTTGTAAAACTGCTGCCATATAGTGCTCTTGCAAATGTATAACATTCTTGTAAAACTGCTGCCATCTAGTGCTCTTGCAAACGGATAACATTCTTGTAAAACTGCTGCCATATAGTGCTCTTGCAAACGGATAACATTCTTGTAAAACTGCTGTCATATAGTGCTCTTGCTAATGTATAACATTGTTATAAAATTGCTGTCATCTAGTGCTCTTGCTAATGTATAACATTCTTGTAAAACTGCTGCCATATAGTGCTCTTGCAAACGGATAACATTCTTGTAAAACTGCTGCCATATAGTGCTCTTGCAAACGGATAACATTCTTGTAAAACTGCTGTCATATAGTGCTCTTGCAAACGGATAACATTCTTGTAAAACTGCTGCCATATAGTGCTCTTGCAAACGGATAACATTCTTGTAAAACTGCTGCCATATAGTGCTCTTGCAAACGGATAACATTCTAGTAAAACTGCTGCCATATAGTGCTCTTGCAAACGGATAACATTCTTGTAAAACTGCTGCCATATAGTGCTCTTGCAAACGGATAACATTCTTGTAAAACTGCTGCCATATAGTGCTCTTGCAAACGGATAACATTCTAGTAAAACTGCTGCCATATAGTGCTCTTGCAAACGGATAACATTCTTGTAAAACTGCTGTCATCTAGTGCTCTTGCAAACGGATAACATTCTTGTAAAACTGCTGTCATATAGTGCTCTTGCAAACGGATAACATTCTTGTAAAACTGCTGCCATATAGTGCTCTTGCAAACGGATAACATTCTTGTAAAACTGCTGCCATATAGTGCTCTTGCAAACGGATAACATTCTTGTAAAGCTGCTGTCATATAGTGCTCTTGCAAACGGATAACATTCTTGTAAAACTGCTGCCATATAGTGCTCTTGCAAACGGATAACATTCTTGTAAAACTGCTGCCATATAGTGCTCTTGCAAACGGATAACATTCTTGTAAAACTGCTGTCATATAGTGCTCTTGCAAACGGATAACATTCTTGTAAAACTGCTGCCATATAGTGCTCTTGCAAACGGATAACATTCTTGTAAAACTGCTGTCATCTAGTGCTCTTGCAAACGGATAACATTCTTGTAAAACTGCTGTCATCTAGTGCTCTTGCAAACGGATAACATTCTTGTAAAACTGCTGCCATATAGTGCTCTTGCAATGGATAACATTCTTGTAAAACTGCTGTCATCTAGTGCTCTTGCAAACGGATAACATTCTTGTAAAACTGCTGCCATATAGTGCTCTTGCAAACGGATAACATTCTTGTAAAACTGCTGTCATCTAGTGCTCTTGCAAACGGATAACATTCTTGTAAAGCTGCTGCCATCTAGTGCTCTTGCAAACGGATAACATTCTTGTAAAACTGCTGTCATCTAGTGCTCTTGCAAACGGATAACATTCTTGTAAAACTGCTGTCATCTAGTGCTCTTGCAAACGGATAACATTCTTGTAAAACTGCTGTCATCTAGTGCTCTTGCAAACGGATAACATTCTTGTAAAGCTGCTGCCATCTAGTGCTCTTGCAAATGGATAACATTCTTGTAAAACTGCTGCCCTCTAGTGCTCTTGCAAACGGATAACATTCTTGTAAAACTGCTGTCCTCTAGTGCTCTTGCAAACGGATAACATTCTTGTAAAACTGCTGCCATATAGTGCTCTTGCAAATGGATAACATTCTTGTAAAACTGCTGTCATCTAGTGCTCTTGCAAACGGATAACATTCTTGTAAAACTGCTGCCATATAGTGCTCTTGCAAACGGATAACATTCTTGTAAAGCTGCTGTCATATAGTGCTCTTGCAAACGGATAACATTCTTGTAAAACTGCTGCCATATAGTGCTCTTGCAAACGGATAACATTCTTGTAAAACTGCTGCCATATAGTGCTCTTGCAAACGGATAACATTCTTGTAAAACTGCTGTCATATAGTGCTCTTGCAAACGGATAACATTCTTGTAAAACTGCTGCCATATAGTGCTCTTGCAAACGGATAACATTCTTGTAAAACTGCTGTCATATAGTGCTCTTGCAAACGGATAACATTCTTGTAAAACTGCTGCCATATAGTGCTCTTGCAAACGGATAACATTCTTGTAAAACTGCTGTCATATAGTGCTCTTGCAAACGGATAACATTCTTGTAAAACTGCTGTCATCTAGTGCTCTTGCAAAAGGATAACATTCTTGTAAAACTGCTGTCATCTAGTGCTCTTGCAAACGGATAACATTCTTGTAAAACTGCTGTCATATAGTGCTCTTGCAAACGGATAACATTCTTGTAAAACTGCTGTCATATAGTGCTCTTGCAAACGGATAACATTCTTGTAAAACTGCTGTCATATAGTGCTCTTGCAAACGGATAACATTCTTGTAAAACTGCTGTCATATAGTGCTCTTGCAAACGGATAACATTCTTGTAAAACTGCTGTCATCTAGTGCTCTTGCAAACGGATAACATTCTTGTAAAACTGCTGTCATATAGTGCTCTTGCAAACAGATAACATTCTTGTAAAACTGCTGTCATATAGTGCTCTTGCAAACGGATAACATTCTTGTAAAACTGCTGTCATATAGTGCTCTTGCAAACGGATAACATTCTTGTAAAACTGCTGCCATATAGTGCTCTTGCAAACGGATAACATTCTTGTAAAACTGCTGCCATATAGTGCTCTTGCAAACGGATAACATTCTTGTAAAACTGCTGCCATATAGTGCTCTTGCAAACGGATAACATTCTTGTAAAAACTGCTGTCATCTAGTGCTCTTGCAAACGGATAACATTCTTGTAAAACTGCTGCCATATAGTGCTCTTGCAAACGGATAACATTCTTGTAAAACTGCTGTCATCTAGTGCTCTTGCAAACGGATAACATTCTTGTAAAACTGCTGTCATATAGTGCTCTTGCAAACGGATAACATTCTTGTAAAACTGCTGTCATATAGTGCTCTTGCAAACGGATAACATTCTTGTAAAACTGCTGTCATATAGTGCTCTTGCAAACGGATAACATTCTTGTAAAACTGCTGTCATCTAGTGCTCTTGCAAACGGATAACATTCTTGTAAAACTGCTGCCATATAGTGCTCTTGCAAACGGATAACATTCTTGTAAAACTGCTGCCATCTAGTGCTCTTGCAAACGGATAACATTCTTGTAAAACTGCTGCCATATAGTGCTCTTGCAAACGGATAACATTCTTGTAAAACTGCTGCCATCTAGTGCTCTTGCAAACGGATAACATTCTTGTAAAACTGCTGCCATATAGTGCTCTTGCAAACGGATAACATTCTTGTAAAACTGCTGTCATATAGTGCTCTTGCAAACGGATAACATTCTTGTAAAACTGCTGTCATATAGTGATCTTGCAAACGGATAACATTCTTGTAAAACTGCTGTCATATAGTGCTCTTGCAAACGGATAACATTCTTGTAAAACTGCTGTCATATAGTGCTCTTGCAAACGGATAACATTCTTGTAAAACTGCTGCCATATAGTGCTCTTGCAAAGGGATAACATTCTTGTAAAACTGCTGCCATATAGTGCTCTTGCAAAGGGATAACATTCTTGTAAAACTGCTGCCATATAGTGCTCTTGCAAACGGATAACATTCTTGTAAAACTGCTGTCATATAGTGCTCTTGCAAACGGATAACATTCTTGTAAAACTGCTGCCATATAGTGCTCTTGCAAACGGATAACATTCTTGTAAAACTGCTGTCATATAGTGCTCTTGCAAACGGATAACATTCTTGTAAAACTGCTGTCATATAGTGCTCTTGCAAACGGATAACATTCTTGTAAAACTGCTGCCATATAGTGCTCTTGCAAACGGATAACATTCTTGTAAAACTGCTGTCATATAGTGCTCTTGCAAATGGATAACATTCTTGTAAAACTGCTGCCATATAGTGCTCTTGCAAATGGATAACATTCTTGTAAAACTGCTGCCATCTAGTGTTCTTGTAAATGGATAACATTCTTGTAAAACTGCTGCCATCTAGTGCTCTTGCAAATGGATAACATTCTTGTAAAACTGCTGCCATCTAGTGTTCTTGTAAATGGATAACATTCTTGTAAAACTGCTGCCATATAGTGCTCTTGCAAATGGATAACATTCTTGTAAAACTGCTGTCATATAGTGCTCTTGCAAACGGATAACATTCTTGTAAAACTGCTGCCCTCTAGTGCTCTTGCAAACGGATAACATTCTTGTAAAACTGCTGCCATATAGTGCTCTTGCAAATGTATAACATTCTTGTAAAACTGCTGCCATATAGTGCTCTTGCAAACGGATAACATTCTTGTAAAACTGCTGCCCTCTAGTGCTCTTGCAAACGGATAACATTCTTGTAAAACTGCTGCCATATAGTGCTCTTGCAAATGTATAACATTCTTGTAAAACTGCTGCCATATAGTGCTCTTGCAAACGGATAACATTCTTGTAAAACTGCTGCCATATAGTGCTCTTGCAAACGGATAACATTCTTGTAAAACTGCTGTCATCTAGTGCTCTTGCAAACGGATAACATTCTAGTAAAACTGCTGCCATATAGTGCTCTTGCAAACGGATAACATTCTTGTAAAACTGCTGTCATATAGTGCTCCTAAGCATGAGTCCCTGATTATTAACAAAAGATACCAAGAGAATGAAGACAAATGGATAATAGAACTAAATTAGAAAGCTGTTTAAATTGCTGCTTTATCTGAATCATGAAATAAAAAAGTGAGTTTCTTATCCTTTTAATTATAATATTTTAGACGCATCTATAACAGTAAAGCTGTGATATTTATCTACTCTTTAGCAAGGAACCAGCAGCACATTACATTGTTTCATTGCTCCATGTTAACACAAAAATATCCTTTTTTATTTCAGCAGCTTTATTTATACCGTGAAATCCCCAGTGATTTGGGAAACTCATGAAATGTGTGTATTTTACACCATAATACAAGTTGCTTGAGCACCAATTCCCCAGTGTTTGACTCATCTACAAGCACATTATGCTAAACACAGTTTCGCGCATCCTGCAGCCCCTTTTAATGGAACAAATTTATAATAATACAATTCTATGTTCAGTGGGGAACACAAATTGTTTTATGCATTATTAGAGACATCACACATTTCAGGGGACAATGGTTATCATTCTTAGCAATTGTTGCGTTTTTAAGCCTGCGCTCTCAGCACCCTCCACCCACCTAAAAAATAGCCTAGTGGGTAACTGATTACTGAATCCATCATTTGGACCTACCTGAACCAGTGATGCAAATTTACATGAGAGTTGACCTACTTACATTTCAAGAGCCATACTATTATTATCAACTTTATATTTAAAGGGACAGTCTAGTCAAAATTCATCTTTCATGATTCAGATAGGGCATGCAATTTTAAACAACTTTCCAGTTTACTTTTAGCATCAGGTTTGCTTTGTTCTCTTGGCATTCTTTGTTGAAAGCTAAACCTAGGTAGGCTCATATGCTAATTCCTAAGCCCTCGAAGGCCAACTCTTATCTCAATGCATTTTGACAGTTTTCCCAGTTAGTCAGCGCTAGTTCATGTGTGCCGTATAAATAGCATTGTTCTCACTCCCGTTGAGTTATTTTTTGACTCAGCACTGATTAACTAAAATACAAGTCTGTCAAAAGCACTGAGATAAGGGGCAGTCTGCAGACCCTTAGCTACAAGATAATCACAGAGGTAAAAAGTATATTAATATAACTGTGTTGGTTATGCAAAACTGGGGAATGGGGAATAAAGGGATTATCTATCTTTTTTAAACAATAACAATTCTAGAATAGACTGTCCCTTTAAATTGAATCTTCCAGATATAATGCATGCCTAAGTGATGTCTAGATAAAGGGCCAGATTATGAGTGAAGCGCAGTTACATGTTTAGATAAGGAGATAAAAGAAGGCGCCAACATAGTGCGATTACCAATGATAAGGAACACGCAGTGCAAGTAAAATCATATACTCACAAGATAAAAGACACTTGAAAAGTGTCACAAGTGCATCCTGGACCCTCAGAGTCGTCCAGCTAACTCCCACTCCACTGTGGTAATAAGAACCGCTCGTCACTGCCAATCGAGGTAGCTACGCTGGTGGTCTCCGCTATGCTGGTGGTCTCAGTTGCAGTCAGTGTTGCAAGGGAACTGACTGTAGATCCACTCGATTCTGAATGTATCAGTTCTGATCCGTAATCTCCAAAGAGGATTTTAGACCGCAAGGCAAATTAGGAGTGGTAATGAGATGGCAAAATAAAACTTTGGCAAAATAAAACTTTGGCAAAATGAAACTTTACCAAAGGTAGAAAAGAAAGTTCGTGGCTGCAATCTTAAAATGTATAAGACTTTAATGGCACAACGTTTCTCGGTCTGTACGTGACCGTTTCCTCAGGTGCATAAGTGTATAATAAAACACATAAAAACCACGAACTTATAACAATCAGTACGGCGTCCTCAAGTGCACACCGCGCATGCGTGTAGGTGTGTCTAGATACTGGGAGTTACAATAGCGTCATCTAACCAATAAGGTGCTTGAACTGATACACACCTTCATGGATACGTAAGAGGTGTGTTATTAACCGCTAACGTTACTGTTATTAAAACATACCATTGTATTTGATAACAATCTGTAGTGTAATCTTTAGCCGTAAAAAGCTTAAAATCGCTGATATTCTAATGTATGATGATATAATTATTAAATAGCGAGTAACTACCAGATCGGGCACACCTACTCACACTACACACATTGATTCAGTTTCAAGCTTATAGTAGCCAATAGCTAGTCAAATGCTATATTAACATATATCTATGAATCAATTGTTAAAATATCACACAGACTCTTAAAATATAAAATATAAAATCCCCAATGTTGGGTATATCTAAATCATCACTTAAAAAAATGTACTTATACATACTGCTAGAAATCGCTATATAATTACTCTTTAACAAGGGATAATAAAGTCCTAAAAATTAATAAAAACCAAATTAACTCCTCTATGAGTAATACAGAAAAATCCAACACATTATTATATAAAAAAACTTGTACCGAAGCGTCTCTGGAAGGACTCAAATTTTAGACGTTAGAAACTGGGTGTGTGGCCATTTCAGAAAAGCATACAGATACTGTGTGTTATATAACCGCTGCAGTGTGTCAGTAAATGTAACTAAACTAATTTCTAAGGGTTAAAAGAAAGATAAGCTTTACTTATTCTAATTGCAGTGCAAATGGTATCTCATACAGAAATATGTGTAATTGAGATAATCCCCATACTGTAAAGTAGATGGTACAGGAAGTACAGTGTATATAAAAAATGAACATAAATCATGGCTAAAACTCGCTTAGCAGGTAGAATGGTATTGGACTACTCAAATGGTAAAGATTACCCTTTAGAGAGTACTAGATACTATGTTATTAGATCTCTAGTATGAGGGTACACCTCCTATCATTCTAATATGGGGCCAATATATTGAAGTGAATACAGTCTTCATTGTTCTGACATTGGGGTCCAATCGTGCAGATACAAGGGACAAACTTATATATTTAATTGTTAGCCTGTCAAGTTATGTAATGGATCAAGAGGGGAGGCCTAAATGAGGGTTCTATTGTAGAATGGCAGGAGTCTATATAGGAACTAAATGCAGATGGACATTATAGGGAATATTTAGTTGAAAGCAGCCATGTCAATATTTGCATTTAAGCCAACCGGGGACAGGGTGCGCATCTTCCAGATCCAAAAAGTCTCCCTTTGTCTTAGATGCAAATATCTGTTTCTGCCCCATTTAGGGTACACTTGTTCTAAAGGGAATATACTGAATGAATTGGATGTGTTCGTGTGACATAGATTGGCATGTCTAGGGACACTATGATTGGCAATGTTTTTGCTAATATTCCTTAAGTGTTCCCCCCATCTTTTTTTGAGGGGTCTCGAGGTTCTACCCACGTACTGCACCCCACAGCTACATTCTAACAAATAGACTACAAATGCCGAATCACATGTAAAGTGTGTTTTGATGTGAAATTTTTCCTTACTAGTATAAGACACAAATTCAGTTCTCTTACTATTCGTATATTGGCATAATCCACAATTGACTCTGTTACATTTGAAGAAACCTGGTTTCCCTAAAAGACTATTGCCTGTTTGGCATGTTTTATTATTTTTATTTTTATAAGTCAAAACTCTATTCTTCATTACAATTTTACTGGGAGCTAGTATATTTTTCAACGTGGGAGCACGTCTGAAAGTACACACAGGTGAATCTCCTATACTTTCCTTCAACAGAGGGTCCCCTGATAGAATATGCCAGTATTTACCTAGAATATTTTTGATTTTATCATGATTGTTGTTAAATTGGGTTATAAATCTGACTTTCTCATTCCCCTTGGTAGGTCCTCCAATTTGTATAGTACCCTTATTTTTGATGAAGAAATCATCTCTGCATTTGTTTCTGGCTCTCATATAGCTACTCTCAATCAGATCTAAAGGGTAATCTTTCTCAATAAACCTTTTTTTTAAAATATTCGCTTGTATGTCATAACTGGCTAAATCTGTGCAATTTCTGCGAATTCTGCAAAATTGATTGTAAGGAATATTTTTCTTCCAAGGTAAGTGGTGGTTGCTTTTGTAGTTTAAATAGCTATTAGCATCCACCGACTTAAAAAAAGTTTTGGTGGAGATACTACCTATGGTATCCCATGATAATATGAGATCCAAAAATTCTATACTGTTTGCATCTATTTTTGAGGTGAACTTGAGGCCCAATGAGTTATTGTTAAGACTATCCATAAAGTTCTGAGCTAGTGAGGTGTCCCCCTCCCAAATGAATAAGAGGTCATCTATAAAACGGCCATAGAAGACCAGGTTTGCCCCATACGAGGAAGAATAAATATATTGTTCCTCAAAAAATCCCATAAAGAGATTGGCAAAACTAGGGGCAAACCTGGTCCCCATGGCCGTTCCCCTGATCTGCAAATAAAACTTCTCTTGATATACAAAATAATTATTTTTCAATACAAAAGATATACATTCCAATAAAAAATCCCTTTGTTTGACTGGCATATATATGTCTCTCTCCAGGTATTGTTTAATAGCTTGAATTCCCAGATGGTGTGTAATATTGGAGTATAAAGCAGAGACATCACAGGTCAGCCAGACCAGGTCTCTCCCTTCTTTTTTAATACTGGATAACTTGTATATTAGATCTGGTGTGTCTTTAATATAGGATTTTAAAGTAATCACATGTTTTTTTAAAAAGGAATCGACATATTCAGATAAATTACATGTTAAATTGTCGATTCCTGATATGATGGGCCTCCCTGGAGGGTCTGCCAAATTCTTGTGAATCTTAGGGAGGTGATAGTAATATGCCAAGTTAGGTGCATATGGTATTAAATAATCCCTTTCTTTCTTAGTGAGTATTCCCTCTAACCAGCCAGCATCAACCATTTTAATCAGATTTGTTAAAAATTTTGCTGTGGGGTTGAAAGTTAATAGTTTATAATACTCAGTGTCCAAGAGTATACGGTCAGCTTCTTTGATGTAGTCTTGAATATTTTGTATTACTATCCCCCCTCCCTTGTCAGCCTGTCTAATTGCCAGATTCTTATTAGCAGCCAATTTAGATAAAGCTGTTAGTTCATAAGGGTTCAAATTGGGATTCTTTATCTTACTTTCTGAAAGTTTACCGAATTCTTCAAGAACCAGATTTTGAAATATTTCTAAACTGGTTCCTGTGCACGGGGGATTAAAATTGGATTTTGGGGTCAAATCAGAGTGTAGGTAGTTATCAAATAATTCATCACATAATGTTTCAGGCTCAAAATAGATAATATCTGTCAAGGGCCTTTCTGTCATTACATTTGTTAAAATCGGTACCTGACCAGTGCCTTTAAGTTTTTTATCACAAAAATATCTCTGGATTGACAATTTACGCACAAATTTGTTAAGGTCTACGAATAATTCGAACAAATTGTGATTCTTAGAGGGGCAAAAAGAGAGTCCTCTGTTAAGAACTCTCACCTCCTCATTGGTTAAAACATGATCTGATAGGTTAAAGATATTCTCCCTCATTCGTTTAAATTTCTCCTTTTGGGATGACTTAGCTCTCCCTCTGCTGCCACGTTGGCGTATGATCTTTTTTTCGGAGTAGTTGTTACATTCTCTCTTTCTGGGCCTCTTTCTAATTGTTTCAGTCGTATTGGTGTATGCCTTAACTGCGGGGAGTTGTGTGGTAATCCCTGTGCCTGGTGAAAAACCTGCGGGCTGTTTGTGTGTTCTCTCTCGTGTCTTTGTGTAAAATTACTGTTATTCGCCATATGGCTTTTGACCTCATTGTGATGGTTATTTCTAGGTGTATAGATGTTATGATCTCTTGTGTTATCAGAAAATTGGTGAGGTCTATATTGTTGGTGACCAAATTAATTTTGATGATCCCTATTGGACCAATGTCTCCAGTCATTAGTGTACTCACTTTTAGGCGTATAATAATGATTATCAACCCCTCTCTCTTGATGGGAGGCCTGATTCCAATAGTTGGATGAATAATTACTATTACTAGCAGAAGTCCTCCTATCTCCATTAGGGTTATTATTTCTAAAATGGACATTTTTCTTTTTGTCCTTAGGTTTCCTGTAGTTTACTTTAACCCAGGTGTCTGCCCTAATTTTGTTAGATGTAGACTCCTGGTTTTCAGGTTCTTCTGCTTTATTACTAGAATGTACCTCATATACTCTGTCTTCTAGATAATCTTGTTCGTCCCTTGCTAACTTTTTAATTTTGGTGGATATAATTTTCTTTTGGAAAACATCAGACTTATCTTGTACTTCTTGGGTAAATTTTACATAATCTGTACTAGACTCAAACTTAAGTAAGTTCTTTTGGATTACCTCTATCTCTGTCTCAGTTTTATTCAAAAGAGTCTCCCGATATTCAATTAAAAGATCTATAAGTTTGAAAGAGCAATCAGTTAAAATACTAAGCCATTTAGTAGTAAGTTCAGGGTCCTGTTTAAAGGAACATTGTTTAGATATCCTTAAACCCCTGGGTAAATGTCCCCTCTCTTTATATTTACGAAGTGTATCTATGTCCCACCAATGTCTGTGTTCATTATTAAGAGCTTCCTCAAGTTTATGAAATAATTGAACCATAGACAGATCATTAGTGGATTCATTACACATATCTATAGCGTTCTCATTGCAACTTAAGGCTTTTCTATTATTGATCCTTTGATCTTTACTCTGCATTTTCCTACTAAGTGATGTGCTTTTATAAAGAAAAATATATATATATATATATATATATATATGAAAAAAAAATATATATATATATATGTGTGTAAACAATATATCGTAATAATAATAAAAAATATATGTAATATACACAGTGATCTAGTGGTATGTATTCAACAGGTGGATGTTGGTACTAATCAAAAAAAACCAAAATCGTGAAGTCGTGTGAATATGCAAACTCGTGTGAATCAGTGTTGATAGTTTCCACTGAATAGGGTGTACAGTAAGATAATACCTCTGCTAATCGGTAATTGTTCAAGTGGAAATCAATACTTAGTGTGAGGTGGTCTAAGTGACCAACGAATACCAATACTTATTGTATACCAATCAGACCCTGTCGCAGCCTAATCAGTTCCCAAAAGTGTAATCAAAAAATATAAAAATATATAATTAGTGCGCCAGTGGTCTGATGGTAGCTAACACTATAAATATAAATATATAGTGTATATAAATGATCCAAATAGTGATAGTTTAAGGAATATTAAATAAAACAAAATAAAGTGATTCCTAGGCCAGAAACTCAAAATAACAGTGATCGTTAGTATGTAAATGTGATTTTGACAATATAACCCTTATCAATGTGTGTAGTGTGAGTAGGTGTGCCCGATCTGGTAGTTACTCGCTATTTAATAATTATATCATCATACATTAGAATATCAGCGATTTTAAGCTTTTTACGGCTAAAGATTACACTACAGATTGTTATCAAATACAATGGTATGTTTTAATAACAGTAACGTTAGCGGTTAATAACACACCTCTTACGTATCCATGAAGGTGTGTATCAGTTCAAGCACCTTATTGGTTAGATGACGCTATTGTAACTCCCAGTATCTAGACACACCTACACGCATGCGCGGTGTGCACTTGAGGACGCCGTACTGATTGTTATAAGTTCGTGGTTTTTATGTGTTTTATTATACACTTATGCACCTGAGGAAACGGTCACGTACAGACCGAGAAACGTTGTGCCATTAAAGTCTTATACATTTTAAGATTGCAGCCACGAACTTTCTTTTCTACCTTTGGTAAAGTTTCATTTTGCCAAAGTTTTATTTTGCCAAAGTTTTATTTTGCCATCTCATTACCACTCCTAATTTGCCTTGCGGTCTAAAATCCTCTTTGGAGATTACGGATCAGAACTGATACATTCAGAATCGAGTGGATCTACAGTCAGTTCCCTTGCAACACTGACTGCAACTGAGACCACCAGCATAGCGGAGACCACCAGCGTAGCTACCTCGATTGGCAGTGACGAGCGGTTCTTATTACCACAGTGGAGTGGGAGTTAGCTGGACGACTCTGAGGGTCCAGGATGCACTTGTGACACTTTTCAAGTGTCTTTTATCTTGTGAGTATATGATTTTACTTGCACTGCGTGTTCCTTATCATTGGTAATCGCACTATGTTGGCGCCTTCTTTTATCTCCTTATCTATTTAGTATCTACCCCTGGGTTACCAACAGGGATCGTTTGAAGAAGTGCTTGCCTCCTGTGATTTGGACATTACATCCACTACAATTATAATCACAAGAAATTTATTTTTGGGACGTTAATATTACAACTTTGTGTCTAATATACGACCATTGCTTTGCTTGTTATGCTAGTACCCCTTTTATGATAAGGGTTATATTGTCAAAATCACATTTACATACTAACGATCACTGTTATTTTGAGTTTCTGGCCTAGGAATCACTTTATTTTGTTTTATTTAATATTCCTTAAACTATCACTATTTGGATCATTTATATACACTATATATTTATATTTATAGTGTTAGCTACCATCAGACCACTGGCGCACTAATTATATATTTTTATATTTTCAGTTACATGTTTATTGCTGGTGATTGTGTGTGTGTCTCAGGTTTTTCTCTCAGATTACAAATTAAAAGTAAACGCAATCGCTTGAGGGCAAATGAAGTTAACACTCATCGGGATAGTGTGACCTCCGAACTCTGGTTAACTGTTTCACAATACAAAAAAGTGTCACAAAACACATACAAATACTTTACACAGTACAGTTACACTCATAATAACACTATATAATAAATATACATTAAACAGTACAGTTACACACATAATAACACCTTCTAATAAATATACATTACACAGTACAGTTACACTCATAATAACACAGTCTAATAAACATACATTGCAAAGTACAGTTACACACATAATAACACTGTCTAATAAATACACATTACACAGTACAGTTACACAAATAATAACACCATCTAATAAATATACATTACACAGTACAGTTACACACATAATAACACAATCTAATAAATATACATTACACAATACAGTTGCACTCATAATAACACCATCTAATAAATATAAATTACACAGTACAGTTACACACACAGTAACACCTTCTAATAAATATACATTACACAGTACAGTTACACTCATAATAACACCAGCTAATAAATATACATTACACAGTACAGTTACACTCATAATAAAACCATCTAATATATATACATTACACAGTACAGTTACACTCATAACACCATCTAATAAATATACATTACACAGTACAGTTAACCATATAATAACACCATCTAATAAATATACATTACACAGTACACTTACACACATAATAACACCATCTAATAAACATACATTACACAGTACAGTTACACACATAATAACACCATCTAATAAATATACATTACACAGTACAGTTACACTCATAATAATACTTTCTGATAAATATACATTACATAGTACAGTTACACACATAATAACACTATCTAATAAATATACATTACACAGTACAGTTACACACATAATAACATCATCTAATAAATATACATTACACAGTACAGTTACACACATAATAACACAATCTAATAAATATACATTACACAGTACAGTTACACACGTAAAACACAATCTAATAAATATACAGTACACAGTACAGTTACACACATAATAACACCATCTAATAAATATACATTACACAGTACAGTTACACTCATAATAACACCATCTAATAAATATACATTACACAATACAGTTACACTCATAATAACACCCTCTAATAAATATACTTTACACAGTACAGTTACACTCATAATAACACCATCTAATAAATATACATTACACAGTACAGTTACACACACAATAACACATTCTAATAAATATACATTACACAGTACAGTTACACTCATAATAAAAAATGGAAAAGAACAGAGGGGCGCCTCATGTGATGTATCGTCAGATGAAAACACAATGAACTCAAAAGATAGCCAAATGAGTACTCACATACTTCAAGAACACACTAATGTGTTAGTAGGGACAGGCTGCAGATTAATACAGGTGTGACAGCTCACCCATTCAGTCACGCTCTCAATGATGTGATACTGGAAAATAACTGGAAACACAGAAGAGGAGCACTACATGTGCAGACCATTAAGTGTATAAACAGCAAAATTATATTGGATATAAAATGGGTACTCACATACTCCAAAAGCACACCAATGTACTGGTGGGAAGAGGCTGCAGATTTAGGCAGGTGTGGCAGCTCACCTCAAGGCACAATCTCGAATACTGTGAGGTAGTAGGTCCAATTGTCCAGAGTACACTTGCACCAAATGTTAGGGTTATCTCTTGTGTAAGATGTCAGGCAGAAAGTAGGTAGAGTAATCCACTCGCAGATGATTTAAAAAATGTAGTTTATTAAAAACATAAAATTAAAATACAACAACACATAGGTTTGTTGTGGCAAGTAGATCAAGGGGTTAAAAGTGTGGCCCCCAATATTTGCAACGCGTTTCTCAGTTTACAAACCGTTTCATCAGGCATATACACTCATAATAACACCATCTAATAAATATACATTACACAGTACAGTTACACTCATAATAAAACCATCTAATAAATATACATTACACAGTACAGTTACACTCATAATAACACCATCTAATAAATATACATTACACAGTACAGTTAACCATATAATAACACCATCTAATAAATATACATTACATAGTACAGTTACACTTATAATAACACCATCTAATAAATATACATTACATAGTACAGTTACACACATAATAACACCATCTAATAAACATACATTACACAGTACAGTTACACACATAATAACACCATCTAATAAATATAAATTACACAGCACAGTTACACTCATAATAACACTATCTAATAAATATATATAACACAGTACAGTTACACTCATAATAATACTCTCTGATAAATATACATTACACAGTACAGTTACACCCATAATAACACTATCTAATAAATATACATTACACAGTACAGTTACTCTCAAAATAACACTGTCTAATAAATATACATTACACAGTACTGTTACACACATAATAACATCATCTAATAAATATACATTACACAGTACAGTTACACACATAATAACACCATCTAATAAAATACATTACACAGTACAGTTACACATATAATAATACCATCTGATAAACATACATTACACAGTACTGTTACACACATAATAACACCATCTAATAAATATACATTACACAGTACAGTTACACACATAATAACACCATCTAATAAAAATACATTACACAGTACAGTTACACATATAATAATACCATCTGATAAACATACATTACACAGTACTGTTACACACATAATAACACCATCTAATAAATATACATTACACAGTACAGTTACACACATAATAACACCATCTAATAAACATACATTACACAGTACAGTTACACATATAATAACACCATCTAATAAATATACATTACACAGTACAGTTACACACATAATAACACCATCTAATAAATATACATTACACAGTACAGTTACACTCATAATAATACTATCTGATAAATATACATTACATAGTACAGTTACACACATAATAACACTATCTAATAAATATACATTACACAGTACAGTTACACACATAATAACACTATCTAATAAATATACATTACACAGTACAGTTACACACAGAATAACACCATCTAATAAATATACATTACATAGTACAGTTACACACATAACACCATCTAATAAATATACATTACACAGTACAGTTACACTCATAATAACACCATCTAATAAATATACATTACACAGTACAGTTAACCATATAATAACACCATCTAATAAATATACATTACATAGTACAGTTACACTTATAATAACACCATCTAATAAATATACATTACATAGTACAGTTACACACATAATAACACCATCTAATAAACATACATTACACAGTACAGTTACACACATAATAACACCATCTAATAAATATAAATTACACAGCACAGTTACACTCATAATAACACTATCTAATAAATATATATAACACAGTACAGTTACACTCATAATAATACTCTCTGATAAATATACATTACACAGTACAGTTACACCCATAATAACACTATCTAATAAATATACATTACACAGTACAGTTACTCTCAAAATAACACTGTCTAATAAATATACATTACACAGTACTGTTACACACATAATAACATCATCTAATAAATATACATTACACAGTACAGTTACACACATAATAACACCATCTAATAAAAATACATTACACAGTACAGTTACACATATAATAATACCATCTGATAAACATACATTACACAGTACTGTTACACACATAATAACACCATCTAATAAATATACATTACACAGTACAGTTACACACATAATAACACCATCTAATAAAAATACATTACACAGTACAGTTACACATATAATAATACCATCTGATAAACATACATTACACAGTACTGTTACACACATAATAACACCATCTAATAAATATACATTACACAGTACAGTTACACACATAATAACACCATCTAATAAACATACATTACACAGTACAGTTACACATATAATAACACCATCTAATAAATATACATTACACAGTACAGTTACACACATAATAACACCATCTAATAAATATACATTACACAGTACAGTTACACTCATAATAATACTATCTGATAAATATACATTACATAGTACAGTTACACACATAATAACACTATCTAATAAATATACATTACACAGTACAGTTACACACATAATAACACTATCTAATAAATATACATTACACAGTACAGTTACACACAGAATAACACCATCTAATAAATATACATTACATAGTACAGTTACACACATAACACCATCTAATAAATATACATTACACAGTACAGTTACACACATATTAACACTATCTAATAAATATACATTACATAGTACAGTTACACACATAATAACATAATCTAATAAACATACATTACACAGTACAGTTACAATTCAACCAAACGAAAACCGGGTGAGTAAAACAATCTGGAAATTTATTGCTTCAATTTAAAATAGGCAACACACTATTAAAAACATATAAGCACAGACAAGGGAGACTAGTCTGACATGTTTCGGCCTTGACTGGCCTTAATCATAGACACTTTAGTCATGGTAAATGGGGCGGCTATTATACCACCCACCTTAATTTCATTGGCTGTCTGTGCTAAGGGTTAAATTTGTTACACCTGCTATCTTGTATATTGGATCTATGTAGATTATTTGCTTGGTCAGTGAGATCGTATGTTAATAATGTTAGGAACCTCTATCTAAACTTTGTATATACATTTAATATTTGTAACCCCCTATATGCTAAATGCGTAATCTTTATAGGCATGCAATATCTTATCTAAATCTCTATGGGCATTACTTGAATGGCATACTTACACATATACCATCCAGTCATGCCATCTAGCATGATAATGCTATGTCTCCACTTATTTGACTGATACACTAAAAGCTGGGGTAAATAGAAAAGAACAAAGAAATATATAGATAGTTATGTACTCTAAATAAATGTGGTACACAAATTATTGTCCCAACTAAGCCTAAGCTTAATAATATCTCTCAATAAACCAATATTGTGGGCCATACTTTTAAGGTTTTTTGTTTTTTAGTCTTTTTAGTTTCTTAGTTATTTAGATGTTATGGCAATCTAAGTATATGGAGTTATAAAATAGTATATGGGGTGATATCTAGTACCAAAAGTTAATCAGATCTCCTTCTATATTCAAGCCATTTGGACTGCGTGTATACAATTTAAAGATCCAAAAGGCTTCCTTTTTATATAACTCCATAGTCCTGCTTCCTCCCCTTGGTTTATTCTTAATTAAATCTATGATCATCCAGGTGAATGTCTTGACACTTCTATCATGCTCATGTATGAAATGCTTAGAAGCACCTGTCGCTGTCCTCCCTCTCTCAATATCATTGAGGTGTTCACGTATACGCTCTCTGGTCTCACGTGTGGTACACCCTACATATTGCTTTTCACAGGAGGTACAAGTTATGGCATAAACTGCAAATTCTGATCGACAATTTGTACAGTAATTGCAATCAAAGACTCTTTGTGTGTAGTTAGACTGAAATACTTTGCTACTTGTAGTGTGGCTACAAGCAATACAGCTGTGCAAGCCACACTTATAGTGTCCTTTACAGCTGAGCCAACTATTCTGCCGTGGTGGCTTCCTAAGGGCACTGGGTGAGACAAGATTTCCAATAGTCACATTCCTCTTAGAGACAAATAGACAACCCTTATCAATAACATCCTTGAGATCATTATCCGCCTTCAAGATTGGAAGGTTCCTCCTAATGATCTCGCATACTTCCCTGTACTGATTGGAATAAGTGGTAACAAAAGTTATTCCACTTTTCCCTCTTGATTTGGTATGTGTTTTAGTTGTAAGTAAATTTGCTCTGGGAATGCTCTCAACCTCTAAAAATGCTTTCCTTATGGGTCCCTCAGGATAGCCCCTTGCCTTAAGCCTTTTCCACAGAGCCCTACTCTCTGCCCGGAAATCTTCTTCTCTGGAGCAATTACGCTTAATCCTAATGAACTGCCCTTTAGCCACGCCATAATTCATATGGCGTGGATGGCAGCTCTTGGCGTGGAGCAAGGCGTTTGCAGAGATTGGCTTAGTATATAATGCTGAATTAACCAATTGTTGGTCCCCATCTCCCTCTAGCTCAACATCTAAATAGGGCACTTTGTTTTTGCTGAAATTATATGTAAATTCCAGACCTGCCCTATTATGGTTTAGATACTCAACAAATTGCTGGCCCTCCTCCTCAGAGCCTGACCAAACCATCAACAGGTCATCGATGTAGCGCTTATATGCTACCACTGAGCGTCTATATGGATTGGTATCTGCATAGACGTGGGACAGCTCCCACCAACCCATGTAAATGTTGGCAAATGCTGGGGCAAATTTTGCCCCCATGGCTGTCCCACGTCTCTGCAGATAGAATACTCCATTGAACTCAAAATAGTTATGTGTCAGTAAGAAGAGGAGAACCTGCAATATGTAAGCCTTAAGGTTAGAGTCATAGTCGCTGAATTCTTCTAGCATAAATCTGACTGCCTCCAGACCTTCCCTGTGAGGTATAGCCGAATACAGGCCCACCACATCCACGGTGAGCCATCCAAAGCTTTCCTTCCAGGTTAGTCCATCCACTAGATTTAGTAAGTGTTTAGTGTCCTGCAGGAAGGAGGGAAGCTTCCAGACAATGGGCTGGAGTAGTGTCTCGACCCAGTTTGACAAATTTTCAAACAAAGAGCCTATACCGGACACTATCGGACGTCCCTTGACATCCTCAATAGACTTGTGCACTTTCGGCAAATGGTGGAAGATCGGGGTAACCGGTTCCTCCACCATTAAATACTCACAAGTGACAGAGTCAATAACTCCCAGTTCCAACCCATCATCTAGAAGGTCCCTCATTTTCTCCCGAAAAGCAAACACTGGATTACCTGGTAAAACAGAATAGACTTCCTGATCCTCCAACTGTCTCAATGCCTCTTTTATGTAGGCTGATCTGTCCATTACTACTATTGATCCACCTTTGTCCGAGTTTTTAATCACTATGTTATCTCTTGCTTTCAACTGTCTGAGACCTTCTTTTTGTTTAACTGTAAGATTGTCCCTAGAGTTCCTACTCTTTTCTTTTAGCCTTATCAAGTCCTCCTCTACCCTTCTATGAAATTGTTCAAGGATTTTACCACGACTGTGTGTGGGGTAGAATATGGATTTTGGCCTAAAGCCAGTATGTGAGCTCTTAATACTAACAGGTTGATTACTATCTCTCTCTAGTTGGTATAGTGATAGAAAGTCAACAGCATCATTAACCTGAAAATAATCATTTGTCACTGTTCTCTCCACTAGATCATGTGCTTGTGTGTCATCATCTTGCTGAGTGTTCTCTATGGCATAAAACTTTTTAAGTGTCAGGTTACGGATAAGTTTATTAACATCAAGTAATGTTTCAAAAACATCAAAATCAATTGAGGGAACAAAGTTTAACCCAAGTTTCAAAACATCCAATTCTTTTTCGGTCAGTACCGTGGATGACAAATTAATTATTTTTAGATTTTGTATTTGTTCTGTTTGCCTCTCCTGGGAGTGTATCTGTCTCTCTGTTCTAGGGTCTGTAGTGCCCCTTGAGCTATTTGTGTTCTGGTTAGCATACCTCTTCCCCTCCCCCCTCCTCCCCCTCCCTGTCCTGCTCCTACCTCGTGAAAAACCTGCTGCTGGTCTACAGGTCCACTTTGTTCTAATTGTTTCTCACCTTCTATTGCTCTCACATATCTATTCTTATTTGTTTTATTTTTAGGTTTAAGTATACCCACATTGGATTTAACAGGCAGGGAAAGGGGCACAATGTCAAGGTTTGGGGCTGACAATCCCCCTGCATCAGAGTCATTATATAGTTCCCCCTCATCAGAAGAGGGTCCACTGGTCATGAAGTCCACAAAATCCTGTACCTCTACCTCATCATTGGACTCAGGGTCTGTGTCAGAAAAAGTCACCTGTTTTTTATTTGTGGTTGGTTGTTGACTCTTAATGTCCTTGGGTAATAGATCGCCCCCTTTCTTATGTTTCCGTTGTCGTCTATTCCTTTTTCCTGATTGTGAATTATTAGGATAAACCCTATTAAAGGTGTAATCCTCTGAATCTCTAGTGTATTTGCGGAACTTGAGTTTGTCAATGTCCCTCTTCATACTATCTACAGTCTGTTTAAGCAAATTGTCAAGTTTTTCATATTGACTATGATCCACAAACTGGTTAAGATCTTTTTGTACATGCTGTATTTGTTGTCTAGCCTCAATTAGCCTCTGTTCCTTATGTCTTATGATCAGGTGCATTAATCTGATTGAGCATTCTGTTAAGATATCATTCCATTCCCTTAGAAAAGCATCATCAATCGTGAGGAATGTTGGCCTTTTCTTAAGCCTAAGACCCCGTGGTATAATGTTAAGGTCTATATATTTCTCAAGGGACTTCTTGTCCCACCATATTTGATATTCCTTTATGAGTGCTTTTTCCATCAAAAGAAAAACTTCAGAAATGTCTTTAATTTCATTATCAGGGTTAAATATATCCTTAAGAGTAGGTCTACTTTTCTCTAGATCCTCCAAAGGTAACAAAGAGTAAAAATTACTGTTAGCCATGTTGCCTATGTAAGTCCTTTATACTCAATATTTCAAATAATTGGATAGAGGAATATGAAGAAATAAACTTGGCTTTATTCAAGTTGCCAAGTATACATTACTATTAATCCCACTAATATAATCCAAAAGATATTAATTACTTAGCAGCACCACGCTCCGTTAATTTGTCAACAGTTCTCAATCAGCATACCAAGAGAATTGATTACAACCAAAGATGAACGATGCTTGAGATGCGACAATATTTTTCTTACCGCTATCGGTGACACCCTTTAAAACTCTGTCCAGTACTAACCTCTTCTTCAGATTAGTACTAAGTAAGGCACACATCAAGCGACAACATCTTCAACAGTAATAGAGCAATAATGCGGCTCACCTTCTAGGATCTGTTCCGAAAGGAATCCTTGCTGTCCGCCGCTCTGCTTCTGATCTCCGCGTCTAACACTCAGCGTCTGACGTCACTCGGTTTCCCGGTCATGTGATCGTCCATCTACTGGTAGTGTGCGGGCTCAATCCTGCAATTGCGTCGCTCTTCTATGATGTGTGAACATGCTTGTGGGTTTTCAGTGTCACCGGTCTTGGCGGTCTGGTTCCGCTGCTTACGTGGGATTGCCCTGGATTCACCAAAAGGACTTCTTCTCCAGATTGAACGCTTTCTCTCCGGACGGCACTCTCCTCTGCCGCAAAATAGCAATTCAACCAAACGAAAACCGGGTGAGTAAAACAATCTGGAAATTTATTGCTTCAATTTAAAATAGGCAACACACTATTAAAAACATATAAGCACAGACAAGGGAGACTAGTCTGACATGTTTCGGCCTTGACTGGCCTTAATCATAGACACTTTAGTCATGGTAAATGGGGCGGCTATTATACCACCCACCTTAATTTCATTGGCTGTCTGTGCTAAGGGTTAAATTTGTTACACCTGCTATCTTGTATATTGGATCTATGTAGATTATTTGCTTGGTCAGTGAGATCGTATGTTAATAATGTTAGGAACCTCTATCTAAACTTTGTATATACATTTAATATTTGTAACCCCCTATATGCTAAATGCGTAATCTTTATAGGCATGCAATATCTTATCTAAATCTCTATGGGCATTACTTGAATGGCATACTTACACATATACCATCCAGTCATGCCATCTAGCATGATAATGCTATGTCTCCACTTATTTGACTGATACACTAAAAGCTGGGGTAAATAGAAAAGAACAAAGAAATATATAGATAGTTATGTACTCTAAATAAATGTGGTACACAAATTATTGTCCCAACTAAGCCTAAGCTTAATAATATCTCTCAATAAACCAATATTGTGGGCCATACTTTTAAGGTTTTTTGTTTTTTAGTCTTTTTAGTTTCTTAGTTATTTAGATGTTATGGCAATCTAAGTATATGGAGTTATAAAATAGTATATGGGGTGATATCTAGTACCAAAAGTTAATCAGATCTCCTTCTATATTCAAGCCATTTGGACTGCGTGTATACAATTTAAAGATCCAAAAGGCTTCCTTTTTATATAACTCCATAGTCCTGCTTCCTCCCCTTGGTTTATTCTTAATTAAATCTATGATCATCCAGGTGAATGTCTTGACACTTCTATCATGCTCATGTATGAAATGCTTAGAAGCACAGTACAGTTACACTCATAATAACACCATCTAATAAACATACATTACACAGTACAGTTACACACATAATAACACCATCTAATAAACATACTTTACACAGGACAGTTACACAAATAATAACACCATCTAATAAATATACATTACACAGTACAGTTACACTCATAATAATACTTTCTGATAAATATACATTACATAGTACAGTTACACACATAATAACACTATCTAATAAATATACATTACACAGTACAGTTACACACATAATAACACCATCTAATAAATATACATTACACAGTACAGTTACACACATAATAACATAATCTAATAAATATACATTACACAGTACAGTTACACACGTACAACACAATCTAATAAATATACAGTACACAGTACAGTTACACACATAATAACACCATCTAATAAATATACATTACACAGTACAGTTACACTCATAATAACACCATCTAATAAATATACATTACACAATACAGTTACACTCATAATAACACCCTCTAATAAATATACTTTACACAGTACAGTTACACTCATAATAACACCATCTAATAAATATACATTACACAGTACAGTTACACACACAATAACACCTTCTAATAAATATACATTACACAGTACAGTTACACTCATAATAAAAAATGGAAAAGAACAGAGGGGCGCCTCATGTGATGTATCGTCAGATGAAAACACAATGAACTCAAAAGATATCCAAATGAGTACTCACATACTTCAAGAACACACTAATGTGTTAGTAGGGACAGGCTGCAGATTAATACAGGTGTGACAGCTCACCCATTCAGTCACGCTCTCAATGATGTGATACTGGAAAATAACTGGAAACACAGAAGAGGAGCACTACATGTGCAGACCATTAAGTGTATAAACAGCAAAATTATATTGGATATAAAATGGGTACTCACATACTCCAAAAGCACACCAATGTGCTGGTGGGAAGAGGCTGCAGATTTGGGCAGGTGTGGCAGCTCACCTCAAGGCACAATCTCGAATACTGTGAGGTAGTAGGTCCAATTGTCCAGAGTATACTTGCACCAAATGTTAGGGTTATCTCTTGTGTAAGATGTCAGGCAGAAAGTAGGTAGAGTAATCCACTCGCAGATGATTTAAAAAATGTAGTTTATTAAAAACATAAAATTAAAATACAACAACACATAGGTTTGTTGTGGCAAGTAGATCAAGGGGTTAACAGTGTGGCCCCCAATATTTGCAACGCGTTTCTCAGTTTACAAACCGTTTCATCAGGCATATACACTCATAATAACACCATCTAATAAATATACATTACACAGTACAGTTACACTCATAATAAAACCATCTAATAAATATACATTACACAGTACAGTTACACTCATAATAACACCATCTAATAAATATACATTACACAGTACAGTTAACCATATAATAACACCATCTAATAAACATACATTACACAGTACAGTTACACACATAATAACACCATCTAATAAATATACATTACACAGCACAGTTACACTCATAATAACACTATCTAATAAATATATATAACACAGTACAGTTACACTCATAATAATACTATCTGATAAATATACATTACACAGTACAGTTACACCCATAATAACACTTTCTAATAAATATACATTACACAGTACAGTTACACTCATAATAACACCATCTAATAAATATACTTGCACCAAATGTTAGGGTTATCTCTTGTGTAAGATGTCAGGCAGAAAGTAGGTAGAGTAATCCACTCGCAGATGATTTAAAAAATGTAGTTTATTAAAAGCATAAAATTAAAATACAACAACACATAGGTTTGTTGTGGCAAGTAGATCAAGGGGTTCACAGTGTGGCCCCCAATATTTGCAACGCATTTCTCAGTTTACAAACTGTTTCATCAGGCATATACACTCATAATAACACCATCTAATAAATATACATTACACAGTACAGTTACACTCATAATAAAACCATCTAATAAATATACATTACACAGTACAGTTACACTCATAATAACACCATCTAATAAATATACATTACACAGTACAGTTAACCATATAATAACACCATCTAATAAATATACATTACACAGTACAGTTACACACATAATAACACCATCTAATAAACATACATTACACAGTACAGTTACACACATAATAACACCATCTATTAAATATACATTACACAGCACAGTTACACTCATAATAACACTATCTAATAAATATATATAACACAGTACAGTTACACTCATAATAATACTATCTGATAAATATACATTACACAGTACAGTTACACCCATAATAACACCATCTAATAAATATACATTACACAGTACAGTTACACATATAATAACACCATATAATAAACATACATTACACAGTACAGTTACACATATAATAACACCATCTAATAAATATACATTACATAGTACAGTTACACACATAATAATACTGTCTAATAAATATACATTACACAGTACAGTTACACACATAATAACACCATCTAATAAATATACATTACACAGTACAGTTACACTCATAATAATACTATCTGATAAATATACATTACATAGTACAGTTACACACATAATAACACTATCTAATAAATATACATTACACAGTACAGTTACACACATAATAACACCATCTAATAAATATACATTACACAGTACAGTTACACACATAATAACACTATCTAATAAATATACATTACACAGTACAGTTACACACATAATAACACCATCTAATAAATATACATTGCATAGTACAGTTACACACATAACACCATCTAATAAATATACATTACACAGTACAGTTACACACATATTAACACTATCTAATAAATATACATTACATAGTACAGTTACACACATAATAACATCATCTAATAAACATACATTACACAGTACAGTTACACTCATAATAACACCATCTAATAAACATACATTACACAGTACAGTTACACACATAATAACACCATCTAATAAACATACTTTACACAGTACAGTTACACACATATTAACACTATCTAATAAATATACATTGCACAGTACAGTTACACACATAATAACACTATCTAATAAATATACATTACGCAGTACAGTTACACACATAATAACACCGACTAATAAATATACATTACACAGTCCAGTTACACACCTAATAACACTGACTAATAAATATACATTACACAGTACAGTTACACACATAATAACACCATCTAATAAACATACATTACACAGCACAGTTACACACATAATAACACTGTCTAATAAATATACATTACACAGTACAGTTACACACATAATAACACCATCTAATAAATATACATTACACAGTACAGTTACACACATAATAACACTGTCTAATAAATATACATTACACAGTACAGTTACACACATAATAACACCATCTAATAAATATACATTACACAGTACAGTTGCACACATAATAACACAATCTAATAAATATACATTACACAGTACAGTTACACTCATAATAACACTATCTAATAAATATACATTACACAGTACAGTTACACACATAATAACACTATCTAATAAATATACATTACATAGTACAGTTACACACATAATAACACAATCTAATAAATATACATTACACAGTACAGTTACACACATAATAACACCATCTAATAAATATACATTACACAGTACAGTTACACTTATAATAACACTGTCTAATAAATATACATTACACAGTACAGTTACATACATAATAACACTGTCTAATAAATATACATTACAGAGTACAGTTACACACATAATAACACCATCTAATAAATATACATTACACAGTACAGTTACACACATAATAACACAATCTAATATATATACATTACACAGTACAGTTACACTCATAATAACACCATCTAATAAATATACATTACACAGTACAGTTACACACACAATAACACCTGTGTTAGAAGAAAAAAAAGACTGCAAAGGACTTTAACATTGAGATACATACATATACATTTCTAAAGATAGATTTGTACAGTATATATATAAACAAACAGAGTCAAGGACTCACAGAATCAAATACCAAACGTGGTTTATTCAAGCTTACAGTTGAGGCGCATGACAGTGAACAGTGCAGGTGCGGACGATCTGATGCGTTTCAGTCGTTTGTCCAAATTTAATAAAACCCTCATATGAACTTTCCCTCTTGCGTGTATCAAGAGATGGCTAGTAATAGTAATATAAACATTGTATCATGTGACTTTTGAATCCCGTTGTCATGTTCTGTTTCAATGTTTCCAATGCTATTCAAGTTGATTTTAATTTTGTAATTCATTGTATTTTAGTACACATTACAAGAAGATGGTATTCATTCTCTATATATCTAACCTCTTTTGAGTATATATATTGCATGAAATAGAAGAAGAAGAACAGGTGGAAGGTTGATAGGGTTAAATCCATGGTTATGTTTTTAACCAATCATATGCATTTCTAGCATTGAAAAGGCCAGAGTGGCTAACAGACTTCACTACGATTATGGCTGTTCAGCCGAAACGCGTCAGTGGGTCTAGGGATATCCCTACCATCCTTCCCAACTTTTGCTGTGAAAATTGTTATGTGGAATGTTAACCAAAGTTATCAATAAAGCTATGTTTTAATGATCAATGGAAGTGCTCCTCTTCTCCTTCCGTGTATGCTCTTATCTGTGAGCTCTCATAACTTTTTAATGATATGTTTTTAATATTTTTTTAACAGACAGTGTTAATATGAGTATAAATGTATTTTTGATGAGTTTTGTGCAATTTTTTTGTCTCGCATATCATTTAACCAGAGCTCTAAAGTTGTGCTAAACCGACGCATGTTATATTTAATTACACTTGAGCGAGCACGTTTACTTTCAACTTATAGTACGCAAGCTATTTCCGTTGGGTGCAAAAAGCCAATAAATAACCCATATCGCTTGTGTGCTACAGTTAGGTGCCACTCATAATCTAGCCCAAAGCAATTTTAAACAACTTTCCAATTTATTCAAAAGGGATGTTTTGAGGCTTCAATGTCACCCAGGGCATATTTAAGTAGCAAGGCTGGGCACACTGGTGTGGCTGGTTGACTTGGGGCAGTGTTAGAATGCTGAGCTGCTCAAGGGCAGTTTATGGGCTTGAGGGTATTTCTGGGTGGGGTTTAGATCAATAGGGTATGGAATCTAGAGAGCTTCCAAACTTTTATTTGCAAAGGGGCGGGGGGGGGGGGGCTGTTACCATTTTCATTTACCTCTTTTAAAGGGACACTAAAGTCAAAATAAACTTTTTATGATTCAGATAGAGCAGCAGTTTTAAGTTTAAGTTTTAAGTTAAGTTTTGCAGTCTTTTTATATTCACACTATTTTGGGAACAAGATCCTACTGAGCATGTGCACAAGCTCACAGGGTATATGTATACTAGTCTGTGATTGGTTGATGTCTGTCACATGATACAAGGGCCAGCAAATGGGAGAAAAAATAAAATTTGTCAAAAAAATCTACTGCTTATTCAGAGTAGTTGTTACTGCATTGTCTTTTAATTATGAACTTGTTAATTATGTAATTCTACTGCATTGAGTGGTCCTTTAACCTTATCTGGCAGCTAAGGGGTTAAGTGTAAGAACATTTCTAAATAAAATAATGCTAAAGTATATAGATTTTTTTTCTTTTACTAATACAAGTTTTATATTATTATCAATTACTCTTAAATGCGTCTTGCTTGTAAAATCTCTTTTAAATAATGAGATGTTTCTTTAACTCTAAATTCATTGATGTAGAAAGAAAACATTGTATAATCTTCTAATAATTGTAATTAAAGTCTTGAAGGTGTCAAGCTGTGCTGAACCAGTAATCTGTACACCCATTATGTGTATTAGTTATAGAATAGGGATAAAATGCATTGGCTGTAGGTATGCGCTCTAAAGGAGAACATATGCACTCTACAGTACACATCTTCCATCATGTCTCAGCACTTGTAATTATTTGGTGTAATCAGCAGACAATTTGATAGTGGTTGTATGAAGCAGTAATTATTACAAATGGTATTTACAATCCATCCCTTCCTTTGTCTCATTATTTTATCTTTCGTTAGTGTCATATAAATTGCATTTAAAGTGTCTGCTTGAGAAATGTGCATTAACCTACTCTGAATGACGAGAAATCTGCAATATATTGGATCACGTATTCATTGATGGTTTAGGGTTATTTTTTTTAATGAGACCTACATGCAATTAGTATTAACGTGACACGACAATGCAAAAAAAAAAAAAAGTGCGCTAATGCTTTATATTCAAGCTATAGTGCAATAATAAATTTAATTATGGCTTCATCTCCATTGCTGATGGACTGGTGGTAAACATATGTATCTTCATTAAAGTCTATAGAGACGTTCTACAACAGCGATGGAAACTAGGCCTGTGGGTTTAACCTGCCAAGGGGTTAACACATAGTTAAACTCAGCTCCAGAGCAGCTATGCACTACTAGAAAATTGCTGAACTCATCTGGTGAGCCAATAAAAAGCCATATAAGTTCATTGCTGCTCCATAAGTTACCTAGGTTTACTTTTCAACAAATGACACCAAAAGAACAGAGTCAATATAATAACATAAGTAAAAAGTCCTTAAAATTGTATGCTCTATCTGAACCGAAATTTAAAAGGGACAGTCTACACCAGAATGTTATTGTTTAAAGAGACAGATAATCCCTTTATTACCCATTCCCCAGTTTTGCCTAACCAACACTGTACTTTTTACCTCTGTGATTACTTTGTATATAAGTCTCTGCAGACTGTCCCCTTATTTCAAATATGTTGACAGACTTGTATTTTAGCCAATCAGCGCTGACTCCTAGGTAACTTTACGTGAGTGAGCACAATATTATCTTTATGGCACACATAAACTAATGCCCTCTAGCTATGAAAACTGCCAAAATGCATTCAGATAAGAGGCGGCCTTCAAGGGCTAAGAAATTAGCATATATGCCTCCTAGGTTTAGCTTTCAACTAAGAATACCAAGAGAATAAAGCAAAATTGATGATAAAAGTGAATTTTAAGTTGTTTAAAATGACATGCCCTATCTGAATCATAAAAGTTTATTTTTGACTAGACTGTCCCTTTAATTTTGCATATTGCTTATTTGCTACAATCAGTGCACCTCTTATAAGATGTTTATTTATGTAGCTTGTAATGTTCAAAACTATTTTAGTTTTTTTCTTATCTCTTTAAAAAAACATAGAGAGAGACAATAGTTTGTTGGACAGATGTACATATACTACTCTAGTTGAAAGGTATTTTTTATATTTTGTGTTGATACATTTTTTACTAACCTTTTTAGTACAATGTATTTTTGTGCCTGGCAACTTGAGGAAGTAAAAAAAAAACAATGTTTTTACAATGGCCATTAGATGCAACAAAGCCCCAATTGGTTTACATAATGAGCAAAACACCTAGTGATGACTTAACCCCTTGGCAGCCTCAAAGCTTGTATGCATCATCTCATGTTGTTTGTACACAAGAAATGTTCCCTTGATTCCTCGAAGCTTTAAGAATCTGTCTGCAAAGCATCTATGGTATTGCATGACTTTTACCAATGGCTGCCTATCTCAGGAGGGAACCTGTTTACTTCTGCTTTATCAGCAGCCTTTTGCAATCGTATCTGGGACTCATTATGTTGCTGCGCACCCTCTGGGATAGTGCTGCGAATCCTCCTGCAAGGCAACAGCTCAGATCACGGATTGAGAAGCAACACAAGGGGCATCAGGGACTGGAGTTGATACTAAAAGGACCAGGAAAATGAATTTTCTCCATGTAACTAGTTACAAGCCTACCCTCCCTCCAAAGGGCAAACACTTTATAATTAGGAAAATATTTTGTTCATTTGTTAATAAAGTTATTTGTTCACAAACTCCACACTATGCAGCAGGCAATGATTTGATGGATGTAATTATAATGTTAAAAAAAAAAAAATCCTTTAGATTTATAGGTTGAAGGGACTTTGTACACTAGATTTTTCTTTGCAGAAATGTTTTGTAGATGATTCATTGATATAGCCCTTCTGGGAGTGTTTTTGTAACAACGTATAGTTTTGGTTATTTTTAAATAACATTGTGCTGACTTTTCAGACTCCTAGCCAAGCCCAAAAGTTTTATATGTATACTGATGTCTACAGACTATTGTTTGTGTAATGGGTCTTTTCATATGCAGGGGAGGGAGAGGGGGAGTGTCAGCTTTCATTCTTTCCCAGCCCTTTTTAATGGGTGTTCCAGCCTAACCCCATCACCAGTGCTAAACTGGGCGCTAAGTACGTTTTTAATAGGTTTTACACTGGATTTTTATCAGTATCTGTGCATTTTCTTCTTTATAGTAGTGTCTGTTACATGCAGTTATATTAAAAATGGTGTATATTGACACTTTAATTAATATACGGCTAGATTATGAGTTTTGCGGTATGAGTAAAAAAGCAGCGTTAAGGCTCATAATGCTGCTTTTTCACTACCGCTGGTATTACGAGCCTTGCAGGTTTAGGGGCACTGCACTCTTTTTTGGCCGTGCCGCAAATTAACTTACCCAATTTGCGTAAAGTCTTTTTTCAATGGGACTTCAATAGCGCCGATATTACAAGCTTTTTCTGGGAGGCCAAAAAGTGAGCGGTACAGATTCGTAACGCATTCTAAAGTCAGTAGTTATGAGTTTTACACTACAAAGCTGTAGCATAAAACTCATAACTAAAGTGTTAAAAAGTACACTAACACCCATAAACTACCTATTAACCCCTAAACTGAGGCCCTCTCGCATCGCAAACACTAAAAGAAAATTATTAACCCCTAATCTGCCGCTCCCGACATCGCCACCACTATAATAAACATATTAACCCCTAAACCGCTGCACTCCCGCCTCGCAAACATTAGTTAAATATTATTAACCCCTAATCTGCTGCCCCAACATCGCCGACACATCCATTATACTTATTAACCCCTAATCTGCCGCTCGGGACATCGCCACCACTATAATAAACATATTAACCCCTAAACCGCCGCACTCCCGCATCGCAAACACTAGTTAAATCGCCGCAACCTACCTACAGTTATTAACCCCTAATCTGCCCCCCCCCAATGTTGCCGCCACTATACTAAATTTATTAACCCCTAAACCTAAGCCTAACCCTAACACCCACTAACTTAAATATAATTAAAATAAATCTAAATAAAAATTACTGTCATTACCTAAATTATTCCTATTTAAAACTAAATACTTACCAATATAATAAACCCTAAGCTAGCTAGGTTAGGTTTTATTATACAGGTAAATTTGTATTTATTTTAGCTAGTATTTAGTAACTATTCTACCTAGTTAAAATAAATACAAGCTTGCCTGTAAAATAAAAATAAACCCTAAGCTATCTACAATGTAACTATTAGTTATATTGTAGCTAGCTTAGGGTTTATTTTATAGGTAAGTATTTTGTTTTAAATAGGAATTATTTAGGTAATGATAGCAATTTTTATTTAGATTTATTTGAATTATATTTAAGTTAGGGGGTGTTATGGTTAGGGTTAGACTTAGGTTTAGGGGTTAATATATTTAGTATAGTGGCGGTGATGTTAGGGGCGGCAGATTAAGGGTTAGAAATATTTAACTAGTGTTTGCGATGCGGGAGTGCGGCGGTTTAGGGGTTAATATGTTTATTATAGTGGCGACGACGTTGGGGAGCGGCAGATTAGGGGTTAATAAGTGTATGTAGTTTGCGGCAACAATGGGGGTGGGAGATTAGGGGTTAATAAATATAATGTAGGTGTCGGCGATGTTGGGGGCTGCAGTTTAGGGGTTATTAAGTAAAATGTAGGTGTCGGCGATGTCCGGAGCGGCAGATTAGGGGTTAATAAATATAATGTAGGTGTCGCGATGTCGGGGGGCAAATTAGGGGTTAATAAGTGTAATGTAGGTGTCGGCGATGTCGGGGGCAGCAGATTAGGGGTGTTTAGACTCGGGGTTCATGTTAGGGTGTTAGGTGTAAAGATAAATTTCGTTTCCCCATAGGAATCAATAGGGCTGCGTTACGGAGCTTTACACTGCTTTATTGCAGGTGTTAGGCTTTTTTTCAGCCGACTCTCCCCATTGATGTCTATGGGGAAATCGCGCACGAGCGCGTAAAACCAGCTCACCGCTGACTTAAAGGGACACTGTACCCAAATTTTTTCTTTCATCATTCAGATAGAGCATGCAATTTTAAGCATCTTTCTAATTTACTCCTATTTTCAAATGTTCTTTATTCACTTGGCATTTTTATTTGAAAAGCAAGAATTTAAGTTTAGATGCCGGCCCATTTTTGGTGAACAACCTGGGTTGTCCTTGCTGATTGGACAGCACCAATAAAGAAGTGCTGTCCATGGTTCTGAACCACAAATTGACTGGCTCCTTAGCTAAGATGTCTTCTTTTTCAAATAAAGAAAGCAAGAGAATGAAGAAAAATTGATAATAGTAAATTAGAAAGTTGCTTAAAATTACTTGCTCTGTATGAATCACAAAAGAAAAAATTTGGGTTCAGTTTCCCTTTAAGCAGCGCTGCTATTGGAGTGCGGTATGGAGCACAATTTTGCTCTCCGCTCACTTCTTGGCTAATAATGCCGACTTTAGGAAAACCTGTAATAGCAGCGCTGTAGGTAAGTGAGCGGTGACGCTAACGTGCAAGTTAGCACCGCACCCCTCATAACGCAAAACTCGTAATCTAGCCAATTATTAGCTAGAAGATACCTGTACAAGAGACCTTTAAGATTTGCTCAGTACCTCTAAAAATATATTTACCTGTTAAAACCAAGTTTCTAAGGCTATAACACAATTTGTTTTTTTAGATGAAATATTCATGCAGACTTTACATATGTGTTTAATAAATTTGCAAGGGTTAAATATAGTTATACACAAGCAATAGTGTAATAATAAAATGTTCTTACATATTAGGCCATTTTCTTTTTGCACAATTTATGTCCCTTTAAAGGGGCTATAAAAACAAATATTTTATTTAATGATTTAGATAGAGCATACATCTTATAAGCAATTTACTTCTATTATCAAATTGCCTCATTCTCTTGGTATCCTTTGTTAAAGGAACAGAAAGGCACTACTGGGAGCTAGCACATTGCTACTCCTAGGCATAACTATATATGCTTTCAACAAATGATACCAAGAGAATGAAGCAGAATAGATGTTAGAAGTACATTGGAAAGTTGTTTACAATGTAATGCTCTATCTGAATCATGAAAGTTTAAATTTGACTTCTACTGTCCCTTTAATGCCTAAACAGAAGTATTTGACCCCAGTTGACTAGATACACTAAAGTTGTGAGGAATCATATAGTGTTAATGACCTTTCCATGCAATTGTGTCTTCTTTTCCTCTCAATATGCTACTGATCTTCTGTGCTACATTTCTTGATGCATTTTTATTATATCTCCCATTGAGACACTGCTTTAAACATGAGATGATCCTGAATTTGCTCATATGGTTCTCAGCAGATTTCAAAAACACTCGTATGAACAAATTATTCAAAGCCGCAGCTCCTGCCAGTACAGATCTATTTCAGATTGCATGCATACTTATTTAACAGTGCATCAGAAAACAGTTTGTTTTCATTCTTTTAAATACATTTATTTATTTTAGTATTGACATATTTACAAGCAATGTGAAAATGAAATATAAAGAGAACAGAATATTGTCATTTTTAAGGTCAGCATATTGCTTATAGAGAGTGAATGTGAGTGAAGCAGGAAGGCACTGTTTTATAACACTTGTTAGTGGTGGTGCTAAATGACTTCACTTGATGCCAGACTGGAACCCAGCATAGCACAAATCAGAAGTGTTAGCACAATATGATAGTGTAGTGTAGTGTACCCTGCAGCTATTCAGAGTGTATGGTGCAAGTGGGTCAGGCCTCACATCATTGTGCTTTGGAGGCAATGATTTGGGTTCAGCACCTGTACTTGACCTCTTCATCATCATCATCATCACAAGGGTTGATGTGCTATGACTTTTTGCTAGGGTTCCAAGTGTTTGCATAGGCTGGTCTTAGCTGGGTGATGCTTTAGATCAGGGATGGCCAAATAGTATCCCATGAGCCTCATGTGGCCCTCTGCGCTTTTTTTGTGGCCCCTTGGAAAAATTATAACTAAGAGTGTGCCATTGTTTTTGTGGTCCTTAGAAAAAGCAGAACTAAAAAAGTGTGGTTTGGGAACTGGTGGGAAAATTTAAATGAGCAGGGTATCAGCAGATAGAGGATACCCTAACATTACCTAATTCTGACCCTGTGGCACTGGTCATTTGTAAAAGTATACTACTTGTGTATTTAATATTAGTAAATTAATATGCGGCCCTTAAGGCTTCTAAAATATTGATCTTTGGCTCCCATGGATTAGGAAGTTGGCCCTCACTGGTCTAGATAATGTGTGGGAAAGATACTTAAAGGAACATGAAATGCAAAACTTTTTTTCATGATTCAAATAGATTGTGTAATTTCAAACAACTTTACATTTTATTTCTATTATATAACTTGCTTCATGCTCTTGGTATCCTTTATTGAAGGGGCAAACATGCAGTACTGGGAGCTAGCTTGACACATTAGGTGAGTCTATCACAAGAGGCATCAGCTAGCTCCAAGCAGTGCATTGTTGTTCTTAAATCTACCTAGGTTTGCTCTTCAATTAATGATAACAAGAGAATGAAGCAAATGTAATATCAGAAGTAAAGTGGAAAGTTGCTTAAAATTGCAGTTTACATTTGAATTTACTGCCCCTTTAGGATCATGGCCTGAACTGCCTCTACATATGGGCTTGCTGACCTTTTTGTGGTTGTAGTTCAGCTAGTGGATTTGCATTGGGCTTCCAAAAGCATAGAATTTGTTGTATGAACTCAATTGGAATCTACAACTTTTGAAAATGTATGTGATTTACTTAAAGGGACAATAAAGTCATAACTAGACATTCATGAATCAGACAGAGCATACAATTTTTTAAAAAAGAATTCCAATTAATTATATTATTTAATTTGCTTCCTTCTATCGTTATCCTTTGCTGAAAGGTTTATCTAGGTAAGCTCAGAAGCAGCAAAGAACCTAGGTTCTAGCTGCTGATTGGTGGCTGCCTATATATACCGACTGTCATTGGCTCACCCATGTGTTCAGTTAGAAAACAGTAGTGCATTTCTGCTCCTTCAACAAATGACACCAAGAGAATGAAGCAAATTTGATAATAGAAGTAAACTGGAAAGTTGTTTAAAATTTTCTGTTCTACCTAACTCATGAAATATTGTTTTTTGAGTTTCACGTCCCTTTAAAGTTAAATCATTGATCTGTAATAAAATGTTGTGCCCATTTCTAGTCATTGTCAGCTGTTGCATTATTTGGATTGACACTTTAATAAATATTACCATGTTGGGCTTAGCTCTGTGTTTTTATCTTTTGTTCAGCGTTTCATTCAAAGGGATTGTTTAGTTACAGGGACGTTCAGCAGTGCAGGCACTTGACTTTAATGGGTGGTTTTAACCCTTGAGAGTAAGGTAGCGGCAGACGAGTCAGCAGCGCTGGTGCAATAGTAGGGACAAGCAGCAAACTAGAGACAAGTGCCAGTAATAGCCAGCGCCTCACCGACAAGGCCTTCTGGAGGGATTGTTATTAATCAAACCCATAACTTTTAAATTAAAAACTCTTTGTAATAAAGATTATTACAAATGGACATACACTTAATTCTCATATTGGAGGAGGGAAGTAAGTACAGTTAAGCTTTACATTTTTTTAATTCAGAGACGCAATTACTATCTGTGCTACCACAACAATTTTTCCCCAGCAGGTTTATACACTGTTATACTCAGCACACATGGAACATAGTACAAATGAGCCTAACTGGTCATGTACTTTAATTTAACGTCGTTAAAAACATTCTATTCTATATTTCATTTAGCATGTTCACATTCTAGATGGTATATATTGGTAATTCTCAGATCAGATCATGACACCAACATTCAGCACCAACATGCCCAGAACTCTGTGCAGATACAAATACCAAGCGGCCATGCACAAAATATAAGGCCTCAGAACAGATACAAGTGCTAACCTACTGTATTAAGTAGCAATATGCTCAGAACATGAGATCACATTATGTAGCATCATGTCCAAGTCAGATACAAATAACCAGTTATCATTTTAAACAGCAGAAAGCAGCATTAAACCTCAGACCAGATTTAAAGGGACACTGAACCCAATTTTTTTTTTCTTTCGTGATTCAGATAGAGTATGCAATTTTAAGCAACTTTCTAATTTACTCCTATTGTCAAATTTCCTTCATTCTTTTGTTATCCTTATTTGAAAAGCAAGAATGTAAGTTTAGATGCCAGACCATTTTTAGTGAACAACCTGGGTTGTTCTTGCTGATTGGTGGATAAATTCACCCACCAATAAACAAGTGCTTTCCAGGGTCTGAACCAAAAATTGTCTGGCTCCTTAGCCTAGATGCCTTCTTTATAAAATAAAGATAGCAAGAGAATGAAAAAAAAAAGATAATAGGAGTAAATTAAAAAGTTGCTTAAAATTGCATGCTCTATCTGAATCACGAAAGAAAAAATCTGGGTTTAGTGTCCCTTTAAGTACTCAGCTGTCCTTGTATGTAGTGAACAAAAATGAGTTCACAGAAATGAAATAAGTGCCAGACTGCCCCTTTAAGTGGTGACATGCACCAGAGAATCAGACCAGATACAAGTGTCTAGACATCTCTAAAATATAGAAAATGCTAAAAAAAACATTGCACATCAGGCCATATTTAAAAATCAAGTCCCTCCTTTAAAGGGACAGTCAACAGCAGAATTGTTATTGTTTAAAAACATAGATAATCCTCTTATTACCCATTCCCCAGTTTTGCACAACCAACACAGTTATATTAATAAAGGTCTTACCTCTGTGATTACCTTGTATCTAAGCCTCTGCAGGCTGCCCCTTATCTCAGTGCTTTTGACAGACATGCAGTTTAGCCAATCAGTGCAGACTCCTAAATAACTCCACAGGAGTGAGCACAATGTTATCTATATGACACACATGAACTAGTACTGTCTAACTGTGAAAAACTTTCAAAATGCTGTGAGCTAAGAGGCGGTTTTCACCGGTTTAGAAATCAGTTTGAGCCTAGCTAGGTTTAGCTTTTCAAAAATACCACCAAGGGAACAAAGCAAATTTGATAATAAAACTAAATTGGAAAGTTGTTTAAAATTGCATGCCCTATCTGAATCATGAGAGTTTAATTTTGAATTGGTTGTCCCTTTAAATAGCCTTGTTTGTACATTTTCTTTTAGTGTGTTTTTATTATATATCTGTCTTTAATTATCCTGAACTGAAGAGATTGATAAGGGGAAACCAACAAGGCAGTACACATTAATGTAAAGGACTTAAAGCATTTATAGAAACTAAACATTTATATCAATATTTAAACTGCTAATACAATTTAAATACAAACATACATATTCATATTAATTTCAGCTATTCCTTGCTTTGAATACATCACTATATCTATGTTTTATTTATTGCTTAATATCCCTTTAATGAACACACTCAAAACTTATGCAAGCAGTCTCAGAGGAGGAGCAAAGCTCATGAGAAATTGTGCACAAAGCACATTGGATTGCCAGCTTTATTGTCAACTGTTACCAAATGTTATTATGTTTACTGAATAATAAAAGTTACATAACCATTTTACATGTATCATTTTCTGGGAATCATTTAATACCTCTGACCAAACACTAGAACCTTGTTGCTCCATTAATTAGAAACGCTAACTCTACAGTTTTATATTGTAAGCAAATATCCATAACTAGTTTTACTTATGATATATCCCTGTAAAACTGACAGTTAAATGATACAAATGTAACAAGAGCTGACATTTTTATTTTATTGAGGTAGAATGGAATATGCCACCCTAGAAACTGCTGTGCATTTTATACTTAGAATGCCCCTTTAAATCTTAAAAGGACATTGACCACTTTCAGATTGTATTATAAATAGTTATGTGTAGTAAAAACACTTTCTTTTGTCCCCTTTTCCTGTCATTTAATTCTGAAAATTGTGCACTTTCCAATTCCTGTTAAAAGTGCAGACTCCAGACTTAAAGGGACACACTAGCTCAATACTGAAAAGTGAAACAGCATATCCGTAAAAAGATCACATGAACATCTCTATGCAAAAAACAAAGATATTTTACCTAAGTAGCCGCATCCCATTGTAAGCTTTAAAGGGATATTAAACCCAACATTTTATTTTTATGATTCAGACAGAGCAACTTTCTAATTTACTTCTATTAGCACATTTTCTTTGTTCTATTGGTATCTTTTGTTGAAAATCGAGATGTAAGCTTAGGAGCACTATATGGCAGCAGTTTTGCAGGAATGTTATCCATTGGCTAGAGCACTAGATGCAGCACTATTTCCTACCATATAGCGCTCCTGATGCTACCTAGGTATCTCTTCAGCACAGAACATCATGAGAACAGAGCAAATGTAATTATAGAAGGAAATAGGAAACTTTTTTTACGATGGTTTGTTCTGTCTGAACTGTAAAATAAAATGTTTGGCTATCATTTCCCTTTAAGCGGCCAAAGGGTTTGTACTTGGACTTGAAAGGGAGGACGCATCTGGCATTGGCACTAACATTACTCAGGTTAGGGAAGTTTACTATGAAATCCCGTGAGATTACTGTAAAGTGTGAGCACTAATGATGCTGATTGGCTGAAATAAACAAATGCATCTGCCTCAGTGAAAGGCGAATCTTTGCTTTTAATACATCATTACATCTAGTATTTATTTAGTGTTTGATGTCCCTTTAATGAATTTAGGTCTTCCAGGTCTAGATTATTCCTGGTTATAGTCATGTTTAAATTAACCCCTTAATGACAGCAACATACCCTTTAGGGTTGCCACCCATCCCTTAAAATACAGAACACTTATAGGTTACACATGCTGCAGGGAGGAATATGAATAGTGCTGTGTTCCTCCCTGCACACCCTGCAGCATGTGTAACTCATAAGTGTCTAGGGAACATGGCTGAGGTGACAACCCTACCTGTAGTCTGTCACAAGGGGTTTAAAGCCTTCTTGCAGCACATGTCCCACCCAACATCAGCGAGACCACACATTTAACCCCTTAATGTGACAACCACATCTGTTGCTAGGGGGTTAAATAGGTTTTACTTTATGTTTCAAGTGAAAAATATCAACAAGTTTACAGAGTTCAAGCATTTTGAAAACATTTATGTATTAGCAACAATGCTTCTTGTAAAAGCTATCACTGTTTCAATGACCTGGCCTAGAGAGCTGACAATGACAGATTTTCTATTATTAAAAATATGATACAGCCACTGTTGGTGCTATAAGTGCATGAAGTGAGCATATTGTGATATGCTCCGTGCACAGTAAAGACTCTCACTAAAACAGTATTAGCTTTTACTGGAGGCATTTTTAAAAAAAAAACATGTGTGTTTTAAAAATGCTTTTGTTTAAAACCAAAATTTACTAAAATGAGCTCATGAGAATTTCAGTTTTTGACTGTTCAAGAAAACACAGTTTGCACATTATTTTAATTAATTTTACTCCATATCACACAAAGTATCTAAAACTATCTATAGACATTAACTTCTTGCCTGCATTGCTATGCACCATCATTTGGCACTTAAAGGTTTAATGAAAAATGTATTTTGGGGTAAAAACAAAAGTTCATATGCTTTTCAATTGCATAATTTTATAGTTAATTTATGCCTCCTATCCCTTAGCCACACTGCTGCTGCATTGGCAATGAAATGGTTACAGAGGGACCTAATCCTTGCCAACTGGGAGTTGTAAGCACTCAAGGGGTAATTAGCATTGATGCTTCATGCCTGTGATTTGTTTAGGGTTGTTTGTTCCACACCTGCGTTCAAGGTTAATTTGCTGTTACGTGCGCCCCTTCATGGCTTCGGCAGAGGGCCGCAGGGAGCGGTGTTTAGCTGGCAAAGCGAGCGATAAGAGAACATTAACATCAAACAGGGATCTGGCAGGGACTTATTACAGAGCTGGGTGCTTGCTGCATGGGGCATATGAAGGGAACAGCTGGTGGTGCTTTAGGGCAACTGTAAAACCACTTGGGTCTCCTCATAATAATATAAAAGATTTTACTAGCGGGAGTCTGAAGCTATGACAGGTTATTAAAAATTAGATTAATGTAAAATACAAATGACCTGAATTCACTCAAATTTAAAGAACTTTGCAGAAAGAGAAATATCTTAATTGACAGACACTTTAAAATTGTAATATAAAATGTTTAATAATGTGTTGTAAAAACTTAATTTTATCTTTTTCTCCCTTCCTGTAATGTAAATCTGAAAATACAGAGTTTTCCAATTCTGAAAACTGAAAGTGCACATGACTGGTTTCACAAGTCATATCTGCCCCTACTAATTGGCTTCAACAGGAAAGGTAAGATTAGTAACTGCTCCAGGAACAAGTTCAGATTAGCTCATCCAAATGGCAAGTGGTTTGCGGATTTTAAAGGGACACTTTACCCAAAAATTGTCTTTCATGATTAAGGTAGAGAATACAATTTTAAACAACATTTCAATTTACTTCTATTATCTAATTAGCTTTATTCTTTAGATATCCTTTAATGAAGAAGTAGCAATGCACATGGTGAGCCAATCACAGGAGGCATCTATGTGCAGCTACCAATCAACAGCTACTAAGCATATCTAGATATGCTTTTCAGCAAAGAATATCAAACGAATAAAGCAAATTAGATAATAGAAGTAAATTAGAAAGTTGTTTATAATTCTATGCTCTTTCTAAATCATGGAAGAAAAAAAATTCGGTTTCATGTCCCTTTAACTATCCAGAAACAATAATTGCAAAGTGTTCATACATTACATATTCAAACTTTCCCAATGTTAATTTGTTGCAAGGTTGCATAAAAATGTTTCCATTATGCAGTGGAAGCTGACTCGTTAACCCTTTAAGGACACAGCTTTCAGTTTGCTCAATTGTTTTATGACGGAAAAATTCCGTCATATGTCCTTAAGAGGTTAAAGGAACAGTAAAGTCAAAATGTTGTGATTTAAAACAACTTTCCAATTTACTTCTATTATCAAATTGCTTTGTTCTCTTGATATCCTCTGTTGAAGAGTTTAAAGGGATATGAATTTTTAAAAATTACACCTATTAAGTTGTTCTTTGTTCTCTTGCTATCTTTATTTGAAAATGCAGGACTGTAAGCTTAGGAGCATGCCCATTTTTGTTTTAAAAAAAACGGGCTGGCTCCTAAACTTACATGCCTGTTTTTCAACAAAAGATACCAAAAGAATGAATATTTTTTTTATTAGTAATAGATAAAAAGTTGCCTAAAATTGCTGCTCTATCCAAATCATGATAACAAAAATTGGTTTCATATCCCTTTAGGCTCAGGAGTGTGCATGTGTATTAACCTTTTACCGCCGTTATGCCATTGTATTCTGTCCAAACAGAGCTGGGCTTTAGCGCCGTTAGAACGAAATACGTCATAGCCGTTGGATGTCCTGAATCCAACTGCACTTCCTGGATTTGATCGCGGTCTGGAGGGCGTTCTTAGCGTCATAGGGACACCCCCAGACCGATCCCATAATTGAAATCTCGCAATCGTGTGCACAATCACAGGATTTCAATTTGTCTACATCGGAAAGTTGTTCCAATGTAGATATTATGAGCCTGTCATGAAAGGGTTAAGCAGTTTATGGCAGCAGTGCTTATAACTATGTATAACATTGCTATAAACAATGTTGCAAACACTGTTGCCAGATGGATAGACACACATGCACTCTCCTGAACTCACTTAGGATTAGCCTTTAACAAAGGGTACCAAGAGAACAAAGCAAAATTGATAACATAAGTCAATTGGAAAGTTTTTAAAATTTCGTGCTCTGTCCACTCCATTAAAGTTTTAATTTTGTCTTTACTGTCCCTTTAACTTAAAATCGTACGGAATCAGATTTAAAGGGTAACAGAGTAACTGGAGATATTTGTGTCACTGAACAGTTCTTTGGTAGATCTAGAGATGTAATCAGTTTGTGAGCACATTATGTGAAAGGATTTATCCCTTAACGACCACAACGTACCCTGTATGTCACTGGTCATTAAGGGATTGTGTTGCTATAATAGCGCAGGTCTTGCCATGAGAGGCAAGACTGCGCTATTAGAGCCTCCCTCTGTAATAGCTCTGCGCTATTAAAAAAAGAACTCCCATAGAAAAGGGTTAAAATTCTTCATTCCAGGCAAGTTTCGGTGCAGTGATAGTTTAACTTAGGAAACAAACAACATGTTAGCACATAGATGTTATTTTATAGAAGTTGAAAAATGTATTATTTGTCTAGATTTAAAATAAATTAAAAAGAAAAAAATTAATTGCGCAGTAAAGAAAACAAAAATGTGTTTTACACAAATAAAAAAATTGGATTAACAGGTCCCTGAATGTCACACGTGTCTGTGAGCTCATAGGATAAAACTGCTGTGTAAATGTTGCTTATGACTAATAAATGACAGTTATATTGTACAAAAAAAGGGCTTTCATATTTGGGAATTAGATAAAGGAGATAAAAGTACTGTTATTACCTTGCGCTATTGAAGGCTGACAAGTGGCCCTCATATCTGATTAAGAATTCTCTTGTGCTGCTGAAGAGACACCTTAGTCCTTGAAGTTGAACCCTATACTTTCTGAAGTGCATCTGCCCAACCATTAAACATGAATGGGGTGCACTCTTCACACAGCTCCGTCACCCACTAACAAAGTGCTTCAAAGGACTCAATATGTGCTGATAGCAAAAGTGTTTGACGCAATGTCTTTGTGTTAAAATCTATTATACTACTCATCTGCTGATCAACCAAATATCACACTGTATATCCCTGATAAAAAAAGAAAAACAAAATAGTTATTGGGACAAAAAATCCAGAACAATCACCTTTTTCTGTGTTAAAGGCACAGTCTAGTCAAAAATAAACTTTCATGATTCAGATTGGGCATGTCAATTTAAACAGCTTTCCATGTTACTTTTATCAGTTTTGCTTTGTTCTCTTGGTATTCTTAGTTGAAAGCAAAACCTAGGTAGGCTCATATGCAAATTTTTTAGCCCTTGAATGCCGCCTCTTACCGCAATGCATTTGGCAGTTTTTCACAGCTTTAGAGCAAGAAATGACTATTTCATCTGGTGTATGTGTTACAGGGTACAGCGATTCCTTGCAAAGTGTATCACCACAGATTTATATTAACTAAACATCCTCTAACATTATAAGAAATATATAAAAATAAAAATATCTTCGACCTGTGCTCTATAGCGCTGTCACTCACACTTTGCATCACTCATTTAGATAATTGTTGAAGGGGTTAATCATCAGTGACAGCTAGGTCCCCTTGTCTTTGGCGCTATTCCTATATATCCTACATAACTTACTACAGCGATTCCTTGCAATAAATAAGTAGCACTGATTTTTGGGACATTTCACGTTCAACAAGTAGCGCTCATTTTGTGTGGTCTTATGGTTAGTGATGTTGCGAACAGTTCGCCGGAGAACAGTTCCCGGCGATCTTAACTTGTTCGCATTCGCCGCGGCGGGCAAACATATGCGATGTTCGATCCGCCCCCTATTCATCATCATTGGAGACTGTGAGATACAGGGTCAAAGTTTCCTCAGACACATTTCAGCCAATCAGCAGCAGACACTCCCTCCCAGCTCCTGGGCAGCAGCCATTTTAGATTCATTACGATCCTGCATTCTTAGTAAGAGGAGTGAAAGTGTAGCTGCTGGTGATTTTATAGGGAAATTGATAGCTAGGCTAGTGTATTCAGTGTCCACTACAGTCCTGAAAGACTCATCTAATCTGTGCTGTAAGGACAGCACCCCAAAAAGCCCTTTTTAGGGCTAGAACTTCAGCCCAAAAAGCCATTTTTAGGGCTAGAACTTCAGTCTTTTTTTTTTTTTTTTGTAATCTAATTGCATTTGCCTGCCTGTCAGCCTGTGTGTGAGGCTCACTGCATATACTGTGATTAATTGCTCTGTGCCACCACTGATATCTGGTGTAACATTAGTGTAAATTTAAAAAAACAAAAACTTTTACATCAGTTTGCTAGTGTAATCTAATTTCATTTTTCATCAGGCCTGTGTGTCAGGCCCACAGCATATACTGTGCCTAATTGCTCTGTTTTCCACCACTCATATCTGGTGTAACATTAGTGTAATTTTTTTTATAAAAAACTGTTACATCAGTCTGCTAGTGTAATCTAATTGCAGTTGCCAGGCCAGCCTGCCACTGCCAGCCTCAGTGCCACCACTCATATCTGGTTTAACATTAGTGTAAATTTAAAAAAAAAAAAAAATTACATCAGTCTGCTAGTGTTATTTAATTGTAGTTGCCAGGCCAGCCTGCCACTAGTGCCAGCCTGTGTGTTAGGCTCCCAGCATATACTGTGCCTACTTCCATCCTCAGTGCCACCACTCTTATCTGGTGTAACATTAGTGTAAATTTTTTTTTTACTTCAGTCTGCTAGTGTTATTTAATTGCAGTTGCCTGCCCGCCAGCGTGTGTGCCAGGCCCACTTTCTAACTAGTGTCACCAATCATATTTGTTATAACAGTAGTGTAAATATTTAAAAAAAATAATTTTACTGTGAAACATCAGTCTGTTAGTGTAATCTAATTGAAGTTGCCTGCCTGCCTGCCAGCGTGTGTGCCAGGCCCACTTTCCAAGTTAGTGGCACCACTCATATTTGTTGTAGGGGGAGTAACAGGTATTAAACTGCTAAGAATAGTACTACTTAGTACTTAACACACCACGGGTCCCAGACCGCATGTCTTATTGTTATACTCTGTCAGGGAAATTATATATCTATCAAATCTATCTATTTATCTATCGAATTTATCTAACTATCAATCGTATCTATCTATTGCATCTATTGATCTCTGTAATTTGTATCTATCAAATGTATATTGCATCTTTTGATCTATGTAATTGGTATCTATCAAATGTATATTGCATCTATTGATCTATGTAATCTATGTATCTATCTATCAAATCTATCGATCTCGTGGTTGTGCAAATGGACTGTTTGCGGTTGTTTGCGGTGCGTTAAACGGGGAGTTTGGTCTGTCACTGTGAAGCAGGCGTAACCCTTACACTACCTGATCGATACAACATCATACCTGATGTTTTAAAGTATGTTATTCCAAACAATTTAGGAATGTTAGGTGATTTATGCCCTTTATGGATTAAAACCAGACTCTGCATCAACTATGTAATTTTCCATGGGAGTTTATTGCCATGGATCCCCCTCTGGCATGCCACAGTCCAGGTGTTAGTCCCCTTGAAACAACTTTTCCATCACTATTGTGGCCAGAAAGAGTCCCTGTGGGTTTTAAAATTCGCCTGCCCATTGAAGTCAATGGCGGTTTGCCCGGTTTGCCGGTTCGCAAACATTTGCGGAAGTTCGCGTTCATATTTTAGGTTTGCGACATCACTACTTATGGTCTCATGCAGACTGTAATGCGCCAACAGTCAATATAAGTGAACATTAATGTCAGCGGCTAGTTTGGTCTTTCAGTTTGCATGTATGAGGTGTCCCGGATTGGGTCTGAATTTAAGTCTGGGAAATCTAGTCCATTTATTAGAAAATATGTGCATTTGGATTCAGACAAAAGGAAATATTGTATTCTTTAGAAAATGTAAAATACATTGTCCTTTGACGAGAAAACAAATAAAGAAATTAAACAAATGCAGGTAATTGATTAAAGGGACACTGAACCCAAATTTTTTTCTTTCATGATTCAGATAGAGCATGCAATTTTAAGCAACTTTCTAATTTACTTCTATTATCATTTTTTCTTCGTTATCTTGCTATCTTTATTTGAAAAATAAGGCATCTATACTTTTTTGGTTCAGACGATGGACAGCACTTTTTTATTGGTGGATGAATTTATCCACCAATCAGCAAGGACAACCCAGGTTGTTCACAAAAAATGGTCCGGCATCTAAACTTACATTCTTGCATTTCAAATAAAGATTATAAGAGAATAAAGAAAATTTTATAATAGGGGTAAATTAGAAAGTTGCTTAAAATTTCATGCTCTATCTGAATCACGAAAGAAAAAATTTGGGTTCAGTGTCCCTTTAATTCATAAACTTTTGCTGTAAATGTGGAGGGCACCCTTATATCCCTTCATACTATCATTATATTGTTTTATACTCTGTAATCATCAGAAATCACTCACGTTGAATAGTAAATTGTTGCAGCACTCTTTGTCTGTAATAGGATTAATAAATTATAAATTGAATACTGAGGTTAAAGGGCAGTCCTGGCAAAATAAATACATAAATAAAACATTATAAATGATAACTTGAAGGAACACAAATCAGTTAATAAACAAAACCTTATTCTAATGCAACAAATGCATGTTCCAAACCTGCAAAACATATTTTTTGCATTACTGACCCCATCTTCTTGGGGGTTAAAAATATTCAGACGTTGATCAGTTGCTACATATGACTGATGCTTATGATTGGGGGTATCCTGATTGGGTACTGAAATGCTTACAGATTCCAAAGCAGAATCATAGGCCTAGATTAGAAGTGGAGCGCAAAAATATTAGCACTATTCTGTGCAAACACCACTTTTTTTATTGCACTCATAATACAAATCGAAAGTAAGCAAAATGTGAGTGTTGGGAAGCGCACACATACACACACACACACACACGTGCACATATATACATACACATATACACGCATACACACATATTATATATATATTGTGTGTATATATATATATATATATATATATATATATATATATGAATATATATATATATATATATATATATATATATATGAATAATAAAAAGAGAAAATCAAAAAGTGGCGCACAGCTGATTACTATTAGTATATATGTTTAAGTAATATCAATATGTTGCAGGTTGGTGTGTCATAGGAATAAAGTACACATGTCCATCAAATGAGTTTGTAGACAAAATTATTTCTTTTAATTCGACAGTTTCTTCGTCTAAGGTAAGTAAGATGTGCTTACCAGAAAGTACCTCAATCCTATGAGGTAAGGTGTCAGCTTTTTTGAGGTTTAAAGGTGGTTCTTGGACTCTTGTCGAGAGGTAAAATTTTCTTTTAAATGGGAAATCCTGCACTTCCCGTGGTATGCCTTTAATGGAAATCCTGGACTCTCTTGCAAAGATGTTTCAGCTGGGTGTCGTTTGTTGAACAGTAATGGAGACTCCTGGACTCTTTTCTTTTCTATTTGACAACCTCAATCAATTATGAGGTAAGATAAAGGCACGTAAAATATCTTTATTTTCTTATTCCCTTGTAGTTGATGACACTGTATGTCTGGGTAAGAAACGTTTTTTGAAAAAACGTATGTGTCACCCCAAATTAGGTGTTTTTATGCTGCCAGTTGTGTGACTCAGTAAATTTATGGCCACAATAAGTCTGGTGTAGAATAATATGCAAGGTGGTAAGTATTATGGCTAATTATTACTGTTTAAATATAGCCTGGATATAAATAGCCAAAGTAGTGTGAGCGTTTTATACTTTACCACCTTGCTGTAGCGCTTGTTAAAAATTTTTCTTTGGATCAACAATGCCGTATTGGAACTTGGAAGTCCGCCCACTTTCTTAAAATTCTTACGCGTTTCGAAGTGATACAACACTTCTTCGTCAGAGAGTTGAAAGTGGAATGGGCTGTGAACGGCATCTCGGCTTTTTAAAAGTAGAAATTGGGCGCGTTTTTTTCCTGCAGTTCCAATACGGCTGTTTTGCGTGTGACGTCAAATGTATTGACGTTTGTCTTTATATTGTCATGGTTACGCCTGGGAGGGCAAGGGGTTGCTGCTGGGTCCTATTACCTCCCTTACGTGTTACGATATGTCTGTATGATATTTAGAATGTTCTAAAATTTACTTCCTTATTTCCTCTTTTTTGAAAAAGAAAATGTTATGTCATAAAATGTGTTCTTTCTATGTTGCGATATTTGGTGCAAAGTTACGCTTAAAAGTTATGCGATTTTTTTTGTTGTTTCCATGTCATTATTACCTAATTTCTCAATTTGTGAAAAAGGAGTAAATGATGAGGGAAAAGGGACAAATATATTGAAACAAACATTGCCATATATATATTTCATTTTCTATGTGTATATATATTTATATCATCTTATTCTGGTGAAATTCTTGATTCTTAGAGATGTTATGAAAACATATGCATATAGGTTTCTGACAACACATATGTGTACCTGAGTATGTACCTAGGTATTTGTCTAAAATCAGATGTTTTGGAGTATTTAGGGATTATTTAGTATATTATTATTATTATGTCCCTTTCTTTAAAAGAACAGATGTACTCTTTATGAAAAATATGTGTATTTTGTCCTTACATGTTGTGACAAGTTTTTGTACATTATAGGAAGGCTGCTAGGTCTATGTCCTCATTTAAGCCCATTGGACTCATGGTTCCCTTAAAATAGTGGATCCAAAAAGTCTCTCTTTGGCGTAATTTGAGAAATCTGTCTCCACCTCTCCGTGGGATTTGTATTTGTTCCAGTATTGTACCTCTGAGGAATTTTGGATCTTCGTTGTGTTTCTTTTTGAAATGTCTGGAGACACTATGGCCTTTATAGCCTGCCTCTATGTTTTTGAGATGTTCATGTAGTCTTTTTTTATAAGGGCGTTTCGTACGTCCTATGTACTGTAAATTACATGTGCATTCTAAAAGATAGACTACATATGTACTTTTGCAGTTAAAGTTTTGATTTGACAATATTTTGGGGGGAAAAGTTTTTGAATTGACACTTTTAGTTGTTTTTTTTCCTTCATAGGAATGTTCACAACTGGTACAGTTAGCTCTGTTGCATTTAAAAAAGCCCTTTGTATTTGAGGACAACCAATTGGTTTTCTTGTTGGTGTCTTTTAGTCTGCTTGGTGCCAGTATTTGTTTCAGACTTCTATTTTTTCTGAAAGTTATCTTGGGCGCAGTCCCTATACTTTTTTTTTAAGAATTTATCTTGTTGTAGTATTGGCCAATACTTTTTAAGGATCTTCTTGATTTCTGGGGCTGCTTCATTGTAAGTAGTAACCATTCCTATCCTTTTGGTGTTAGTATTTGTTTTTTCTTTATTTGTAGTAAATAATTGTTTTCTATCCAAATTCTGTACTTTTTTTAATTAATTTTCTATCAAGTTTTTTGGATAATTTTTCTGTAATAGTTTTTCTTTGAGTAATTCTGCTTCTTTGTTAAAATCACTCTCTTTTGTGCAGTTTCTTTTTAGGCGTTGGAACTGCCCATACGGAATATTGTGGATCCACGGTTTGTGGTGTCCACTATCTGCTCTCAAATAACCGTTACAATCAGTACTTTTACGATAAAGTTTAGTGTATATATTTGTTTTCTCACTGAACATAGTCAAATCAAGAAATTCAATTGAATTTTTTAAAACTTTTGAGGTGAATTGTAAATTGAAGGTGTTATTGTTAATATACTGTAAAAAACTGGTGGTAGTGGGCATATCACCTTCCCATATTAGTATGATGTCGTCTATGAATCTACCCCACCATATGATGTTTTTTTGGAATGGGTTATTCTGGTAAATGTATGTGTCCTCCCAGAGTCCCATATAAAGGTTAGCGTAACTCGGTGCCATAGTGGTACCCATGGCTGTTCCGCTAATCTGTAGATAATGTGAGTTATCAAATTCAAAGTAGTTTTTTTCTAAAACGAATTTGATACATTCAGAGATGAAATTTTGATGTTCTATAGTCAAGTTGGTTTTGTTTAATACCTGTTTCATTACTGCAATTCCCTTTTTTAATACCTGTTTCATTACTGCAATTCCCTTTTTCGTGGGGTATGCTTGTGTAAAGAGAAACATCCAGTGTCATCCATTGATATGTTTCTTTCCATTCTATATTTGAAATTTTGGCTATAGTGTCACTTGAGTCCCTGAGATAGGATTTTAAATCAGGTACTAATGGTTTTAGAAAGAAGTCGACATATTCAGAGATTCTGGCTATAAGTGAGTCTATTGGCCAATACTACAACAAGATAAATTCTTAAAAAAAAGTATAGGGACTGCGCCCAAGATAACTTTCAGAAAAAATAGAAGTCTGAAACAAATACTGGCACCAAGCAGACTAAAAGACACCAACAAGAAAACCAATTGGTTGTCCTCAAATACAAAGGGCTTTTTTAAATGCAACAGAGCTAACTGTACCAGTTGTGAACATTCCTATGAAGGAAAAAAAAAACTAAAAGTGTCAATTCAAAAACTTTTCCCCAAAAAAATTGTCAAATCAAAACTTTAACTGCAAAAGTACATATGTAGTCTATCTTTTAGAATGCACATGTAATTTACAGTACATAGGACGTACGAAACGCCCTTATAAAAAAAGACTACATGAACTTCTCAAAAACATAGAGGCAGGCTATAAAGGCCATAGTGTCTCCAGACATTTCAAAAAGAAACACAACAAAGATCCAAAATTCCTCAGAGGTACAATACTGGAACAAATACAAATCCCACGGAGAGGTGGAGACAGATTTCTCAAATTACGCCAAAGAGAGACTTTTTTGGATCCACTATATGGGAACCATGAGTCCAATGGGCTTAAATGAGGACATAGACCTAGCAGCCTTCCTATAATGTACAAAAACTTGTCACAAAATGTAAGGACAAAATACACATATTTTTTATAAAGAGTACATCTGTTCTTTTAAAGAAAGGGACATAATAATAATAATATACTAAATAATCCCTAAATACTCCAAAACATCTGATTTTAGACAAATACCTAGGTACATACTCAGGTACACATATGTGTTGTCAGAAACCTATATGCATATGTTTTCATAACATCTCTAAGAATCAAGAATTTCACCAGAATAAGATGATATAAATATATATACACATAGAAAATGAAATATATATATGGCAATGTTTGTTTCAATATATTTGTCCCTTTTCCCTCATCATTTACTCCTTTTTCACAAATTGAGAAATTAGGTAATAATGACATGGAAACAACAAAAAATTGCATAACTTTTAAGCGTAACTTTGCACCAAATATCGCAACATATAAAGAACACATTTTATGACATAACAGTTTCTTTTTCAAAAAAGAGGAAATAAGGAAGTAAATTTTAGAACATTCTAAATATCATACAGACATATCGTAACACGTAAGGGAGGTAATAGGACCCAGCAGCAACCCCTTCCCCTCCCAGGCGCAATTTCTACTTTTAAAAAGCAGAGATGCCGTTCACAGCCCATTCCACTTTCAACTCTCTGACAAAGAAGTGTTGTATCACTTCGAAACGCGTAAGAATTTTAAGAAAGCGGGCGGACTTCCAAGTTCCAATACGGCATTATTGATCCAAAGAAAAGCTTTTAACAATCGCTACAGCAAGGTGGTAAAGTATAAAACGCTCACACTACTTTGGCTATTTATATCCAGGCTATATTTAAACAGTAATAATTAGCCATAATACTTACCACCTTGCATATTATTCTACACCAGACTTATTGTGGCCATAAATTTACTGAGTCACACAACTGGCAGCATAAAAACACCTAATTTGGGGTGACACATACGTTTTTTCAAAAAACGTTTCTTACCCAGACATACAGTGTCATCAACTACAAGGGAATAAGAAAATAAAGATATTTTACGTGCCTTTATCTTACCTCATAATTGATTGAGGTTGTCAAATAGAAAAGAGTCCAGGAGTCTCCATTACTGTTCAACAAACGACACCCAGCTGAAACATCTTTGCAAGAGAGTCCAGGATTTCCATTAAAGGCATACCACGGGAAGTGCAGGATTTCCCATTTAAAAGAAAATTTTACCTCTCGACAAGAGTCCAAGAACCACCTTTAAACCTCAAAAAAGCTGACACCTTACCTCATAGGATTGAGGTACTTTCTGGTAAGCACATCTTACTTACCTTAGACGAAGAAACTGTCGAATTATAAGAAATAATTTTGTCTACGAACTCATTTGATGGACATGTGTACTTTATTCCTATGACACACCAACCTGCAACATATTGATATTACTTAAACATATATACTAATAGTAATCGTCTGTGCGCCACTTTTTGATTTTCTCTTTTTATTATTCATTACTTACAGTGACAAGGGTACACTGCATCATAGGCAGCACGCATACACTTAACAGTGACCTATACAGAACCCAAACTAAGAAATACGAAGTGTTACAGTTTTTTAGCGCTGGTGCCCCTTCTTGATTCCAAATATATATATATATATATATATATATATATATATATATATACACTTTAAACACACACACATATATACACACATACAAACCCACACACACACATTTGTGTGTGTATATATTTAATGAACACTTAAAAAGCGCAATTCTAAAAATAAACATAGAAGAGTTTAAAAACAATGTGCAATAAAGATATCACCGTGTAGTCCTCCTCGGCAAAAAGCTGTCAGTCTTTGCCTAAAACCATTTTCTCAATCCTGTTACTTTTGCTTAAAGGGACACTGAACCCAAATTTTTTCTTTCATGATTCAGATAGAGCATGACATTTTAAGCAACTTTCTAAGTATCTTTATTTGAAATGCAAGAATGTATGTTTAGATGCCGGCCCATTTATGGTGAACAACCTGGGTTGTTCTTGCTGATTGGTGAATAAATTCATCCACCAATAAAAAAGTGCTGTTCAGAGTTCTGAATAAAAAAAAAGCTTAGATGTCTTCTTTTTCAAATAAAGATAGCAAGAGAACGAAGAAAAAATTATAATAGAAGTAAATTAGAAAGTTGCTTAAAATTGCATGCTCTATCTGAATCGCAAAAGAAAAAATTTGGGTTCAGTGTCCCTTTAATGAGGGTTTGGTGAGCTTCAGGTAAGCACGTAGGCGTCTTAGAAATTGTAGTTTGCGTCGGACTGGACCCACGTAACCTCAACACGTTTCCTCTGGTATCGTCCAGACTTTATCAAGAGGGATATTACTGAGCCTCCTTGCTCCTTTCTAATGTAGCAACCAGAATGTCATTCACAATTACTTGAGGGCATGTGATAGGCTAATATTAGCCCCAGTTTTAACACGCCTCTGATTGGTCAGATTTGTGTGTCAGTCAATGCAGCTGTGTGTCAGTCAATACAGCTTTCCCCGTTGGAGCACAGGGAGAGCATATTAAAATATTTAACAAATTAGTAAAGATCTCTTCAATATGTGGGAGAATAAAGAAGGAAAGTGGGTCAATAGATTAAATGACAACTTGTCAGCACAGGAAAGATACATTTTATTCAAACTTAAGAACGATACAAATTTAGTTTTTCGATCGGTTGATAAGGGTAGTGGAGTAGTGGTTCAGGACAGGCCAGACTATCTCAAGGAAGCTTTCAGAATACTTAAAGGGACAGTCTAGGCCAAAATAAACTTTCATGATTCAGATAGAGCATGTCATTTTAAACCATTTTCCAATTTACTTTTATCACCAATTTTGCTTTGTTCTCTTGGTATTCTTAGTTGAAAGCTTAACCTAGGAGGTTCATATGCTAATTTCTTAGACCTTGAATCCCACCTCTTTCAGATTGCATTTTAACAGTTTTTCACCACTAGAGGGTGTTAGTTCACGTATTTCATATAGATAACACTGTGCTCGTGCACGAGAAGTTATCTGGGAGCAGGCACTGATTGGCTAGACTGCAAGTCTGTCAAAAGAACTGAAAAAGGGGCAGTTTGCAGAGGCTTGGATACAAGATAATCACATAGGTTAAAAGTATATTATTATAAATGTGTTAGTTCGGCAAAACTGGGAAATGGGTAATAAAGGGATTATCTATCTTTTAAAACAATAAAAATTCTGGTGTAGACTGTCCCTTTAATGATCAGAATACATTGAATCAGGTCAAACTAGATAACATCATTACAAATGATAAATTTAATTTAATTTTTGAAAAAAATCCAAGTATACCTACTTGTTACCATCTCCCTAAAGTTCATAAAGCTTTAGTGGATCCCCCTGGGAGACTTATTATTTCGGGTATTGGGTCTTTGACAAGCAACTTATCAACCTATATAGATCACTTTCTACAGCCTCTAGTTATGAGTACCAAATCTTACATAAAAGATACTACACAAACGATTAAGGCATTTGAAGGGATGAAGTGGGAGGATGATTATCTTTGTATTACGTGTGACGTTACAGCGTTGAACATGTGCATCCCCCACAATCTGGAGATAAAAGCAATAGAGTATAATATGGAGAGTAGTTCCCTCCCGACATCCCAGATTAAATTTATACTATCAAGAAAAGATTTTATATTACAGCATAACTATTTCCAGTTTGAATCTCAATTTTATATACAAACACAGGGGAAGGCGATGGGCACTACTTTTTCCCCATCGTACGCAAACCTCTACATGGATAGGTTTGCAAATAGATATATTTGGTATCAAAATCCTTTCAGAGAGCATCTAGTACGCTACTATACATACATAGATTATATAATCATCATATGGAAAGGTCAAGAATGTGTAGTAAATAATTTTATAGATTTTTTGAAAAGCAACTGTATGAACCTTAAATTCACTAGCAACAATAAGAAGGATAAAATTTATTTTTTAGATCTACTTCTCTTTGTTGACCAGGATCATATAATTGCTGTCAAAAACTATAGAAAACCAATGGATAAGAATGGGTTTCTCAATGCAAATAGTGGAGGTGGAAAAATAACATCCCTCTAGGACTAGGTCAATACCAGAGAATAAGAAGAAATTTTACACATAACTCAGATTACAATAAAGAAATGACATTATTGGGCAATAGGTTTAAAGAAAAAGGGTATGATCCCATGTTACTCAATGAGGTTAAGAACAAAGTATCGAGAATGACCAGAGAGGATATGCTCAATCCCCCATATAAAAATAAAGACATGAAAACTACTAAAGGTGAAGTAAGATTTATAACCATATAGTAAGTAAGGGTATCGAAAAAATCCTAAAGAAACATTGGAGCATTCTAACTACTGACCCGATTCTAGGAAATATTCTTCCTGAGAGACCATTAATAACTTTCAAAAAGAATAAAGCTTTTAAAAACATGTTAGCTCCGTCTAAGTTAAGACCCATAAGAACTCAAAGCTTAAAAAACACCCCAAACTCCAATTGGCTAAGTAGGGCTAATGGAACATGGCCTTGTAGTCATAGTAGATGTGGCATTTGTAAGTCTATATTAAAAGGTGGTAGTTTCAGTAACTCTAATAATACCAAAGAATATAAAGGTAAAACATAAATACTCATGTAGATCGGCATATGTAGTGTACTTATTTACATGTGAATGTCATTGTTTTTACATTGAGAGAACTAAAAGGATGATTAAAACTAGATTCAATAAACACTGGAATAACATTAAAAATAAAATTGAAACACATAGCGTACCTGACCATTTCAGAATACATCACAATGCAAACCTTAAAGGGACACTGAACCCAATTTTTTTCTTTCATGATTCAGATAGAGCATGCAATTTTAAGCAACGTTCTAATTTACTCCTATTATCAAATTTTCTTCATTCTCTTGGTATCTTTATTTGAAAAGCAAGAATGTAAGTTTAGATGCCGGCCCATTTTTGGTGAACAACCTGGGTTGTTCTTGCTGATTGGTGGATAAATTCACCCACCAATAAACAAGTGGTGTCCAGGGTCAGAACCAATAATTGGATGGCTCCTTAGCTTAGGTGCCTTATTTTTCAAATAAAGATAGCAAGAGAACAAAGAAAAATTGATAATAGGAGTAGAAAGTTGCTAAAAAAGAATGCTCTTTCTAAATCATGAAATAAAAAAAATGGTTTCAGTGTCCCTTTAATAGTCTAGGCATTAAGGAAATAATTCCACCCAACAGTTCAAACAATAGATTAAAATCTTTACGACAGCGAGAAACATATTGGATCCATGAACTAAATACTTTTAAAGGGACACTGAACCCAATTTTTTTTTCTTTCGTGATTCAGATAGAGCATGCAATTTTAAGCAACTTTCTAATTTACTCCTATTATTAACTTTTCTTTGTTCTCTTGCTATCTTTATTTGAAAAATAAGGCATCTAAGCTTTTTTTGTGGTTGAGAACTCTGGACAGCATTTTTTTATTGGTGATTAAATTTATCCACCAATCAGCAAGGACAACCCAGGCATCTAAACTTACATTCTTGCATTTCAAATAAAGATACCAAGAGAATAAAGAAAATTTGATAATAGGAGTAAATTAGAAAGTTGCTTAAAATATCATGCTCAATCTGAATCACAAAAGAAAAAAATTGGGTTCAGTGTCCCTTTAACACACTGAATACCTATGGACTCAATATAGATCTTTATTTACAGGCGTTTATGTAGCTACTCTGCACCTAACTAATTTAGACACATCATTTAGGATCATCATATACTGTATATATGATTGAGTGGATTGTAGATTGGCATAGGCAGAAATATACTATTTGTAATACGTAGGATAATTCGCATTAGTTGGATTTTAGAATATCGAATATACAGTATTTATAACCTGCCTTTTATCATCTCTCTATATAACCAATAGAATATATATATATAACCTGCCTTTTATCATCTCTCTATATAACCAATAGAATATATATATAACCTGCCTTTATCATCTCTCTATATAACCAATAGAATATATATATAACCTGCCTTTTATCATCTCTCTATATAACCAATAGAATATATATCTAACCTGCCTTTTATCATCTCTCTATATAACCAATAGAATATATATAACCTGCCTTTTATCATCTCTCTATATAACCAATAGAATATATATATATATATATATATATATATATATATATATATATATATATATATATATATAACCTGCCTTTTATCATCTCTCTATATAACCAATAGAATATATAACCTGCCTTTTATCATCTCTCTATATAACCAATAGAATATATATATATATTAGGGTTGCACCGATACCATTTTTTTAAGACTGAATACAAGTACCGATTTTTTTTTCAAATACTCACCGATACCAATTACCGATACTTTTTTAATGTCATGACAGTTTACCAAGCACATTACAGACTAATGATTTAAGATCGCTTCTTTATAATTATGAACTGTATCTCAAAAGAAATAATAAAACAGTTTTATGTGCTTGTTGTCACAAAGTTCATAGAACATGTTTATAAATAAAATTATTATAATAACATATATAAATAATATCAACAATAAATAACAGCTGCAGCAGTTGGGACTGGAAAGCTACAATTTAAAGGGGCAATTACTGGATGCAATTGGGTTGTAGGGTGCCTATATAACTGATAAATCTGACACTTGTACTTAATACAAAGTCGTATAATTTAATTCTGAAAATAATATTGGGGAAGGAGTATCCCAGTAATCCCCTTTGAGAAAAACGGGGCATTTATATTCTACTGACTCAACAGAAAATAGGGCTGTTCTTCATATTTTTCCAGGGCTGCTTTTTATTCCCAGTCCAGCCCTGGCTAAGGGTGTTCCTCAGAGTACAGTATATTTTGAGCATAATTGTGCAAGATGAGAGGATTCCAGCTGTAAAGTAGCAGCTTTTGGAGCACTGCTCTGACGTACAATAATACAAATAACAGCAATTTGTATTGGCAGAACAGAAGTGAACAATTTTTAGTTAAGTCTCCACTCCAGCTTAAAATGAAATGGGAACATACAGTTTGAAAAACGCCACAAGATGGCATATGGGTAGGTATTGGAGGTATCGGTTTAAGTATCGGTGCATTTGCACGAGTACAAGTACTCATGCAAATACTTGGTATCGGCACCGATACTAGTATCGGTATCGGTGCAACCCTAATATATATATATATATATATATATATATATATATATATATATATAACCTGCCTTTTATCATCTTTCTATATAACCAATAGAATATATATATTTATATATAACCTTCCTTTTACCATCTCTCTATATAACCAATAGAATATATATCTAACCTGCCTTTTATCATCTCTCTATATAACCAATAGAATATATATATATAACCTGCCTTTTATCATCTCTCTATATAACCAATAGATTATATATATATATATATATATATTTATATATATATATATATATATATATATATATATATATATATAACCTGCCTTTTATCATCTCTCTATATAACCAATAGAATATATATATATATATATAACCTGCCTTTTATCATCTCTCTATATAACCAATAGAATATATATAACCTGCCTTTTATCATCTCTCTATATAACCAATAGAATATATATATAACCTGCCTTTTATCATCTCTCTATATAACCAATAGAATATATATAACCTGCCTTTTATCATCTCTCTATATAACCAATAGAATATATATATAACCTGCCGTTTATCATCTCTCTATATAACCAATAGAATATATATATAACCTGCCTTTTATCATCTCTCTATATAACCAATAGAATATATATCTAACCTGCCTTTATCATCTCTCTATATAACCAATAGAATATATATCTAACCTGCCTTTTATCATCTCTCTATATAACCAATAGAATATATATCTAACCTGCCTTTTATCATCTCTCTATATAACCAATAGAATATATATATATATAACCTGCCTTTTATCATCTCTCTATATAACCAATAGAATATATATATATATATATATATATATATATATATATATATATATATAACCTGCCTTTTATCATCTCTCTATATAACCAATAGAATATATATATAACCTGCCTTTTATCATCTCTCTATATAACCAATAGAATATATATATATAACCTGCCTTTTATCATCTCTCTATATAACCAATAGAATCTATATCTAACCTGCTTTTTATCATCTCTCTATATAACCAATAGAATATATATATATATAACCTGCCTTTTATCATCTCTCTATATAACCAATAGAATATATATATATATATAACCTGCCTTTTATCATCTCTCTATATAACCAATAGAATATATATATAACCTGCCTTTTATCATCTCTCTATATAACCAATAGAATATATATATAACCTGCCTTTTATCATCTTTCTATATAACCAATAGAATATATATATTTATATATAACCTGCCTTTTACCATCTCTCTATATAACCAATAGAATATATATATCTAACCTGCCTTTTATCATCTCTCTATATAACCAATAGAATATATATATATAACCTGCCTTTTATCATCTCTCTATATAACCAATAGAATATATATATATATAACCTGCCTTTTATCATCTCTCTATATAACCAATAGAATATATATATATATATATATATATATATATATAACCTGCCTTTTATCATCTCTCTATATAACCAATAGAATATATATATAACCTGCCTTTTATCATCTCTCTATATAACCAATAGAATATATATATAATAACCTGCCTTTTATCATCTCTCTATATAACCAATAGAATATATATATATATAACCTGCCTTTTATCATCTCTCTATATAACCAATAGAATATATATATAACCTGCCTTTTATCATCTCTCTATATAACCAATAGAATATATATAACCTGCCTTTTATCATCTCTCTATATAACCAATAGAATATATATATAACCTGCCGTTTATCATCTCTCTATATAACCAATAGAATATATATCTAACCTGCCTTTTATCATCTCTCTATATAACCAATAGAATATATATCTAACCTGCCTTTTATCATCTCTCTATATAACCAATAGAATATATATATATATAACCTGCCTTTTATCATCTCTCTATATAACCAATAGAATATATATATATATATATATATATATATATATATATAACCTGCCTTTTATCATCTCTCTATATAACCAATAGAATATATATATAACCTGCCTTTTATCATCTCTCTATATAACCAATAGAATATATATATATATAACCTGCCTTTTATCATCTCTCTATATAACCAATAGAATCTATATCTAACCTGCCTTTTATCATCTCTCTATATAACCAATAGAATATATATATATATATATATATATATATATATAACCTGCCTTTTATCATCTCTCTATATAACCAATAGAATATATATATATATAACCTGCCTTTTATCATCTCTCTATATAACCAATAGAATATATATATATATAACCTGCCTTTTATCATCTCTCTATATAACCAATAGAATATATATATAACCTGCCTTTTATCATCTCTCTATATAACCAATAGAATATATATATAACCTGCCTTTTATCATCTCTCTATATAACCAATAGAATATATATATATATATATATATATATATATATATATATATATATATATATATATATATATATATATATATATATAACCTGCCTTTTATCATCTCTCTATATAACCAATAGAATATATATATATAACCTGCCTTTTATCATCTCTCTATATAACCAATAGAATATATATCTAACCTGCCTTTTATCATCTCTCTATATAACCAATAGAATATATATATATATAACCTGCCTTTTATCATCTCTCTATATAACCAATAGAATATATATCTAACCTGCCTTTTATCATCTCTCTATATAACCAATAGAATATATATATATATATAACCTGCCTTTATCATCTCTCTATATAACCAATAGAATATATATATATAACCTGCCTTTTACCATCTCTCTATATAACCAATAGAATATATATATAACCTGCCTTTTATCATCTCTCTATATAACCAATAGAATATATATATAACCTGCCTTTTATCATCTCTCTATATAACCAATAGAATATATATATAACCTGCCTTTATCATCTCTCTATATAACCAATAGAATATATATATAACCTGCCTTTTATCATCTCTCTATATAACCAATAGAATATATATATAACCTGCCTTTTATCATCTCTCTATATAACCAATAGAATATATATATAACCTGCCTTTATCATCTCTCTATATAACCAATAGAATATATATATAACCTGCCTTTTATCATCTCTCTATATAACCAATAGAATATATATATAACCTGCCTTTATCATCTCTCTATATAACCAATAGAATATATATCTAACCTGCCTTTTATCATCTCTCTATATAACCAATAGAATATATATATAACCTGCCTTTTATCATCTCTCTATATAACCAATAGAATATATATCTAACCTGCCTTTTATCATCTCTCTATATAACCAATAGAATATATATCTAACCTGCCTTTTATCATCTCTCTATATAACCAATAGAATATATATATATATATAACCTGCCTTTTATCATCTCTCTATATAACCAATAGAATATATATCTAACCTGCCTTTATCATCTCTCTATATAACCAATAGAATATATATATATAACCTGCCTTTTATCATCTCTCTATATAACCAATAGAATATATATATCTAACCTGCCTTTTACCATCTCTCTATATAACCAATAGAATATATATATATATCTATAACCTGCCTTTATCATCTCTCTATATAACCAATATAATATATATATAACCTGCCTTTTATCATCTCTCTATATAACCAATAGAATATATATATATATATAGCCTGCCTTTTATCATCTCTCTATATAACCAATAGAATATATATATATATAACCTGCCTTTTATCATCTCTCTATATAACCAATAGAATATATATATAACCTGCCTTTTATCATCTCTCTATATAACCAATAGAATATATATATATATCTAACCTGCCTTTTATCATCTCTCTATATAACCAATAGAATATATATATATATAACCTGCCTTTTATCATCTCTCTATATAACCAATAGAATATATATATATATAACCTGCCTTTTATCATCTCTCTATATAACCAATAGAATATATATCTAACCTGCCTTTTATCATCTCTCTATATAACCAATAGAATATATATCTAACCTGCCTTTTATCATCTCTCTATATAACCAATAGAATATATATATAACCTGCCTTTTATCATCTCTCTATATAACCAATAGAATATATATATAACCTGCCTTTTATCATCTCTCTATATAACCAATAGAATATATATATTTATATATAACCTGCCTTTTATCATCTCTCTATATAACCAATAGAATATATATATATAACCTGCCTTTTATCATCTCTCTATATAACCAATAGAATATATATATATATAACCTGCCTTTTATCATCTCTCTATATAACCAATAGAATATATATATAACCTGCCTTTTATCATCTCTCTATATAACCAATAGAATATATATATATAACCTGCCTTTTATCATCTCTCTATATAACCAATAGAATATATATATATAACCTGCCTTTTATCATCTCTCTAGATAACCAATAGAATATATATATAACCTGCCTTTATCATCTCTCTATATAACCAATAGAATATATATATATAACCTGCCTTTTATCATCTCTCTATATAACCAATAGAATATATATATAACCTGCCTTTATCATCTCTCTATATAACCAATAGAATATATATATATATAACCTGCCTTTTATCATCTCTCTATATAACCAATAGAATATATATATATATATATATATAACCTGCCTTTTATCATCTCTCTATATAACCAGTAGAATATATATCTAACCTGCCTTTATCATCTCTCTATATAACCAATAGAATATATATATAACCTGCCTTTTATCATCTCTCTATATAACCAATAGAATATATATATAACCTGCCTTTTATCATCTCTCTATATAACCAATAGAATATATATATAACCTGCCTTTTATCATCTCTCTATATAACCAATAGAATATATATATATATATATATAACCTGCCTTTATCATCTCTCTATATAACCAATAGAATATATATATATATATAACCTGCCTTTTATCATCTCTCTATATAACCAATATAATATATATATATAACCTGCCTTTTATCATCTCTCTATATAACCAATAGAATATATATATAACCTACCTTTTATCATCTCTCTATATAACCAATAGAATATATATATAACCTGCCGTTTATCATCTCTCTATATAACCAATAGAATATATATATATAACCTGCCTTTTATCATCTCTCTATATAACCAATAGAATATATATATAACCTGCCTTTTATCATCTCTCTATATAACCAATAGAATATATATATAACCTGCCTTTATCATCTCTCTATATAACCAATAGAATATATATATAACCTGCCGTTTATCATCTCTCTATATAACCAATAGAATATATATATATATAACCTGCCGTTTATCATCTCTCTATATAACCAATAGAATATATATATAACCTGCCTTTTATCATCTCTCTATATAACCAATAGAATATATATATAACCTGCCTTTTATCATCTCTCTATATAACCAATAGAATATATATATAACCTGCCTTTTATCATCTCTCTATATAACCAATAGAATATATATATATATATATATATATATAACCTGCCTTTTATCATCTCTCTATATAACCAATAGAATATATATATAACCTGCCTTTATCATCTCTCTATATAACCAATAGAATATATATTTATATAACCTGCCTTTTATCATCTCTCTATATAACCAATAGAATATATATATAACCTGCCTTTTATCATCTCTCTATATAACCAATAGAATATATATATAACCTGCCTTTTATCATCTCTCTATATAACCAATAGAATATATATATATATAACCTGCCTTTTATCATCTCTCTATATAACCAATAGAATATATATATAACCTGCCGTTTATCATCTCTCTATATAACCAATAGAATATATATCTAACCTGCCTTTATCATCTCTCTATATAACCAATAGAATATATATCTAACCTGCCTTTATCATCTCTCTATATAGCCAATAGAATATATATATAACCTGCCTTTTATCATCTCTCTATATAACCAATAGAATATATATATAACCTGCCTTTTATCATCTCTCTATATAACCAATAGAATATATATATAACCTGCCTTTTATCATCTCTCTATATAACCAATAGAATATATATATATATAAAACCTGCCTTTTATCATCTCTCTATATAACCAATAGAATATATATATATATATAACCTGCCTTTTATCATCTCTCTATATAACCAATAGAATATATATATAACCTACCTTTTATCATCTCTCTATATAACCAATAGAATATATATATATAACCTGCCTTTTATCATCTCTCTATATAACCAATAGAATATATATCTAACCTGCCTTTTATCATCTCTCTATATAACAATAGAATATATATATATATAACCTGCCTTTATCATCTCTCTATATAACCAATAGAATATATATATAACCTGCCTTTATCATCTCTCTATATAACCAATAGAATATATATATATATAACCTGCCTTTTATCATCTCTCTATATAACCAATAGAATATATATATATATATAACCTGCCTTTTATCATCTCTCTATATAACCAATAGAATATATATATAACCTACCTTTTATCATCTCTCTATATAACCAATAGAATATATATATAACCTGCCGTTTATCATCTCTCTATATAACCAATAGAATATATATATATATAACCTGCCTTTTATCATCTCTCTATATAACCAATAGAATATATATATAACCTGCCTTTTATCATCTCTCTATATAACCAATAGAATATATATATAACCTGCCTTTTATCATCTCTCTATATAACCAATAGAATATATATATATAACCTGCCTTTTATCATCTCTCTATATAACCAATAGAATATATATATAACCTGCCTTTTATCATCTCTCTATATAACCAATAGAATATATATATAACCTGCCTTTTATCATCTCTCTATATAACCAATAGAATATATATATATATATATATATAACCTGCCTTTTATCATCTCTCTATATAACCAATAGAATATATATATAACCTGCCTTTTATCATCTCTCTATATAACCAATAGAATATATATATATAACCTGCCTTTATCATCTCTCTATATAACCAATAGAATATATATATATATATATATAACCTGCCTTTTATCATCTCTCTATATAACCAATAGAATATATATATATATAACCTGCCTTTTATCATCTCTCTATATAACCAATAGAATATATATATAACCTGCCTTTTATCATCTCTCTATATAACCAATAGAATATATATAACCTGCCTTTTATCATCTCTCTATATAACCAATAGAATATATATATAACCTGCCTTTTATCATCTCTCTATATAACCAATAGAATATATATATATATCTAACCTGCCTTTTATCATCTCTCTATATAACCAATAGAATATATATATAACCTGCATTTTATCATCTCTCTATATAACCAATAGAATATATATCTAACCTGCCTTTATCATCTCTCTATATAACCAATAGAATATATATATATATATAACCTGCCTTTTATCATCTCTCTATATAACCAATAGAATATATATATATAACCTGCCTTTTATCATCTCTCTATATAACCAATAGAATATATATATAACCTGCCTTTATCATCTCTCTATATAACCAATAGAATATATATCTAACCTGTCTTTTATCATCTCTCTATATAACCAATAGAATATATATATAACCTGCCTTTTATCATCTCTCTATATAACCAATAGAATATATATATAACCTACCTTTTATCATCTCTCTATATAACCAATAGAATATATATATATAACCTGCCTTTTATCATCTCTCTATATAACCAATAGAATATATATCTAACCTGCCTTTTATCATCTCTCTATATAACAATAGAATATATATATATATAACCTGCCTTTATCATCTCTCTATATAACCAATAGAATATATATATAACCTGCCTTTATCATCTCTCTATATAACCAATAGAATATATATATATATAACCTGCCTTTTATCATCTCTCTATATAACCAATAGAATATATATATATATATAACCTGCCTTTTATCATCTCTCTATATAACCAATAGAATATATATATAACCTACCTTTTATCATCTCTCTATATAACCAATAGAATATATATATAACCTGCCGTTTATCATCTCTCTATATAACCAATAGAATATATATATATATAACCTGCCTTTTATCATCTCTCTATATAACCAATAGAATATATATATAACCTGCCTTTTATCATCTCTCTATATAACCAATAGAATATATATATAACCTGCCTTTTATCATCTCTCTATATAACCAATAGAATATATATATATAACCTGCCTTTTATCATCTCTCTATATAACCAATAGAATATATATATAACCTGCCTTTTATCATCTCTCTATATAACCAATAGAATATATATATAACCTGCCTTTTATCATCTCTCTATATAACCAATAGAATATATATATATATATATATATATAACCTGCCTTTTATCATCTCTCTATATAACCAATAGAATATATATATAACCTGCCTTTTATCATCTCTCTATATAACCAATAGAATATATATATATAACCTGCCTTTATCATCTCTCTATATAACCAATAGAATATATATATATATATATATAACCTGCCTTTTATCATCTCTCTATATAACCAATAGAATATATATATATATAACCTGCCTTTTATCATCTCTCTATATAACCAATAGAATATATATATAACCTGCCTTTTATCATCTCTCTATATAACCAATAGAATATATATAACCTGCCTTTTATCATCTCTCTATATAACCAATAGAATATATATATAACCTGCCTTTTATCATCTCTCTATATAACCAATAGAATATATATATATATCTAACCTGCCTTTTATCATCTCTCTATATAACCAATAGAATATATATATAACCTGCATTTTATCATCTCTCTATATAACCAATAGAATATATATCTAACCTGCCTTTATCATCTCTCTATATAACCAATAGAATATATATATATATATATAACCTGCCTTTTATCATCTCTCTATATAACCAATAGAATATATATATATAACCTGCCTTTTATCATCTCTCTATATAACCAATAGAATATATATATAACCTGCCTTTATCATCTCTCTATATAACCAATAGAATATATATCTAACCTGTCTTTTATCATCTCTCTATATAACCAATAGAATATATATATAACCTGCCTTTTATCATCTCTCTATATAACCAATAGAATATATATATAACCTGCCTTTTATCATCTCTCTATATAACCAGTAGAATATATATATATATAACCTGCCTTTTATCATCTCTCTATATAACCAATAGAATATATATATAACCTGCCTTTTATCATCTCTCTATATAACCAATAGAATATATATATATAACCTGCCTTTTATCATCTCTCTATATAACCAATAGAATATATATATAACCTGCCGTTTATCATCTCTCTATATAACCAATAGAATATATATATATAACCTGCCTTTTATCATCTCTCTATATAACCAATAGAATATATATCTAACCTGCCTTTTATCATCTCTCTATATAACCAATAGAATATATATATATAACCTGCCTTTATCATCTCTCTATATAACCAATAGAATATATATATATTTATATATAACCTGCCTTTTATCATCTCTCTATATAACCAATAGAATATATATATAACCTGCCTTTTATCATCTCTCTATATAACCAATAGAATATATATTTATATAACCTGCCTTTTATCATCTCTCTATATAACCAATAGAATATATATATAACCTGCCGTTTATCATCTCTCTATATAGCCAATAGAATATATATATATATATATAACCTGCCTTTTATCATCTCTCTATATAACCAATAGAATATATATATATATATATATATATATATATATATATATATAACCTGCCTTTTATCATCTCTCTATATAACCAATAGAATATATATATATAACCTGCCTTTTATCATCTCTCTATATAGCCAATAGAATATATATATATATAACCTGCCTTTATCATCTCTCTATATAACCAATAGAATATATATATAACCTGCCTTTTATCATCTCTCTATATAACCAATAGAATATATATATAACCTGCCTTTATCATCTCTCTATATAACCAATAGAATATATATATAACCTGCCTTTATCATCTCTCTATATAACCAATAGAATATATATATAACCTGCCTTTTATCATCTCTCTATATAACCAATAGAATATATATATCTAACCTGCCTTTTATCATCTCTCTATATAACCAATAGAATATATATATAACCTGCCTTTATCATCTCTCTATATAACCAATAGAATATATATCTAACCTGCCTTTTATCATCTCTCTATATAACCAATAGAATATATATATATAACCTGCCTTTTATCATCTCTCTATATAACCAATAGAATATATATATATAACCTGCCTTTTATCATCTCTCTATATAACCAATAGAATATATATATTACCTGCCTTTTATCATCTCTCTATATAACCAATAGAATATATATATATAACCTGCCTTTTATCATCTCTCTATATAACCAATAGAATATATATCTAACCTGCCTTTTATCATCTCTCTATATAACCAATAGAATATATATATTACCTGCCTTTTATCATCTCTCTATATAACCAATAGAATATATATATATAACCTGCCTTTTATCATCTCTCTATATAACCAATAGAATATATATATAACCTGCCTTTTATCATCTCTCTATATAACCAATAGAATATATATCTAACCTGCCTTTTATCATCTCTCTATATAACCAATAGAATATATATCTAACCTGCCTTTATCATCTCTCTATATAACCAATAGAATATATATCTAACCTGCCTTTATCATCTCTCTATATAACCAATAGAATATATATATATAACCTGCCTTTATCATCTCTCTATATAACCAATAGAATATATATATATAACCTGCCTTTATCATCTCTCTATATAACCAATAGAATATATATATAACCTGCCTTTTATCATCTCTCTATATAACCAATAGAATATATATATCTAACCTGCCTTTTATCATCTCTCTATATAACCAATAGAATATATATATATAACCTGCCTTTATCATCTCTCTATATAACCAATAGAATATATATATATAACCTGCCTTTTATCATCTCTCAATATAACCAATAGAATATATATATAACCTGCCTTTTATCATCTCTCTATATAACCAATAGAATATATATCTAACCTGCCTTTTATCATCTCTCTATATAACCAATAGAATATATATATATATAACCTGCCTTTTATCATCTCTCTATATAACCAATAGAATATATATATAACCTACCTTTTATCATCTCTCTATATAACCAATAGAATATATATATAACCTACCTTTTATCATCTCTCTATATAACCAATAGAATATATATCTAACCTGCCTTTTATCATCTCTCTATATAACCAATAGAATATATATCTAACCTGCCTTTTATCATCTCTCTATATAACCAATAGAATATATATCTAACCTGCCTTTTATCATCTCTCTATATAACCAATAGAATATATATATATAAGGAACAAAAAAGAAAAACGACAACGGCACTACTGTGTCCCACAATTGATTCTATTCTCCTGGAATATGAGAAATAATAAAAGAGAGATGTATGCGGGGACTTAGGTGCTGTACACTAAAAGAAGCAAACTAAAAAAATCTATTGCAATCTGCAATTGAAAGAGTTTACTTGGTAGCACTCAACAGCTAAATACTGGTAAATTGGCCATGTATGCCTAGGTTCTAGGCCCCAGACAAGACGATTTAAAACTTAACTTTTATTTATTATTAATTAAAATAAGAAAAAGGGTATTAAAATTCCAACTGGTGTAGAAATGGGAGAATGTAACTCCTGAGGAGGATAATCTGGCGAATAAGTGATATGCTCTCCAAGTCTAATTGTAAATGTAATAATATCCAAAATGATGGAATAATGTTTCTTTTCCAGTTGCTAACCCCCTCTCTGACTAGATTCCACACAAATCTAAGGGGTGAGTGGTACCACTATATAGAGAACCCCCAATAATATTTTCCTGATGGAATATACTAATATAGGAGTCGGAGTTGTTATTGTTGTACTCTAAGATATCATGCAATAGTCACCACGCACCTGAACAAGTATAAATTTGAAATAGGTAATAAAATGAAAAATGCTCTAATATATGCCCCCCGTACTGGGTACTAGATATATTACTTTATGCTTATGAATAGACTCAGATTGCGATATCCTGTAGGCTGTTTAAACTTATATTGAGTGTAGTTCACTTAAATATAAAAGAGTAGAGCAATTCTGATAAAAGATAAACCCGTTTCTGGTCAGTGTGTTTGGTGCACTATAGAAGTATCCTCTGTCTAGAGGTAGATTGTTACTCTAGGGTACTTATTGCTTGTATATGTATAATAAAGTTATTACACTGTCAGTAAGTGACTCTCCGGTATTATCATAGATATATTCCAAATAACCGGTTGTTTAAATAAGCGGGGTCTCTGTATATTGGAGACTTAATGTAGTTGGGGCTGAATCGGCTTACAGTGCCGGTCTAAGGTGCTTCGTTTTAAATTAGGCACTGTATATTTAAAGACCTAATGTGGTCTGAGCTGAGTCGGCTCCCCGCTTCTGTCTGGGGTGCCTTGTTTGTGATTTGACACCGTTAGATAACTAAGTCAAAGAAAAAATTCCTTATTTAATTAAACTGCATAGTTCTGAAGCGGCTCTGTTTGCTAGGTCTCAGTCACACGCAGGCATACCATTTAAGTTAAATTCTAATAAAGCATTCTACTACCATTTCACACAGTTGTTAAGTTAAAAAAGGGAGAATTATCTCCAGCCTCCCTGACATGTTTCGCCAAAAAAGGCTTTGTCAAAGGTGGGGCGCCCGCCTTTCTAGGGGCTTTTTATTGGCTGGCAGTTGAAAGGCTGGTCTCGATCCTCAATACTGATTGGTTACCTTCCCTACAGTACTATTGGTGGAAGGAGGAGGTGTATTTGCCTGACGTGATCTGATAGGCATCTGTCACTTTTCTCCGATATTTACTATGTTGTAGTGGAGAAGATATAGGTCTACCTGTGTGTGTTTAGTGACGAAACAGGGGGGGACGCGCAGAACTATAGAAAGTCAGCAATTGGAAGGTTACTGGGTCACCGATTCACGGAGCCTGTTGTGAGAGAAATCACATGAGAAATAGAAAATAATGATGATACTAATAACAAGGCGATGTTGATATTGTGAAAGAGTCCGCTTAATATGATAGGGTAAACTTTAGTTGGAGAACAAACATCCTTCTGATTTAAATGGTGGTTATTACTAAGTATGTAAAGAAGTGCCTTAGTGTTTGTGAGAAAAGGGGGAAAAAAACGAAAACCGAAAACCGTGAAAGGATAAATAAAAATAAAAATGAAACTGTGCTCATTTACTAAAGTACTGGGTGTTAAATGGTGCTGAATCTAAAAGGCATTTTATTAATATATTTGGAACCCCCGTGTAAAATAACGTGAAGGGGGGAAGAAAATGTTGTAAATAATGTATTCCAGTGCGATTGGAATACTGAGCATGTGTAGGATGTGCTGATGTGCTAATCCCTATGGACTGTGCCCGAGTGATAATGTGCTAGAATGGAAGTGTAAACATTATACTACAATTCCTACAATAAAAAAAAGGATAAATAAAATAGGAATAGTCTTGTTTCATAAAAAAAGAATATGTTTATATTATATGTGCTAGTGATCAGATATTAGGGGGAAAAAAAAATCCCAAAAACAAAAAGATATATGTGACTTAATCAACCATACAATATATAAATCCACAGTTATTTGGTGGACAGAAGAAATGTTGTATTTCCTTATATTTCTTCCTGCCTTGTCTCATTTATAACTCTTAATTTCTTGTATAGGTTTGTTAATCCTAGCCCACGTTCATTGGTGTTCTGATTTTGTGCATTAGTATATATATTTTTCCTTCCAATTTTCCAACCTCGAGTTAAGCTATGTCATTTATTTATTTATAAAAAACAATAATAATTGTTTTGTTCATTTAGTCCCCTTGGATGTACACTGTCCAAGAGGTAGATCCACCTGCACTCTGCTCTTAGTAGTGCTTGTTCTGTATTCCCCCCTCTTATGCCTAAAGATATTTTTTCTACTCCTTGGCATTTCAATTCTCTTGGATTTGCATGGTGACATGTTAGAAAATGTGATGCCACTGAAGTTATAGTTTTTCCGTCATCCAAATCTCTAGGGGCATTTTTGATGTTTCTTACATGCTCCTGTAATCTGACTCTGAGTTGTCGGCTTGTCATCCCAACATAGAACTTGCGACAGCTGCAGGATAATACATATATTATGTTTTCAGATGTGCAGCTGATGTAATTCTTCAGTTTGTGTGTACGGCCGAACCGATCTTGAATCATGTCTTTTTTACAAATATATTTACACGATGAGCAAGTTCCGCAAGGAAAACATCCCGACTGTCTGGCAGTCCGAGTTCTCCCCACTTGGTAGTGGCTGCGAGAAACCATGTCCTTGATATTCTGAGTTCTTCTGTATCCTATTTGTATCTTCTCTCCAATGATAGGCTTGAGATCTTGGTCTAAAGTGAGAATATGCCAGTGTTTGTTTAATATATCATTAATTAATTGTACTTGCGGATTATAGGTCAGGATCAGTCTGGTTTGTTCATCTTTCCTTTTGATCTTTTTACAGAGCAGTTCTGATCGATTCGTTTGGATTGCCCTGTTTTTGGCTTTTTTAATAGTCCTTTTACTATATCCTCTGTCTTGCAGCCGTTTTTCCAGTAGTTTGGCTTGTTCATTGAATAGATGTGTGTTGCTGCAGTTTCTTTTTATCCTTAGAAATTCACCAACTGGTAATAATTTCGTTGTTCCGGGGGCATGAGAGCTAGTATTGTGTAGTATGCTATTGGTGGCTGTTTCTTTCCGGTAAAGATTGGTCTGGATATGTCCTTCCTGATCTTTAAATATCTTAAGATCCAGGAAGTCAATCTCAGTTTGACTCATTGTGTATGTCAATTTTATATTCAGATCATTCTGGTTTAAATCCTGAAGGAAAATTTCTAATTCTTCCTTAGTTCCTTCTCACATAAACAGAATGTCATCTATGTACCTTATCCAGAAAGGTATTTTATCAGTTTCGATGGAATGGGTATCATTAAATACTACATGCTTTTCCCAAAACCCCAGGAACAGGTTGGCGTAGGTAGGGGCACAAGCTGTGCCCATCGCTGTCCCTTGGACTTGAAGGTAAAACTGGTTGGCAAACGTAAAGAAATTATATTTGAGGACAAATTCCAGTAGCTTTAAAATGAACAGATCATGATCGTCATTTTCGGAGGACCCTTGATTGAGGAAAAATTGGACTGCCCTAAGTCCCTTATCATGTTCTATGGAGGTATATAGGGACTCAACATCTGCTGTAACAAGCCAAGTTTCTTTCTTGATGTTGATATTTTCCAACCTCTGTAAAACCTCCATAGTATCTTGGACATAGGAGGGAAGGGCCTCCAAAAATTCTCTCAGCCTATGATCAACATACTGACTGGCCTTTTCCAATAGGCACTCATTGCCAGAGACAATGGGCCTACCTGGAGGATTAGTAAGGTTTTTATGAACCTTAGGTATAAGGTAGAAAGTCGCAATCCTAGGGTATTTGACTGTAAGGAACTTCATTTCATCTGCATTTATAATTCCTCTACTGCTGGCTTCTTTAATGATCTTATTATAGATCTCACTGTATTTCTCACTTGGATTATTAAATAGCTTTTCATAGCATTGGTGGTTTTTTAGCTGTTTTTCAACCTGCTTCAAGTACATAGGTAACGGCCAGAGGACAATATTTCCGCCCTTGTCAGCTTCTCGTATTATTGTATCATTCCATGTCTGGATTTCTTTGAGGGCCAATTTCTCAGTTTTTGTCAGATTATGTTGTTGATAAACGATTTTTAACTGCGAAATTTCTTCGCAAACCACCTGATTAAATATTTCTAACTGGGTTGATAGATTATATTTAGGTACAAAAGTGGATTTAGCTTTCAATTTATGTCTCCAAGATTTGGATTGAGATTCACTATCTTGTAATAGACTCTCCAGATCTTGTAAACTTCTCCTATCATTTTCTGATAAGGTGGGGTCAGATTTTTTGGCAAAGAATTTTTTAAGATTTAATTTTCGTACAAACAACTGTATGTCTTTTATCACTTCAAATTTATTCAATTGTCCCGTGGGACAGAAAGATAGACCTTTAGACAAGTTAATGATTTTTAATGATTTAGTCTCATCTGAGAGAAAGGACTCGGGGCTCTTTGGTGTTGTCTCCCCCCTCGGTATGTGCCTCTGGAACGACCTCTGGTGGTTCTGCCTCGTCTGATGTGCCCTCGTCTAAAAAATTATTTCTCTTATTTCTAGAGGGTAGGGAGAAGGTAGAGGTAGAGGTACTGGGGGTTTCTTCACTATTTTCATTGCCCATGGTCTCCTCACCGTCTGTATCGGAGATGTCGCTTTGTATTATGTTGGACTGATTGGTTCTATGTGTGTTTATATAGAAGTTTCTTCTCCTCCACTTGTAAATCCTTTTCTCTTTGTAATCATTTATATCTCTAAATAACTTGCCCTGTTTCATGTCACGTAATTCCTTAATGTACTGATCTAGTTCTTTCTGGTAGTTTTTATACATTTTTTCAAAATCAGAATGAGATTCATATTTTTTGAGTTGTGTGGCATCAACTCTTTAATTTTCTGCTATTTTACCTGTGTATGACCAGGAAGCAGGAAAGATGGAGCGGATAACAACATTTAATTCTTGGTTAGATAAGTGGTGCAGGGAACGAGGATTTGGTTTTATTGGCCATTATAGCTCTGTTTGGAAAGATACTAGGTTATTTAGGAGAGATGGCTTGCATTTGGATGCTAAAGGAACAAAGTATCTGGGAGAGGAGTTCAAATACTTTATTAGAAAACATTTAAACTAATAAAGGGGGGTAGCATTAATATATCCACCTGCCCCCCACAGCATGCCAAAACTGTTAGTCCAAGTAACAATTCTAGAAATTCTAGTAGAAAAATTCTTCGTGCAATGAGCACAAATGCTCGCAGCTTAGGAAATAAATTACCTGAACTCATTTCAATAATGACTAGGGACAACTTGGATTTAGTAGCTATAACAGAAACATGGTACAATGATTTGCATGACTGGGACATAGTCATACCTGGATACAGGTTATTTAAAAAGAACAGAGTAGGAAAGAAAGGTGGAGGAGTTGCTTTGTTTGTAAATGAAAATATAAAGGTTACTGAAATTGTAGGAACAAATGATGAGGTGGAAAGTATTTGGGTGACTTTGGAAATTGGAGATAAAAATGTTTTTAGAATAGGGGTTGTATATAGGCCTCCATTGCAGGATGAAAAACTGGACAATCTGTTATTAGATGAAATAACCAAAATGACCATGAAGGGTAAGGTTATAGTACTGGGGGACTTTAATTTGCCAGATATAGACTGGAAGATTCCTTCTGCTAGATCGGCTAGAAGCAGGTATATTCTTGAATCTCTGCTAGGGGAATCACTTGAACAATTAGTCAAGGAACCAACTCGTAAGGAAGCTATATTAGATTTAATACTTACAAACAGTGATACAGTTTCAGATGTGTCTGTAGGTGAGAACTTAGGATCCAGTGATCATCAATCTGTTTGGTTTAGTATTCATGTTCAGGAACTGTCCACCCAGACTAAAACAAAAGTTTTAGACTTTAGGACGGCAGATTTTTCATTAATGGGAGAATACCTAAAAAACTATTTAAAGGGGAAAACTCTTATTACAGGGGTTCAAGAACAGTGGGAATTTGTGAAAGGTGCCATTTTAGATGCAACCGCACACTGATTAAATATTTCTAACTGGGTTGATAGATTATATTTAGGTACAAAAGTGGATTTAGCTTTCAATTTATGTCTCCAAGATTTGGATTGAGATTCACTATCTTGTAATAGACTCTCCAGATCTTGTAAACTTCTACTATCATTTTCTGATAAGGTGGGGTCAGATTTTTTGGCAAAGAATTTTTTAAGATTTAATTTTCGTACAAACAACTGTATGTCTTTTATCACTTCAAATTTATTCAATTGTCCCGTGGGACAGAAAGATAGACCTTTAGACAATACTGAGGTGTGATCAGAGGATAGTTGATGTTCTGACAAGTTAATGATTTTTAACGGGTTTATCTTTTATCAGAATTGCTCTACTCTTTTATATTTAAGTGAACTACACTCAATATAATTTGCAATATCGGTTTATATAACCGGTGGTATCATTACAGGGGTTACACCAAGGCTCAATACCTCTAACGTTACTCTTACACCACCATTGTTACTTTACTAATAGCTCCCTACTGGGACATATGGTAATGTGCTGTCCATTTGAGATCATTAATACTAAAAAGTTAAGTACAAACATAGTACAATACTACAACGAAACTACGATTCAAAGTAATTGAATCATTTATATAGCGATATGTATTAATTTGCAACACTTCCCAGAAAGCAACAAATGTAGCTATTAGATTATTGTTGCACTTCCATAGAGTGTGAACTGACTTTCACTCACTGGTGGTGCTATTATAAGTTTAAACAGCCTACAGGATATCGCAATCTGAGTCTATTCATAAGCATAAAGTAATATATCTAGTACCCAGTACGGGGGGCATATATTAGAGCATTTTTCATTTTATTACCTATTTCAAATTTATACTTGTTCAGGTGCGTGGTGACTATTGCATGATATCTTAGAGTACAAAAATAACAACTCCGACTCCTATATTAGTATATTCCATCAGGAAATTATTATTGGGGGTTCTCTATATAGTGGTACCACTCACCCCTTAGATTTGTGTGGAATCTAGTCAGAGAGGGGGTTAGCAACTGGAAAAGAAACATTATTCCATCATTTTGGATATTATTACATTTTCAATTATTTCTTCCCCCTCTTCAAGTAGATACAACTTGGAGAGCATATCACTTATTCGCCAGATTATCCTCCTCAGGAGTTACATTCTCCCATTTCTACACCAGTTGGAATTTTAATACCCTTTTTCTTTTTTTAATTAATAATAAATAAAAGTTAAGTTTTAAATCGTCTTGTCTGGGGCCTAGAACCTAGGCATACATGGCCAATTTACCAGTATTTAGCTGTTGAGTGCTACCAAGTACACTCTTTCAATTACAGATTGCAATTGATTTTTTTAGAATATATATATAACCTGCCTTTTATCATCTCTCTATATAACCAATAGAATATATATATAACCTGCCTTTTATCATCTCTCTATATAACCAATAGAATATATATCTAACCTGCCTTTTATCATCTCTCTATATAACCAATAGTATATATATATAACCTGCCTTTATCATCTCTCTATATAATCAATAGAATATATATATATATAAAATCTGCCTTTTATCATCTCTCTATATAATCAATAGAATATATATATATATATAACCTGCCTTTTATCATCTCTCTATATAACCAATAGTATATATATATATATATATAACCTGCCTTTTATCATCTCTCTATATAACCAATAGAATATATATATAACCTGCCTTTTATCATCTCTCTATATAACCAATAGAATATATATATAACCTGCCTTTTATCATCTCTCTATATAACCAATAGAATATATATATATATATATATAACCTGCCTTTTATCATCTCTCTATATAACCAATAGAATATATATATAACCTGCCTTTTATCATCTCTCTATATAACCAATAGAATATATATATATAACCTGCCTTTATCATCTCTCTATATAACCAATAGAATATATATATATATAACCTACCTTTTATCATCTCTCTATATAACCAATAGAATATATATATAACCTGCCTTTTATCATCTCTCTATATAACCAATAGAATATATATATATATAACCTGCCTTTTATCATCTCTCTATATAACCAATAGAATATATATATAACCTGCCTTTTATCATCTCTCTTTATAACCAATAGAATATATATATAACCTGCCTTTTATCATCTCTCTTTATAACCAATAGAATATATATATATATATATATATATATATATATATATATATATATATATATATATATAACCTGCCTTTTATCATCTCTCTATATAACCAATAGAATATATATATATATATATATATATATATATATATATATATATATATATATATATATATAACCTGCCTTTTATCATCTCTCTATATAACCAATAGAATATATATATAACCTGCCTTTTATCATCTCTCTATATAACCAATAGAATATATATATATATATATAACCTGCCTTTTATCATCTCTCTATATAACCAATAGAATATATATATATATAACCTGCCTTTTATCATCTCTCTATATAACCAATAGAATATATATATATATATATAACCTGCCTTTTATCATCTCTCTATATAACCAATAGAATATATATATATATATATATAACCTGCCTTTTATCATCTCTCTATATAACCAATAGAATATATATATATATATATAACCTGCCTTTTATCATCTCTCTATATAACCAATAGAATATATATATAACCTGCCTTTTATCATCTCTCTATATAACCAATAGAATATATATATAACCTGCCTTTTATCATCTCTCTTTATAACCAATAGAATATATATATATATATATATATATATATATATATATATATATATATAGCCTGCCTTTTATCATCTCTCTATATAACCAATAGAATATATATATATATATATATATATATATATATATATATATATATAACCTGCCTTTTATCATCTCTCTATATAACCAATAGAATATATATATAACCTGCCTTTTATCATCTCTCTATATAACCAATAGAATATATATATATAACCTGCCTTTTATCATCTCTCTATATAACCAATAGAATATATATCTAACCTGCCTTTTATCATCTCTCTATATAACCAATAGAATATATATATATATATAAAACCTGCCTTTTATCATCTCTCTATATAACCAATAGAATATATATATAACCTGCCTTTATCATCTCTCTATATAACCAATAGAATATATATATAACCTGCCTTTTATCATCTCTCTATATAACCAATAGAATATATATATATAACCTGCCTTTATCATCTCTCTATATAACCAATAGAATATATATTTATATAACCTGCCTTTTATCATCTCTCTATATAACCAATAGAATATATATATATATATATAACCTGCCTTTTATCATCTCTCTATATAACCAATAGAATATATATATATATAACCTGCCTTTTATCATCTCTCTATATAACCAATAGAATATATATTTATATAACCTGCCTTTTATCATCTCTCTATATAACCAATAGAATATATATATAACCTGCCTTTTATCATCTCTCTATATAACCAATAGAATATATATATATAACCTGCCTTTTATCATCTCTCTATATAACCAATAGAATATATATATAACCTGCCTTTTATCATCTCTCTATATAACCAATAGAATATATATATATAACCTGCCTTTTATCATCTCTCTATATAACCAATAGAATATATATATATATATAACCTGCCTTTTATCATCTCTCTATATAACCAATAGAATATATATATATAACCTGCCTTTTATCATCTCTCTATATAACCAATAGAATATATATATATAACCTGCCTTTTATCATCTCTCTATATAACCAATAGAATATATATATATATAACCTGCCTTTTATCATCTCTCTATATAACCAATAGAATATATATATAACCTGCCTTTTATCATCTCTCTATATAACCAATAGAATATATATATAACCTGCCTTTTATCATCTCTCTATATAACCAATAGAATATATATATAACCTGCCTTTTATCATCTCTCTATATAACCAATAGAATATATATATAACCTGCCTTTATCATCTCTCTATATAACCAATAGAATATATATATATAACCTGCCTTTTATCATCTCTCTATATAACCAATAGAATATATATATATATATAACCTGCCTTTTATCATCTCTCTATATAACCAATAGAATATATATCTAACCTGCCTTTTATCATCTCTCTATATAACCAATAGAATATATATATAACCTGCCTTTTATCATCTCTCTATATAACCAATAGAATATATATCTAACCTGCCTTTATCATCTCTCTATATAACCAATAGAGTATATATATATATATATATAACCTGCCTTTTACCATCTCTCTATATAACCAATAGAATATATATATATATATATAACCTGCCTTTTACCATCTCTCTATATAACCAATAGAATATATATATATAACCTGCCTTTTATCATCTCTCTATATAACCAATAGAATATATATATATATATATATAACCTGCCTTTTACCATCTCTCTATATAACCAATAGAATATATATATATAACCTGCCTTTTACCATCTCTCTATATAACCAATAGAATATATATATATATATATAACCTGCCTTTTACCATCTCTCTATATAACCAATAGAATATATATATATAACCTGCCTTTTACCATCTCTCTATATAACCAATAGAATATATATATATATATATAACCTGCCTTTTACCATCTCTCTATATAACCAATAGAATATATATATATAACCTGCCTTTTATCATCTCTCTATATAACCAATAGAATATATATATATATAACCTGCCTTTTATCATCTCTCTATATAACCAATAGAATATATATATAACCTGCCTTTTATCATCTCTCTATATAACCAATAGAATATATATATAACCTGCCTTTATCATCTCTCTATATAACCAATAGAATATATATATATAACCTGCCTTTTATCATCTCTCTATATAACCAATAGAATATATATCTAACCTGCCTTTTATCATCTCTCTATATAACCAATAGAATATATATATATATAACCTGCCTTTTATCATCTCTCTATATAACCAATAGAATATATATCTAACCTGCCTTTTATCATCTCTCTATATAACCAATAGAATATATATCTAACCTGCCTATTATCATCTCTCTATATAACCAATAGAATATATATCTAACCTGCCTTTATCATCTCTCTATATAACCAATAGAATATATATATAACCTGCCTTTATCATCTCTCTATATAACCAATAGAATATATATATAACCAACCTTTTATCATCTCTCTATATAACCAATAGAATATATATATAACCTGCCTTTTACCATCTCTCTATATAACCAATAGAATATATATATAACCTGCCTATTATCATCTCTCTATATAACCAATAGAATATATATATAACCTGCCTTTTATCATCTCTCTATATAACCAATAGAATATATATATAACCTGCCTTTTATCATCTCTCTATATAACCAATAGAATATATATATAACCTGCCATTTATCATCTCTCTATATAACCAATAGAATATATATATATAACCTGCCTTTTATCATCTCTCTATATAACCAATAGAATATATATATATATAACCTGCCTTTTATCATCTCTCAATATAACCAATAGAATATATATATATAACCTGCCTTTTATCATCTCTCTATATAACCAATAGAATATATATATATATAACCTGCCTTTTATCATCTCTCAATATAACCAATAGAATATATATATATAACCTGCCTTTATCATCTCTCTATATAACCAATAGAATATATATCTAACCTGCCTTTATCATCTCTCTATATAACCAATAGAATATATATATAACCTGCCTTTTATCATCTCTCTATATAACCAATAGAATATATATATAACCTGCCTTTTATCATCTCTCTATATAACCAATAGAATATATATATATAACCTGCCTTTTATCATCTCTCTATATAACCAATAGAATATATATATATAACCTGCCTTTTATCATCTCTCTATATAACCAATAGAATATATATATATATATATATATATATATATATATATATATATATATATATAAAACCTGCCTTTTATCATCTCTCTATATAACCAATAGAATATATATCTAACCTGCCTTTTATCATCTCTCTATATAACCAATAGAATATATATATATATATATATATATATATATATATATAACCTGCCTTTTATCATCTCTCTATATAACCAATAGAATATATATATATATAACCTGCCTTTTATCATCTCTCTATATAACCAATAGAATATATATATATATAACCTGCCTTTTATCATCTCTCTATATAACCAATAGAATATATATATAACCTGCCTTTTATCATCTCTCTATATAACCAATAGAATATATATTTAACCTGCCTTTTATCATCTCTCTATATAACCAATAGAATATATATATATAACCTGCCTTTTATCATCTCTCTATATAACCAATAGAATATATATATAACCTGCCTTTTATCATCTCTCTATATAACCAATAGAATATATATATATAACCTGCCTTTATCATCTCTCTATATAACCAATAGAATATATATCTAACCTGTCTTTTATCATCTCTCTATATAACCAATAGAATATATATATATATATATAGCCTGCCTTTTATCATCTCTCTATATAACCAATAGAATATATATATATAACCTGCCTTTTATCATCTCTCTATATAACCAATAGAATATATATATAACCTGCCTTTTATCATCTCTCTATATAACCAATAGAATATATATATATAACCTGCCTTTTATCATCTCTCTATATAACCAATAGAATATATATCTAACCTGCCTTTTATCATCTCTCTATATAACCAATAGAATATATATCTAACCTGCCTTTATCATCTCTCTATATAACCAATAGAATATATATATAACCTGCCTTTTATCATCTCTCTATATAACCAATAGAATATATATATAACCTGCCTTTTATCATCTCTCTATATAACCAATAGAATATATATATATATATAACCTGCCTTTTATCATCTCTCTATATAACCAATAGAATATATATATAACCTGCCTTTTATCATCTCTCTATATAACCAATAGAATATATATATAACCTGCCTTTTATCATCTCTCTATATAACCAATAGAATATATATCTAACCTGCCTTTTATCATCTCTCTATATAACCAATAGAATATATATATATAACCTGCCTTTATCATCTCTCTATATAACCAATAGAATATATATATAACCTGCCTTTTATCATCTCTCTATATAACCAATAGAATATATATATAACCTGCCTTTTATCATCTCTCTATATAACCAATAGAATATATATCTAACCTGCCTTTTATCATCTCTCTATATAACCAATAGAATATATATATATATATATATATATATATATATATATATATATATATAACCTGCCTTTTATCATCTCTCTATATAACCAATAGAATATATATCTAACCTGCCTTTTATCATCTCTCTATATAACCAATAGAATATATATATATATATATATATATATATATATAAAACCTGCCTTTTATCATCTCTCTATATAACCAATAGAATATATATATATATAACCTGCCTTTTATCATCTCTCTATATAACCAATAGAATATATATCTAACCTGCCTTTTATCATCTCTCTATATAACCAATAGAATATATATATATATATATATATATATATATATATATATATAAAACCTGCCTTTTATCATCTCTCTATATAACCAATAGAATATATATCTAACCTGCCTTTTATCATCTCTCTATATAACCAATAGAATATATATATATATATATATATATATATATATATAACCTGCCTTTTATCATCTCTCTATATAACCAATAGAATATATATATAACCTGCCTTTTATCATCTCTCTATATAACCAATAGAATATATATATAACCTGCCTTTTATCATCTCTCTATATAACCAATAGAATATATATTTAACCTGCCTTTTATCATCTCTCTATATAACCAATAGAATATATATATATAACCTGCCTTTTATCATCTCTCTATATAACCAATAGAATATATATATAACCTGCCTTTTATCATCTCTCTATATAACCAATAGAATATATATATATAACCTGCCTTTATCATCTCTCTATATAACCAATAGAATATATATCTAACCTGTCTTTTATCATCTCTCTATATAACCAATAGAATATATATATATATATAGCCTGCCTTTTATCATCTCTCTATATAACCAATAGAATATATATATAACCTGCCTTTTATCATCTCTCTATATAACCAATAGAATATATATATAACCTGCCTTTTATCATCTCTCTATATAACCAATAGAATATATATATATAACCTGCCTTTTATCATCTCTCTATATAACCAATAGAATATATATCTAACCTGCCTTTTATCATCTCTCTATATAACCAATAGAATATATATCTAACCTGCCTTTATCATCTCTCTATATAACCAATAGAATATATATATAACCTGCCTTTTATCATCTCTCTATATAACCAATAGAATATATATATAACCTGCCTTTTATCATCTCTCTATATAACCAATAGAATATATATATATATATATATATATATATATATAACCTGCCTTTTATCATCTCTCTATATAACCAATAGAATATATATATAACCTGCCTTTTATCATCTCTCTATATAACCAATAGAATATATATCTAACCTGCCTTTTATCATCTCTCTATATAACCAATAGAATATATATATATAACCTGCCTTTATCATCTCTCTATATAACCAATAGAATATATATATAACCTGCCTTTTATCATCTCTCTATATAACCAATAGAATATATATATAACCTGCCTTTTATCATCTCTCTATATAACCAATAGAATATATATCTAACCTGCCTTTTATCATCTCTCTATATAACCAATAGAATATATATATATATATATATATATATATATATATATATATATATATATATATATAACCTGCCTTTTATCATCTCTCTATATAACCAATAGAATATATATATAACCTGCCTTTTATCATCTCTCTATATAACCAATAGAATATATATATAACCTGCCTTTTATCATCTCTCTATATAACCAATAGAATATATATATAACCTGCCTTTATCATCTCTCTATATAACCAATAGAATATATATATAACCTGCCTTTTATCATCTCTCTATATAACCAATAGAATATATATATAACCTGCCTTTTATCATCTCTCTATATAACCAATAGAATATATATCTAACCTGCCTTTTATCATCTCTCTATATAACCAATAGAATATATATATAACCTGCCTTTTATCATCTCTCTATATAACCAATAGAATATATATATATAACCTGCCTTTTATCATCTCTCTATATAACCAATAGAATATATATATAACCTGCCTTTTATCATCTCTCTATATAACCAATAGAATATATATATAACCTGCCTTTTATCATCTCTCTATATAACCAATAGAATATATATATATATATATATAACCTGCCTTTTATCATCTCTCTATATAACCAATAGAATATATATATAACCTGCCTTTATCATCTCTCTATATAACCAATAGAATATATATCTAACCTGCCTTTTATCATCTCTCTATATAACCAATAGAATATATATATAACCTGCCTTTTATCATCTCTCTATATAACCAATAGAATATATATATATAACCTGCCTTTTATCATCTCTCTATATACCCAATAGAATATATATATAACCTGCCTTTTATCATCTCTCTATATAACCAATAGAATATATATATATATAAAACCTGCCTTTTATCATCTCTCTATATAACCAATAGAATATATATCTAACCTGCCTTTTATCATCTCTCTATATAACCAATAGAATATATATCTAACCTGCCTTTTATCATCTCTCTATATAACCAATAGAATATATATCTAACCTGCCTTTTATCATCTCTCTATATAACCAATAGAATATATATATATAACCTGCCTTTTATCATCTCTCTATATAACCAATAGAATATATATCTAACCTGCCTTTTATCATCTCTCTATATAACCAATAGAATATATATATATATAACCTGCCTTTTATCATCTCTCTATATAACCAATAGAATATATATATATATAACCTGCCTTTTATCATCTCTCAATATAACCAATAGAATATATATATATAACCTGCCTTTTATCATCTCTCTATATAACCAATAGAATATATATATAACCTGCCTTTATCATCTCTCTATATAACCAATAGAATATATATATAACCTGCCTTTATCATCTCTCTATATAACCAATAGAATATATATATAACCTGCCTTTTATCATCTCTCTATATAACCAATAGAATATATATATAACCTGCCTTTTATCATCTCTCTATATAACCAATAGAATATATATATATATATATATATATAAAACCTGCCTTTTATCATCTCTCTATATAACCAATAGAATATATATCTAACCTGCCTTTTATCATCTCTCTATATAACCAATAGAATATATATATATATAACCTGCCTTTTATCATCTCTCTATATAACCAATAGAATATATATATAACCTGCCTTTTATCATCTCTCTATATAACCAATAGAATATATATATAACCTGCCTTTTATCATCTCTCTATATAACCAATAGAATATATATATATAACCTGCCTTTTATCATCTCTCTATATAACCAATAGAATATATATATAACCTGCCTTTTATCATCTCTCTATATAACCAATAGAATATATATATATAACCTGCCTTTATCATCTCTCTATATAACCAATAGAATATATATCTAACCTGTCTTTTATCATCTCTCTATATAACCAATAGAATATATATATATATATATAGCCTGCCTTTTATCATCTCTCTATATAACCAATAGAATATATATCTAACCTGCCTTTTATCATCTCTCTATATAACCAATAGAATATATATATAACCTGCCTTTTATCATCTCTCTATATAACCAATAGAATATATATATATATATATAACCTGCCTTTTATCATCTCTCTATATAACCAATAGAATATATATATAACCTGCCTTTTATCATCTCTCTATATAACCAATAGAATATATATATATATAACCTGCCTTTTATCATCTCTCTATATAACCAATAGAATATATATATAACCTGCCTTTTATCATCTCTCTATATAACCAATAGAATATATATATATAACCTGCCTTTATCATCTCTCTATATAACCAATAGAATATATATATAACCTGCCTTTATCATCTCTCTATATAACCAATAGAATATATATCTAACCTGCCTTTATCATCTCTCTATATAACCAATAGAATATATATCTTACCTGCCTTTTATCATCTCTCTATATAACCAATAGAATATATATATATAACCTGCCTTTTATCATCTCTCTATATAACCAATAGAATATATATCTAACCTGCCTTTTATCATCTCTCTATATAACCAATAGAATATATATATAACCTGCCTTTTATCATCTCTCTATATAACCAATAGAATATATATATAACCTGCCTTTTATCATCTCTCTATATAACCAATAGAATATATATATATAACCTGCCTTTTATCATCTCTCTATATAACCAATAGAATATATATATATAACCTGCCTTTTATCATCTCTCTATATAACCAATAGAATATATATATAACCTGCCTTTTATCATCTCTCTATATAACCAATAGAATATATATATAACCTGCCTTTATCATCTCTCTATATAACCAATAGAATATATATATAACCTGCCTTTTATCATCTCTCTATATAACCAATAGAATATATATATAACCTACCTTTTATCATCTCTCTATATAGCCAATAGAATATGATCTCTACTTTGATAGGTTCCTATACTTATATATACATATAAATATCTATTATAACTAATTTTAGTGCAACAGGAAAACATATAGGGGTATATTTATCAAGCTCTGTATGGAGCTTGAGGCCTCTTGTTTCCGGTGAGCCGGGAACAGAAGTTAGGAAACAGTGTTTTAAAGACCTCTGCTCCATAACTTGTCCGCTCTGAGGCAGCGGACAGAAATCAACCTGATCGAATACGATCGGGTTGATTGACACCCCCTGCTAGCGGCCGATTGGCCTGCTGGTGCAATGATAAATGCCAACAGCGTATGCTTTCGGCATTTATCGATGTGCAGCAAACATGATCTGCTATATCGGATCATGTCCACTCGCACCATAGTAAATAGGCCCCATAGTGTTTTGGTGTTGAAATAGGATTATCTAGTTTAAGAAACTGACATGGTACAAACAAGCTGGTTGACTAATAGGATTCTAGGGATCCCTGATTCTTGAAATTGTGACTTTAAAGGGACAGTATACACTCATTTTCATATAACTGCATGTAATAGACACTACTATAAAGAATAAGATGCACAGATACTGATATAAAAATCCAGTATAAAACTGTTTAAAAACTTACTTAGAAGCTTTCAGTTTAGCTCTGTTGAAAAGGTAGTTGGAAAGCCCACTGCAAGTGGCAAATAAGACACTCCCCCTTCTTTTGCATATAAAAAGACCCTTTACACAAACAGGAGCAAGCTGGAGAAGGTAGCTGACGGTATTCAAATAAAACTTTGGGGCTTGGTTAGGAGTCTGAAAATCAGAGCAATGTTCTTTAAAAATAAGCAAAATTATACATTTTTAAATAAAACAAACTTTATGGGCTTTATAAATAGATCATCTACAAAACATTTATGCAAAGAAAAAATGAGTGTATAATGGCCCTTTAAGTTGGTAAAATGTAATTGTAATACATTGTTCCATTGGTGTAGTGCTTGTATTAATTATGGTTACAACAATAATTGTGTTTGTACTAATTTCAAACATGTTATATCCATATTTGTATTTTATAATCAACTAGAGCTGTACAGTATTAATCAATTTTAAGGATACTTCTACCGCAGCATCAATTGTTTTGTCTTTGTGGCTGTTATCTATTTGATACATCTGTATAATATTTGTTATCAATAGCAGTTTGAATGACTGTTCATGGAGACCGTATTAAAATTCCGTAACAGCTTTATTGACTGACACACAAATCTGACCAATCAAAGGCGTGTTAAAACTGGGCTAATATCAGCCTATCACACGCCTACACGCTTACCTGAAGCTCACCAAACCTTCATTACAAGCAGAAGTAACAGGATTGATATAGCGGTTTTGAGCAAAGACTGACAGCTTGTTACCGAGGAGGACTGCACGGTGATATCTTTATTGCACATTGTTTTTAAACTCTTGAACATATTTTTAGAGTTGCACTTTTTAAGTGTTCATTAAAACATTTACCCTTAGAGCGTTTTTTGCGCTTCTTGTTCTTTCTGCAGTATTTTATTGGGAGGTGAACCACAGATATCCCCCGTTTTCACGGAGCGTCATCTACTACATTCCGGATACTATTTAAAATCTTGGAAGATTTGGTCCCACACACACCGTACTCCAGGGGTATTCTTTTTGATACATGATCCCAGGATTACTCTGACATTAAGGTGTGGATGTTTTTAGGGTCACGACTTTCTTAAATTGCAACTGGATGGCCATATAGGTCATTGACCGATAAGACTTGATCACTCACTTTTCATTGCAAATAGAAAGTAAATTAGAATTTTATGTCTAATATATGGTTTTAACTATTGACACATGATATATGACTTTTACTATTGGGAAGCGCAGCAGCACATACTGTTTGTGTGTGTGTGTGTGTATATATATATATATATATATATATATATATATATATATATATATATATATATATATATGTATGCATGTACATCCCAGTCCAACAACTTGTCATATACCATATCCCTTTAAATCAGCTTTAACCCCTTTGCTGCTAAACATTTTTACACCCCTGTGTGAAGCCGATTTTGAGCTTTTTTTACTGCTTCCATTTTAAAACTATTGTAAATCATATTCCAGTAAGGGAACAACACAAATTAAATATAGTTTTTTTTTCCAGCAGGTTCCAACAGTTTCAGAATATGCAATTATTGTGTATATATACATTGTAGATGAGAAGGCTGCAACAAAAATGTTAATATATATATATATAAAAGGTGATTCTCTTTCAAATGAGTGGTCTTGATCTGTAGCTGGGAAGGGAGCCTAGATAGAGGGATTTGAATTTCCTCCCCCAACCAGCTCCCTTACCAGCTATAGTGACTCCGTCCCTTTGTCACGCTACCTCACGGCACTGCCATTGATGACTTGGAAGTGCCGCCAATTGGGCCACCAAAGATACCCGGCCTGTATAGGGCACGCTAAAAAATGTGTTAAGATTTTCTGATAAACATTTTATGCCATTAAATTCTAATACAAGATTTGTGCTATTATTAGCACTGGGTCACAATCGGTTGTGCTCTACTTGTAATCCAGCCCGTAGTACGTTATGCATGAATTGCATGATCTAGATTAATAGTTTGTCCCTTTTAAAATCATGGTATTCCAAGTTACCAGATGGGCATTGTTAATTAAATGTACAGTAAGCATATTATTGAAAAATATTGAGTCCTATTATTTCTCTAATTTTCTATTATTTTCTTATTTTAATTTTTAATGCTATTAACCCTCATAATACTTCAGAAAAACAACACGTCAGCACTATGACCTATGCTTATCCCATTACTGCCGAGAGGTCACCTACAATATATTGTTGTTAAGGGAAAGACACTTGCATTTACTGTTAGAGCAAGGCATTCTGATCAGCAAAGCTGGGGAATGAGTCACCTGGGAGTAAGTCAGGATTTCCAGAGCATGCAGGATTCTCTCTGCACGGTAAGCCTCAGACAACATGACAAAACAAGTGTCCCACACTGAGGCACCTGCTCACAGGGGAGTTCAAATCACAGTCAGTTTGAAAGAGATATTATTGTAACATGCCCACCCACCTCTTGATGTGCTCTGGAGCTTCAGAACTGCAGGAGTCTGGCATTTTATTCCTATTTCTATTTGTTATTATTTTCTGCCTGCTCTGCCTGCTGATCTGTCTGTCTACTTATATAGTCTGTCTGTCTAGTTTGTCTACCTATCTCTGTTTGTCTGTCTGTCTGTTTGTATGTCTATCTGTTTAAAGGTGGAACATTTTATTTCTAAGCCCCTCACCCATTAACTGCCTGACCTGAAGCAGAGCAACCTTTGCAATATAGGTCATGCCAGTTTCTCTGTAAGTTATTGCCAACATATTTACTAACAGTACCAGTGATTCTGGGGGTAATTTTTTTTTTTTTTTATTATTCTTTAACCTGACCCAGAGAGGATACATTTCTTTGAATAAAATACCATGAAGATAATGTACACAAATTATCATAACTAATTATACCATTTATAACAACAGATAATTTTTTTCTATATTTATTATACATTATCTACATTCATTTGAAACTTAATAATACTGCTCACACGGGTACAATAATGCCTGGGTGGTCCCATCAAACCTTCCCACACCTCTGGACAGTCTAGCCACAACCTAATCCAACTAGCCTTAATCCTAGAGTACTAAATTTGTCCATGGAGCAAACATGACTCCACCCACAGAATACCTGCAACCAGGGCCGGTGCTACCATAGAGGCATACTAGGCGACCACCTTAGGGCGCCCATGCAGGGAGGCCATACATTTGGTGCATGACATAACATTTTTTAATGTGTATATTTATTTTTTGCTGCCTGACTTGAACTTCATAGTAGGGGCCATGTGTAATGGCATAGTGACTAGAATGGGTGGTGACTCCTGCAACATCGAGAGGCAGATAGTGCAAGTCAGCAGAACAGCTGGAAGCATCTTGCTGAAAAATCTCACTGCACAGACCGTGCACTTTCTGCAAAACATTAGCAGCCTTCATAAAGTATGCTGGTGACAGCAGTGGGACTCACAGAGAGCAAGATTGAAAACAAAAACTATTTTCAAGTGGCAATTGCAGGTGGACATGGTATCTGCTTGAGAACATGTCCATCTGCAGCTCAATATATTTTTCTCTTAGATATGGTAGTATAAGTCTAGGTATAATGGTGAAAAAGACGAGAGTTCATCCTGCCTCCATGTTTGTGATTTTTATATGTTGTGACCACTGTTTGATTTATTATGCAGAGCCACCACTGATTTGATATGTTGTGCAGAGCTACCACTGTTATGATATGTCCTGCAGAAATGAACCAATGTAGCTATTATGATTATAACAATTAACAATCAAGAATTTCATGTGATAACGGAAATCTGTTTTCTCTATCATTATAAATAAAATAGTTGACAATGTGGAATGGCTGCTCCAAACTCCTCGACAGACGCCGATCTCAGGCTCACAATGGTGACGTCAGATGCCACAGATAGAGGCATAGAGGCGCGCAGATGGGCAAAGGTGCAATGCTGGAAAAAAACAGCAACCAACTGTTTGCAGGTAATCAAAAAAGTAAAAAAACAGCAGCACGGCAGTATAATTGAAAAACAGGACTTTTATTCCATTTGAAAAACAAACATGCAAGTGTTGGACAAAAAGTCTAGACGTTTTGTCCAACACTTGCATGTTTGTTTTTCAAATGGAATAAAAGTCCTGTTTTTCAATTATACTGCCGTGCTGCTGGTTTTTTACTTTTTTAAATAAAATAGTTATCTGTAGCTGATTAACACATCACTGTAATATTTTGTTAAGAACTGCCACTCACTGTACCCCAAAGGAGAAATGTTAGGTGGGCAAAAAAAAGAGGTGATTGCAGACAAATTACATGCCCTATCATGCACAACATGTATAATCAAATTTGCTTTGTCTAGTGGTATTGTTAGTTGAAAGCTAATATGCTAATTTCTAAGCCCTTGAAGGCCGCCTCTTATTGGAATACATTTGACAGGTTTTCACATTTAGTTGGCGTTACTTCATCTTATTGCTCAGCTAGTTAGGTTACCTACTCCTCTCTTTTTCTACATTCACCTCTTTTTGTTTTTTGCCCACCTAACATTTCTCCTTTGCTTCTTCCTTAAAACTCTAGCCTAGAGGTGGCTCTGGATCATCCATTTTCTGGGTGAAAAAGTTGACCACAAAGCTAAATATCAAGGTTACAGAAGGTGATAGTAGGAGACCACATCTTCAGCTGCCTCCTTATCTGTTATAGAAATATACTTTTTACCTCTGTAATTACCTTGTATCTATGCTTCTGCTGACTGCCTCCTTATCTGTTATAGAAATATACTTTTTACCTCTGTAATTACCTTGTATCTATGCTTCTGCTGACTGCCTTCTTATGTCAGATCATTTGACAGACATGCATTTCAGGCAATTAGTGCTGACTCTTAAAAAACTCTGCGTGCATGAGCACAATGTTATTTATATGAAACACATGAATTAACACCTCTAGCTGTGAAAAACTGTCAAATGCATTCAGATAAGAGGCAGTTTTCAAGGGCTTAGAAATTAACATAAGAGCCTACCTAGGTTTAGCTTTCAACTAAGTATACCAAGAGAACAAAGCAAATTTGATGATAAAAGTAAATTGAAAGTTGTTTAAAAAGACATGACCTATCTGAATCATAAGTTTAATTTGGACTTTACTATCCCTTTAAGCAAAGGTTGTTTGAACTGATGAAAAGAACAAGAAATTCAGTTTTGTGCACATTTCTAACGGTAACTGGCTGAGGAGGACGACCCCTTGCGTTTTACTGGAGTATAGCTATATAAACACAAGTATAGACATAAAAAAAATCAAACACTTGAATGTGCTTTATTACTACATTTTGATATTAAACTATAGTATAACTAGGTCTGCATTGGGCAGCCAAACCTATGTTGTAATTTATTCTTATCATGATGTTTATCTGCTGTTGTTTCTTATATTGACCCATGAATCTTCATTAGACCATTAGAGCACACAATATGATTAATTCATAGAGTTCCTCTGTTGCTTCAATTTTTTTAATAATGCATTACAAGTTCACATTTGTCTCCTGTGATTTAATGGACAGGAGTATGGGCCCAGAACTCTTTGAGAGATAAAACTCTGCATATACACACACTGTATTTTGTTTTATGGGATACTGACATCATCTTCCCAGGATGTAAAATACTTGCTGTAATTCATGTGTGATGCAGCGCGGCTGGAAATGATAGCATCATTGCTCCTATATGAGTACTTATATACATAAAGTATATTACAGAAAGCCAGCGTAATCCCTCAGTGCGCCATTGTAACTTCTATGACATTGTAAAAGGTAATGGCTTCCAAAAGAATTTGATTCCATAAGAAGAAATGAAGAGAATATCTCATGTGAATGTCGACAGTTATTTATGTGAGTTAATCACTGTGCTGCTCTGAAAGGTGTTGCTTTTACGGAGTGTATTGCACGGAGAAGTGTGTTAGAGACTACTCAATATCACACCCCTTATGCAGAATACTTTCATTGTTTATTGTTACTGATTTTCAGGTAATTTTCACAATGTGTAGTTTTATTGAGGGTAGAGTGCATCCTGCAGGACTTGCAACATGTTATTAAGCAATTGCTTGATCAGGAGCTCATGTATATACTGTATGTCCATAATTAAAGGGACATTAAGCAACACAAATGTTATTGTTTTAAAAGAAAGATAATGACTTTCTTTACCGTTGCTCAGTTTTGCATAACAAACACTGTTATAGAAATTCTCAGATCTTTTCACAGACTTTTCACTCTTAAAACTCCACGTGCGTGAGCACAATTTTATCACACATAAACTAACACTCTCTAGCTATGAAAAACTTTTAAATGCATTCAGATAAGAGGTGGCCTTCAATGGCTTAGAAATTAGCATATGAGCCTGTCTAGTTTTAGCCTTCAACTAAGAATACCAAGAGAACAAAGCAAATTTGATGATAAAAGTAAAATGTAAAGTTGTTTAAAATGACATGTCCTATCTGAATCATTAAAGTTTAATTTGGACCTTACTGTCCCTTTAAAGTGTCAGTAGAATTGCATAGTCAACAAGTACATAATAAAAAGACAATGCAATAGCACCTACACTGAAATTTATATGAGCAGTAGATTTTGTTCTGACATTGTACTTGAATTTGCCACCCCCTGTATCATGTGACAGGCAATGGCCAATCAGAGACTCATATACATATCACTGTGAAGTCTTGCACATGCTCAGAATGAGCTGGTGTCTCAGAAAGTGTGCATATAAAAAGACTGCGCAATTGGATAATGGAAGTAAATTAGAAAGTCTCTTAAAACTGCATGTTCTATCTGAATCATGAAAGTGTAATTTTGACTTTAGTGTCCCTAATTAACTGCAGTAGCGGAGATCAAATGAACATTTACAAGAGGCTTTCAAGGGTTACTTGGGTACTGCATAGTTATTGCACAACTATACCTTCAAAATATGTATTTATCATGCAGATATTTGTGCAGTGGGTGCTTGTGCATATTCATGCATATATAAAAATGACCTTAAAGGGACATTAAACACACAAAAAATGTTCCACAAACTAGGTGGTCAGTCACAATTAGTTACAAAATGTTATCTCATTAATTTTATAAAGTATCTCACAAAAGTGAGTACACCCCTCACATTTTTGTAAATATTTAATTATATCTTTTCATGTGACAACACTGAAGAAATGACACTTTGCTACAATGTAAAGTAGTGAGTATGCAGCCTGTATAACAGTGCACATTTGCTGTCCCCCTCAAAATAACTCAACACACAGCTATTAATGTCTAAACCGTTTGCAACAAGTGGAAATGTCCAAATTGGGCCCAAAGTGTCAATATTTTCTGTGGCCACCATTATTTTCCAGCACTGCCTTAACCCTCTTGGGCATGGAGTTCACCAGAGCTTCACAGGTTGCCACTGGAGTCCTCTTCAACCTCTCCATGACAACATCACGGAGCTGGTGGATGTTAGAGACCTTGCGCTCCCCTAGCTTCCATTTGAGGATGCCCCACAGATGCTCAATAGGGTTTAGGTCTGGAGACATGCTTGGCCAGTCCATCACCTTTACCCTCAGCTTCTTTAGCAAGGCAGTGGTCATCTTGGAGGTATGTTTGGGGTCGTTATCATGTTGGAATACTGCCCTGTGGCCCAGTCTCTGAAGGGAGGGGATCATGCTCTTCTTCAGTATGTACAGTACATGTTGGCATTCATGGTTCCCTCAATGAACTGTAGCTCCCCAGTGCCGGCAGCACTCATGCAGTCCCAGACTATGACACTCCCACCACCATGCTTGACTGTAGGCAAGACACACTTGTACTCCTTACCTGGTTGCCGTCACACACACACTTGACACCATCTGAACCAAATAAATTTATCTTAGTCTCATCGGACCACATGACATGGTTCCAGTAATCCATGTCCTTAGTCTGCTTGTCATCAGCAAACTATTTGCAGCCTTTCTTGTGCATCATCTTTAGAAGAGGCTTCCTTCTGGGATGACAGCCATGCAGACCAATTTGATGCAGTGTGCGGTGTATGGTCTGAGCACTGACAGGCTGACCCCCCCGGCCCTTCAACCTCTGCAGCAATGCTGACAGCACTCATACATCTATTTCCTAAAGACATCCTCTGGATATGACACTGAGCATGTGCACTCAACTTCTTTGGTCGAGCATGGCGAGGTCTGTTCTGAGTGAAACCGCTGCATGGTCTTGTCCACCGTGCTGCAGCTCAGTTTCAAGGTTTTGACAATCTTCTTATAGCCTAGGCCATCTTTATATGGAGCAACAATTCTTTTTTTCAGCTTCTCAGAGAGTTCTTTGCCATGAGGTTCCATGTTGAACTTCCAGTGACCAGTATGAGAGAGTGGGAGAGCGATAACACCAAATGTAACACACCTGCTCCCCATTCACATCTGATACCTTGTAACACTAATGAGTCACATGAAACCAGGGAGGGGAAATGGCTAATTGGGCCTAATTTGGACATTTCCACTTAGGGGTGTATTCACTTTTGTTGAGACAGTTTAGACATTAATGGCTGTGTGTTGAGTTATTTTGAGGGGGCAGCAAATTTACACTGTTATACAGGCTGCATACTCACTACTTTACATTGTAGCAAAGTGTCATTTGTTCAGTGTTGTCACATGAAAAGTTATAATAAAATATTTACAAAAATGTGAGGGGTGTACTCACTTTTGTGAGATACTGTACATCATTCACCATTAAAGTCTAAAGGGGATTTCTGTAGATGAATTGATTGCTTTTCTAAAGGATTGTGACCCCTAGATTTTCAAGAAACTGCAACTTAAATGGCTACAAATTTAAAGCATTAGAAAAACCTAAGTTACTGAGTTAGCTTTTTGGCCTCTAGGGAGTATAGGAAAAGCTTATTTATTTACACAAATTAAGGGCTCTTTAAACATAGACCACTATGAGCTGTACATTACCACTTATTATAAGAAATATATCTTCACTTTTAAATCAGTAATTATTAAATGTTTTTATTTCAACTAGAGGTTTGCAAATGTGAAAGTGATTTAAAAATGCAACATGGTGGAATCTCAGTTAAAATAACATTTATAGTAGATTATATAATGACTATTTTGCTGATGGTACAGATACTTACATATATGCTCTCTTTGCAACAATATGCTGCAGGGAAGGCTTTAATTTCCCCTGTGCGGCTGTTGTTTGGCTTCATTTTGTAGCCAGAGAATTTTTGAAAGCAGGGAATGCTGTATACACAAGCTCACACACACAAACATACACTGCACATCACAATCACACATATCACACACACACACAGATGCACATACACATCTCACATACACCACATATCACAAACACACTCACACCACCACACCACACATGCAAACACACAAACATACTACACATCACAAACGCACACACACTATCACACAACAGATGCACACACATATCACGCATAACCATACATCAAAAACACACATACAAACAAAAACCTACATCACATATCTCAAACACACATACATTAAAACACCACACATTCACACAGACAAACATACAAACACAAACCTACCACACACCTCCACATCACATGCCCACACATCAAAAGCACACACACACACCATACACTCATCTCAAACACCCACACAACACACATCACAAACACACACACAAACATACACTACACATCTCAAACACCACACAACAGATGCTCCACACATACACACACAGAGACACACACAAACATACACCACATATGACACATACCACCGTACCACATGCCCACACATCACAAACATGCCCACACATACCCCAGGCTAATCACAAACACCCACATACCTCAAACATCATGCACAGATGTATCGCACACATCAGAAACAGACACATATCAAAAACACACAAACATACAATACTCATTACAAATATACACACAAATACCCTCCCCACACACAGATCTCACATACCCACACATCACAAACACACATACAGACATATACCACATATCACAATCACACACACATCAACCTACATCAGATATCACAAACACACTCACCACACATGCACACAGGCACTCTATCTATCATCTATCTATCTATCATCTATCTATCTATCCATCAGTGTCTGTATTTGTGAGAAAAAAATTGTGAGACACTCGTACGAGATATTGTAAAATAATGTCATCCCTGGCACTGAAAGCAAAATGTATTTATCACTGTTTTTTAAATACATAGCTGTTGAAACTGAATTAAATAAACAGTGCAAAGCCCATAACATTGCACCTTACTAATTCCCCTGTGATCTTTGTTTTGTGTACACTGATTCAGAGGAAGGCAAACAAAAGCCTTATTGAATAGTTTGCCTACTGGTCTCATAGGGGGATGGATGCATTCTTTCCTTAACCACGAGAATAATTTTACCTTTTCATAAAATGATTTATTTCAAATAAGAAATGCTGTTGTAATATTTATTAGAGATGTGCTTTATAGATATTTGCAGTAAAATGACAATCAAGCTTGCTGTGTTTCTACTAAACTTTTTCTCCACGTCTCCCCAGTGAGTCTCTGACCCTGTGATATGACTTGTTCTCATGGTTTTGTGCTTGGGCCACTCTAGGGATCGGTGGCAAACAACGCTTGTCCCTTGAGAAGAGATGAGATTGCTGAGGCACCACAGGGCATCTCTTCTGCACAGGCTGACGAGCAAGGCCCCCTGATGGGCTTACAAAACTATCCCCAGAGATCATGCTGAGTAGACGTGTTATCAATTCTGAAGGGATGCGCAGTCGTACAAAGACGTTTGCATGCAGCCTGGGACCATTCACTGATTACTAACTTACAAGTCATGTACAGGATTTTCAACTATTATTTTTTAGATATTCTCTAAACTGAGTCATTATGGGGCAGAAGGAGAGAAAACTGTATATTTTCATAAAGCTTAGCCTTAAACAAAAAATATGCTCTAAAAAGTTTTTAATATGAAGGAGCACTATTTAAACACATATCAAAAAAGTTAAAGGGACATTACAGTGCAAAAAGAAAATTCTCTAATACAATAGAGCATTTTATTAGTGCACTATTGCTGCATATAAATAAACACATAGTTAAAGCCAGCTAGATTGCAACAATACACTACTGGGAGCTAGCTTAACACATCTGGTGAGCCAATGACAGGAGGCATATGTGTGTAGCCACCAATAACTAGCTTGGTCCCAGTAATGCTATGCAGCTCATGAGCGAATCTAGATGTGTTTTTCAAAAAAGGATAACTAGAGAATTAAATAAATTGAAAAGTCTCTTAACCTCTTAATGTTCAGTGACCAGGAGGGATTGAGGGTCTAATAGCGTGGGTCTTGCCACTTGCGGAAAGACCCGCAGTACTATAATCAGACAATCTCTTAACAACCAGTGATGTGCGGGGTACATCACGGTCATTAAGGGGTTAAAATTGCATGCTCTAAATCGGTCCAATTTTGACTTTCATGTCCTTTTAAGCTAAAGCTGTTTATTTATATTTTAAAGCTAAAAGACAATTTGTAACTGTGTATGGTTGATTTTTTTTCCTGGTTGTTAAAGGGATAAACAAAACAAATTAGATAATACATTTGGGAAATTTGAACAGTAGCTATTGGAGATCCAGTCTTTGCTTTTTCTCTTTTGTATATTGTTCTATCATTTCTTCTATTCTCCTTTTCTGACTCAGGGGCATAATTACAGGGGTCTCAGAGGTCTAAATTGAGACCAGGCCCACATCTAACGGGGGCCCGCCTAGCCCTGCAGTCAGTATTGGTTTCACTTTGTGAGGCATGGTTGGTCCTGGGCTCCGCCTGCATCATTCATGGTCCCTTTGTGTTCCACCCTCCTGAAAACACGGCTCACAGTGTAAACATGGTGGATATAGTTTCCAAGATGGTTGCCAAGTTATGACTTTACAGAAAGATCAGCACCATATTTGTACAGGAAGGTTGTATAAGTGCATATCTTTTTGAACAGACTTACTAAGGGGGAAGGTTGACAATCACATAAAAGCAGCTCATCATGCCCCTATATGGCTGCCAGCTCAGCTTTTGCTGATTAAAAACAGACAGAACGGGCACTGTTGAAATGGAGGCCCTATTGTAGCATTTGCCCTGGGGCCCAGTAAGGTTACATCCCTGCCCTGATCCCAGAATCAGGGCTCTAATAAAAGACCCCAAAGATGTGTGACATGCTGAGCAGAGGGGTATTGTAAGGTGAGGGATACTTGGACAGGCATCTGAATAGATGTCTAGCTTGAACATGAAGACTGCATGGGGTGTAGGCCTCAAAGGGACTGCCTTCAACAGTTTAAAAATTAGCATTTGAGCCTACCTAGGTTTAGTTTTCCACAAATAATATCAAGAGAACAAAGCAATTTTGATATTAAAAGTAAATTGGAAAGTTGTTTAAAATTACACACCATATCTGAATCATGAACGTTTATTTTTTACTAGACTGTCCCTTTAAGGCACTTGTGAACATTCATCTGCTCTCAGATGTGCATTTATCTATCTATTTATCTATCTACAAACATTAAGCTGGATTACAATTGGAGCTTTAATTTATCACGCCCGTAAACGAGCAGGGTGCATGGGATCAAGTCACCCTTTTAGTATGTTGTTGGCAATTTGATGAGGCACCTATGAATACCACTTGTTTGGGGGGGGGGGCTACCTTCTGGGAGAAATGGGGGACCCATCAATTCTGGTCCCCCATTCTTCCCAGAAGAATATTTTATTTTACAATCTGTTTAAAAGGACATAAAACAGAAAATTCATGTTGTTCAGATATTATTATATACTTTATTATTAATATACTTTATTTATAAAGCACCAACAATTTCTGCAGCGCTGCCCATGGGTACAAAAAATAAAGGTACAACAATGATATATTTTTAAGACACAGGACAACATTTATCAAACAAATACAGAAGGAATTGAGGGCCCTATTCCCGTGGGAACTTACAATCTAGAAATAGAACATACAATTTTAAGGAACTTTTCAATGTACTCATATTATCTAATTTATGTCACTCTCTTGGTTTTATTTGTTGAGAAGCATGACTGTCGCCTCTGGAGAAGCAATGCACTACAGAGAGAGAGCTGTTGATTGGTGGCTACAAACAGATGCCTCTTGTAATTGTTTCACCACATGTGTTTAGTAGTATTGTTCTGGGACTGATTTTACAACAAATGAAACAAAAAATCTGTATTATTAAAATGTAATTTTAACTTTTCTTTCACAAATGAGATGAGGAAAGGACATTCTAGCAGTTAGATATTTTAGGAGTTTCTCCAGCCCTTCCTTACTGTGCGTATTTTTAACCTTACTGCATCAAAACTTTTTAGCATAAAAACCCTGCACACAATTTCATCAAAGCATAAGTTTCTCGCTTGATTTTTAATATTTTTCTGTCTAATTTTAGAGCATAAACCCTATCAAAGCTGTGCAACAGATTGTTTATCATTTAGCTTTTTACCACTTGTTACAATATTCTGTGTGTGTTTCCTCCATCATGCTGGGATTTCTTATGCATTTTAATGTGGAGCTTATTGATTAAATACTTTAATACTGACCTGTTATTGCCTGAAAATATACACAAGTGATAGGTATTATAGAATGAGTTTTGTTTGGTGTTTATTTTGCTGTAAACCTACGGAAATTAACATAAAAGTTTGGATACTAGCAATTATTATAGTTTTTGTTTTAGAAATTATTTCTGCTAAAAAAGCCTGCATTTTGCATACCTATTTCCTTTGACAGAGCAATGGACATTGTGCTTAAAGGGACATGAAACACAACAACTTTATTTTATAAAACAGATAAGGAATACATTTTTAAGCAACTTTCCAATTTATGTCTATGATCAATTTTGCTTTGATCTCTGCTATCCTTTTTTGAAGACACAGTAATACACTAGCTCGTCCCAGCTCCTGGTATGCTTTTCAACAAGAATACAGAGAGAACTAAGAAAAATGAGATCCTAAAAGTACGCTGGAAAGTTGTTTAAAATTGTATGTTCTGTCTGCATCTTGAAAGAAAACATTTGGGTTTTAGTGCCCTTTAACAGCCATAAATACTACGGGATGCAGTTCACAAGCGTGCATTTAGTGGGGACTAAATTACATATTTAATCTATTTTCAGTTTATTGCTGCTATACAAAAGAAGTTCCCTTAAAAGGACAGTATGTTTTGGTTCTTTATTTTTTCATGGGTTTCCTATAATTTTTCTCTAAAAAGTGAAAGATCCAGAACTCTTAGGGCTCCATGTATGAAGTAGCAAGAGATGCTCCGGAGCCCTTGTGGGGCAGGTTTGTATATGCGAGCCTGCTTCCCGCGATGTAAGAAGCAGCAGCCATTAGACCGCTGCTTCTTACACCCTACGCCACCTCTGAGGTGCCGAGGGAAAATCACGGAGAGCTCGCTCGCTTTCGGTGATTGACAGCACCTTCATTCACATGGGCATTACACATACGATGAGTGTGTAACGATACATACGGGCCAGCGAATCGATAGAGCCCGTATGTAGAGAAGGTGGGTGGACAGCTTCGCAAGTGGAGAAGCTGTCTGTTAGTGCGGAACCCTTAGAACTCTGACCCTAAAACATTCTAACAATAATTGCTTTATCAGTGCTGAAGCTTTTTTATAGCTGTTTCTAATTGCACAGCAAAAACAGTAAAAGTAAGAATATTTGAGATGACAACTTTCAAGGGATATGCTTGGGGTAGCAATTAGCGCTCCAAAAATGAACCAAAGATTAGATCTCTGGTTAATTTTCTTTAAGTGCCCCAAATGCTTTAAGTGCCCCAAATGCCCTCAAAATAGAGGGCATTATAGCTTGGTGAGAGTGCGGTGTTAGAGAGAAAACAAAACCACACTGAAAAATGCCTTTACATTGCGGTCTATGGGAATGTTTATGATACATACTGTATATATTTAAAAATGCTGCCCATTGCTGCGCTACTTACCCCCTTCGATGTGCAAGATTCTGATGCCGATATTTAGTGCTCCACTTGTAATCTGGCCCAAAATGTGTTATTGCAGATGTATAATATCCAGTACATAAATATCAATTCCATTAATGTTTCTTTATGCTGAATAAATCTTTAGAAATCCGCCTAAAAGAATAATGTAAATGGCCTTAGTTTCCAACCAAATGAATCAGCCTTTTGTGTCTTTATTATTGAAATTTTTCAAGACAAGTGATGCATAAGAGTCAACGAGGACGATCTATTAAGCATTTGCAAGAGACAAATGTGAAAATCATAAGTTATTATAATTATGTAAAGACTGAAATATTCTTAGCCGGTGCAGGTGAAGACCTGTTGCTTTAAATGAAGCATAGAAAATGGAGACAAATGATAGAGAAGAATGTATAATATTGATATAACCAATTACAGTTTATGCTTCACGGATCCTCTCTGGTTACCTCATTTGATTGTTCTAGAAAATAACACTGTATCCCATTTACAGACACCTCAGTACTTCTGTAGACTCTGGTTCAGGGACACATGAAAATTACACTTTGTAAAGACATTTACTGTAGAATACAAACTGGAGCCTTGATAAATAAGCCAATGCTTTTAAGTTTTCCTGTGTTGTTAACTTAATGAAAATAATTGAAAAACACTAAGGCCCCAATGATCAAAAGAGCTACAAGGTGGCAAAATATAAATGATCTGCTGCTATCTCAAGTGTCGAGTGAGCCTGCCAAAATATTACAAGCTCCGACATAGCGACATCACTGAGAGGCGTTTACCATACGTGCCAATGGTCGGTGATGCTGTCTATACTGTATATAACCCTCAGCATTACCACCCATTTTGGCAATGTATATTAAAAGATCCTTTGCAATAGAACTGTCATGCCTAACCACTAATCCTAATATCCCTTAACCGAAATACCCCACAATAGTAAACTAACACTACACTAATAAAGTTCTAAACTACCACATACCCCCTGCAAATACTAAACTATTAACCCCTATACTGTCACATACCCACCGCAAGTATCTATCCTATTAACTCTTATACCACCACATACCCACTGCAAGTACTAAACTATTAACCCCGATACCGCCACATACCAACCGCAAGTACTTAACTATTAACCCCTATACCTACACATACACACCGCAAGTATCTATCCTATTAACCCCTATATCATTACATACCCACCACAAGTACTAAACTATTAACCCCGATCCAACCACATACCCACCGCAAGTATCTATCCTATTAACTCCTATACCACCACATACCCAACGCAAGTACTAAACTATTACCCCTGATACAGCCACATACCAACCGTAAGTACTAAACTATTAACCCCTATACTGCCACATACCCACCACAAGTATCTATCCTATTAACGCCTATACGACCACATACCCACCGCAAGTACTAAACTATGAACCCCTATACTGCCACATACCCACCACAAGTATCTATCCTATTAACGCCTATACGACCACATACCCACCGCAAGTACTAAACTATGAACCCCTATACTGCCACATACCCACCACAAGTATCTATCCTATTAACGCCTATACGACCACATACCCACCGCAAGTACTAAACTATGAACCCCTATACTGCCACATACCCACCACAAGTATCTATCCTATTAACACCTATACCACTACATACCCCCTGCAAGTACTGAACTATTAACCCCTATACCACCACATACACACTGCAAGTACTAAACTATTAACCCCTATACTGCCACATACCCACAGCAAGTACTAAACTATTAACCCCTATACTGCCACATACCCACAGCAAGTACTAAACTATTAACCCCTATACTGCCACATAGCCACAGCATGTACTAAACTATTAACCCCTATACTGCCACATACCCACAGAAAGTACTAAACTATTAACCCCTATACTGCCACATACCCACAGAAAGTACTAAACTATTAACCCCTATACCGCCACATACCCCCCGGAAGTACTAAACTATTAACCCCTATACCGCCACATACCCCCCGGAAGTACTAAACTATTAACACCTAAAAAAAAAGATGTAAAAAAGATTAAAAGAAGAGCGCCTCATGGTTCAGTTTATCCAAGATAAATTTCTAATAAAATGAAGGTTTCTGGCAAGTGCTCACTCACAAGGCTGTATGCACTAAATGCAGTGCAATATGTGCAGGCTGAGGTTTGCAGTCTCCAGCTGACTGATAGTGTGAGTAAGCACTTGCCAGTAGGGATGGGCGAATGTTTCTAAAAATTCGAAATTTAAAACGAATTTTGATACATTCGTTCGAACCAAATTTCGAATGTTTATATAACATTCTAACATCTATTTTCGAATTTTCGTTTTTTAATTTTTCAATAAAATTCAAAAATATTCGTTCGAATAATAGAATGTTTAGCTTTGTATTTTATTTCGAAATGTAATATTCGAATTCGAATGTGACATTCAAATTTGAAATAGTATGTCTAGTCTACAACTGTGTTTAATAAATGTAATATTCGAATTCGAATGCTACATTCGAATTCGAATGTGACATTCAAATTTGAAATAGTATTTCTATTCTAATACTGTGTTTTAAATGTGATATTCGATTCAAATGTTATATTCGATTCGAATGTGACATTCGAATTCAAAATAGTATTTCTAGTCTAATACTGTGTTTTATAAATGTGATATTCGAATGTCACATTCAAATTCGAATGTGACATTCGAAAACTGTAAATAACATTCGAAAATCGAATTTTTAAGAATATTCGTTCTTATCAACATTCTATTATGTAAATCTAATTTCTACAATAACATTTGTTCTAGCATTCGAATTCGGATATAAACACATTCGCCCATCCCTACTTGCCAGAAACCTTCATTTTATTAGGCATTTATCTAGGATAAACTGCACTATGAGGCACTCTTCTTTATATCTTTAGACCTTTCTTGCAAGTCCAATCCTGCCAGAAGAAGACATATTATATACCACAAGTTATTATGGACTTTTATTATTAATCCATTTCATTATATATTCATATATTTTTATTTTACTTGTTCTAACTCACATATATTTTTTATATATATTCAAATATTTAAGTTCACATTTATATCACATTTAAAATAAACAAATAAATACAATAAAAAAATAAAAAATAAATAAATGTTATTTTATTTAAAGAATACACAATTGAAACTTAAGTTTCATCTGCATAAAGTTTCACGCATATCATTTTTCATTTATCTAGTAATTTTTGTACACATGGGGTCATATTTATTAAGCTCTGTATGGAGCTTGATACCCCTTGTTTCTGGCGAGTCTTCAGGCTCGCCGGAAACAGAAGTTATGAAGAAGTTATGAAGCAGCGGTGTAAAGACTTGTCCGCCTGCTCTGAGGCGGCAGACAGAAATCAACCCGATAGAATACTATCGGGTTGATTGACACCCCCTGCTAGCGGCCGATTGTCCACAAATCTGCAGGGGGCAGCAGTTCACAAGAACTGCTGGTGCAATGATAAATGCCGACAGCATATGCTGTTGGTATTTATCAATGTGCCGCGATGTGCAACTTGCACATTGGTAAATATACTCCAATGTATCAAAGTGCAGCACACAGCACATTGTATTTTTTTGATTCTATTTAAAGGAGAACACAAAACTGAAACTTAAGTTTCATCTGTACAAAGTTTTTTTATTTATTTAGAAATTTTTGTACACATTTCTTGTACACCTTTTGTAAACACAAATCAACTATATTTGCGCCCTCTGCAGCATTCTTAGGTATAGAGATTTGCATTATACTAAACTATTAACCCCTATACCGCCACCTACCTACCACAAGTACTAAACTATTAACCCCTATACCGCCACATACCCACAGCAAGTATCTATCCTATTAACCATTTATGCCACCACATACCCACTGCAAGTACTAAACTATTAACCCTATACTGCCACATACCCACCGCAAGTACTATACCACCCCAAACACAAACTAACCTAACACCTACCCCCCTCTAAACTAAACCACCTAAGTTTCAATATTTTTTTTTAATCTAAGTTGCAAAAAATAAACCTAAACCACCACAACCCCAAACGCTATCTAACCCTACTCTAACTAACACCTCACCCCCTCTAAACTAAACCCCTTAGTTACAATAAAAAAAACAACCTAAGTTAAATAAAATAATAAATTACAGTATCCCTTATATATAGGGGTCCCACGCTTCCTGAATTTCAGTGTTCAGGGGTGATCACATGAAGGCGAGGTCTCCCTGAAAGAAATACAAATATTGCACAAAAAATTATAAGGACTTAAAGATATGAGGTCTCAGGTGTTAGAAAAAAATAGGCAGGCAAAGGGCTTTAACATAGAGATACATACATATCTGAATATGTATATTTATGTTTATATGTGTGTACATATGTATTTATATGTGTATTTATGTATTTACAGACAAATATAGACATATAAATACATAGGTATACAAATATAGCCATATATATAAGTGCATTGGAGCCCTTTGCAGTCAAGAATATGAAAATATGTAAAAACGTATTTATGCAAGATTCGTAAGTGTACAGTGTATTTACTGTAAATACTTCACATTCCAATGTTCTGCACATAGAGGAATATGTTCTATGTATTTTTAAACAGATATTCCTATATATATATATATACAGGGCCGCAACTAGAACGTTTTTTGGGGCCCCTGACTTAACCACTGATTAGGCCCCCCTCCCTTTGACTAAAACGTATATGCACTTTATTCTTAAGTGTAGTCAAAGTTGGAAATGTTAAAAAGGTAGTAACACACAAACACAGAAACACACAGACACACTCATAAACTGAAACATACACTCACACATAAGGATTCACATATAGACACTCTAGCAGACACGCAAAGAAACACACAGACACACTCATACACTGAAACACACTCACACACATAAGGATTCACATATAGACACTCTAGCAGACACGCAAAGAAACACAAACACACTCAGACACAGACACACAAACAGACACTCAGCACGTGTTTACATTGACCTGACAAGTAATGAGGTAGACTACAGTTTTGTCAAAAAAGGAGATTTACAAAACAAAATATGGAGTTCTGATTATCTTTTTTTCAAGGAAGATGCCAACTATATGATGAAAACAGCATGCAGTGGCTGCCTAAACAATAATTGAAATGTTAAATGGTGGATTAGTGACTTCTGGAAATGTCTCATTAGTCTCAAAGTCTGTAGAAATATATGAATAATCAGTATTAAGGTCAAAATGTCCTAAAAAGGAGCAGACAATGGACACACACACACATAACAAACTCAAACACAAACTTGCACATACACTCAAGGAAACACTGACAGAGACAGCCTCAGAAAACACACAAAGACATACATACACAGAGAGACACCCACTGAAAACACATAACAATATGCACACACAGAGAGACAACCACATAAAACACACAAAGACATACATACACACACATCCTCACTGAGACATCCACAGAAAACACACAAAGACATACACACACTCTCACAGAGACACCCACAGAAAATGCAAAGACATACACACACCCTCACAGAGACACCCACAGAAAACACACAGACATATGCGCACACCCCCTCACAGAGACATCCTCAGAAAACACAGACATACATACACACACACGCACCCTCACAGAGACATCCACAGAAAATACACAAAGACATACATACACACACCCTCACAGAGACACCCATAGAAAAAGCACAAAGACATATGCACACACGCTCACAGACATCCACAGAAAATGCACAAAGACATACACACCCATACACACCCACCCTCATAGAGACCCACAGAAAAAAAATACATACACACTCATAGAGACACAAACAAAAGCAGAAAGAGATAAACACAGACACCCACAGAAACACTCACAGGAGGTAAAATTTCTGCACATTGCATCCCCTAAATCATCAGTGTGTGACATGCATGATAAAAAAATTGCAGAAATTAAGAGATCACTTTTTAAAGAATCATATTTGTAAATGTGCAAACAAAAATAATTCTGTGAATTCTAAATTGTACATTAATGACTAGTGATGTCCCGAACTGTTCGCCCACAAACGGTTCACAGCGAACATAGCTTGTTCGCGTTTGTGGGCAAACACATGGCGATGTTCGATCCGCCCCTATGTGTCATCATTGTGGAAACTTTGACCCTTTATCCGTTTATAACATTTTAAATTTAAAAAAATATATATATATTTTGCTAGTGTAATCTACTTACATTTTTTTTCAGTCTTTTGGTTAATTGGTCTGTGCCAGGCAGCCACCCAGCACTCATATCTATTCTTCTTCACCTTAATTTTAATATAAAAAAAAAAAGTTTACATTTGTTTGCTAGTGTAATCTAATATAATTTTCTATCCGGCCTGTGTGTTTTGCTGACATACAGAGCCTACTGTGTTTACTTGCTGCCCTCCCTAGCCTATGAGCCACGACTCATATGTGTTTAACCTTTTTTTAATTCCCCCCCCAAAAAAATAATTTCAATCATTTTTCTAGTGTAATCTAATAGTATTTTCTATCAGGCGTGTGTGTATCCGACTTACAGAGCCTACTGTTTTTAATAGCTGCCCTTCCAAGGCTATCAGCCACAACTCATATGTATGTGCTTAACCTTTTTCTTAAATTTTTTAAAAAAAAGTCTTTAAATCATTATGCTAGTGTAATCTAATTGTATTTTCTATCAGGCCTGTGTCTAACTGTCTATCTGACTTACACAGCATACTGTTGTTAATTTCTGCCCTACGTAGCAGCCAGCCAGTGCGACCACTCATAGAGTCATATGTGCATTGCACTTCTTAACATAATTTTAATATTAAAATCTAATATTTTAAAATATTTTGCTAGTGTAATCTAACTTAATTTTCTATCAGGGCTGTGTTTTTGTCACTTACACAGCATACTGTGTTAAATTGCTGCCCTACCTACCATCCACGACTCATATCTGCCAGCCTGTGTGCCAGGCCCAACTAGCCAATTAGTGGCACCAATCACAATTCTTGTAACAGTATATAAAAAAATAAAAATCATAATTTTTTGGACTGCAAATATTCAGTCTCCTAGTGCCATTGAATTGCATTTACCTCCTGCCTGCCACTGCCAGCCTTTTGTGCGAGGCCGTCTAGCCAACTATTTACACCAATCATAATTGTTGTCACAGACAGTATAGTTACTAATTAAAATAAAAAAAATTTGATTGTTGATCTTAATCCTCAGTTTGCTTGTGCCCTAGAATTGCACTTTTCTACTGCCTTCCAAGCCTGTGTGCCAGGCCTACTTGAAAAATATTTACACCAATCATATTTGTTGTGACAGTATTTTTAGTAATTAAAAATTAAAATTTTTGTTAATAGTTGTTGTGAATCCTCAGTTTGCTGGTGCCATTGAATAGCACTTTCCTGCTGTGAGCCAGGCCCACCTAACCAATTGTTGCCAGCAATCATATTTCTTTTAACAGTATTTCAAAAATTGTCAATCATCACTGTTTTGACTGTCAGTAATCAGTCTCCTAGTGTCCTTGAATTGCATCTACCTCCTGCCTGCCAGCCTTTTGTGCCAGACCGTCTTGCCAACTATTTACACCAATCATAATTTTTGGTCACAGTATAGTTACTAATTAAAATTAAAAAAAATTTGATTGTTGATCTTAATCCTCAGTTTGCTCGTGCCATTGAATTGCACTTTTCTACTGCCTGCCAAGCTGTGTGCCAGGCCCAACTATCCAATTAGTGCCAGCAATCATATTTCTTTTAACAGTACTGCAAAATTTGTCAATCATCACTGTTTTGACTGTCAATCTGCAGTCTACTAGTGCCCTTGAATTGCATTTTCCTCCTGCCTGCCTGCCTGCCTGTGTGCCAGTCCCAACTAGCCAATTAGTGCCACCACTCATATTTATAGTAACAGGATTGGAATTTTTGTTAATCATAACTGTTTTGACTGTGATTCTTCAGTCTCCTAGTGCCATTGAATTGCAGTTTCCTTTCTCCCAGCGTGTGTGCCAGACAGTCCCATTTGCCAACTAGTGCCAAACAATCATATTTGTTGCCACACTACTTGTAATAGTTTAAAAAATTAACAATTTGTGATTTTTAAAACATCTGTCTTTTTTGTTGTTGTCAGTCTCACAGCGTATACTGTGCCCACTTTCACAGTGCCACCACTCAATTGGTGTAATAGTATTGTTAGTGTCCATTTAAAAAAAAACGACAGGCAGAGGCAGGCCACCCCGCAGGTTCCGTGGTCGTGGTCGTGGTGCTGTGATTCCTTTAGACTCTACAAATATGCACATTGTTCAGATGCCGGGTGCCAGGGGGGACGCAAAAACTTCTGAGGAGGACATAGTTGAATGGCTAACACAGGACACCCAATCTTCTTCAGCTTCCGCTGCTAGTCCTACTAACCTTGATGCACCATCTAAGTCCAGCTGTGCTTTGGGCAGGTCTCAAGTGACCAGTGCCACTCCCCCGCCTGTCGCCACCACCAACACTAGCACCACAGCCGCTTCACTTGATCTGTCACAGGAGTTATTGACGCATCATTTGGAAGAAATGAGTGATGCGCAACCATCATTGACAGAGGATGTAGATAATAGTGATCAGTCTCAGTCAGGCAGCATTACCGACATGGAGGTACGGTGTGATGATGATGATGATGTTGTACCCGCTGCAGCTTCCTTTCTTGATGTAAAGTAAGAGTAGGTGGGGGTAGGGCAGAATATATTATACACAAGAGATTTAGTGGTTAAGGGCGAATAGCCCAATTTGAGTTTTGTGATCTCCTAACCACTAATACCTCCTGCCACAGATTTAAAGTTAGGAGCAAGGTACAACTAACAAGTAATTGTAAATAGACTTACAAGTAAGGATAGGTAACTTAAATCTGTGAGGAAAATTCCACTAATAGTGCCCTAGCAGAGTCAAAGCTAGATTGTATTTAGTTAGAAAAAATGTTTTTCTCCATTCATACACAAAAGTTTATTAAATCAATATTTTTAACCACACATACATTTAGCAAGAGCTAAGAATTAAAAACACTGCACCCAAGTTGAGCTATGGTTTTAAATTAATCTGAAATCAGCATCAAAGGTATCTTGCAGCAAAATTATAAATATAGGCTAAGCCCTTACAATCCGAGGGCTAAATTAAGTTTAAATTTTACCAAGTTTTTAAAGCTGCATTTTACCAGACCAACAAGGGTGAGCTAGTTAAAAAGAGGGGAAAGACAGAGCTTATCCCAGAGGACCCCTGACATATGTTTCACAAAAAACGCTTCCTCTGAGGAAGCGTTTTTTGTGAAACGTACGTCAGGGGTCCTCTGGGATAAGCTCTGTCTTTCCCCTCTTTTTAACTAGCTCACCCTTGTTGGTCTGGTAAAATGCAGCTTTAAAAACTTGGTAACATTTAAACTTAATTTAGCCCTCGGATTGTAAGGGCTTAGCCTATATTTATAATTTTGCTGCAAGATACCTTTGATGCTGATTTCAGATTAATTTAAAACCATAGCTCAACTTGGGTGCAGTGTTTTTAATTCTTAGCTCTTGCTAAATGTATGTGTGGTTAAAAATATTGATTTAATAAACTTTAGTGTATGAATGGAGAAAAACATTTTTTCTAACTAAATACAATCTAGCTTTGACTCTGCTAGGGCACTATTAGTGGAATTTTCCTCACAGATTTAAGTTACCTATTCTTACTTGTAAGTCTATTTACAATTACTTGTTAGTTGTTCCTTTCTTGATGTTTCAGATACAAGTGAAGCAGTTGATGATGATGTGTTGGTGGATGTCACGTGGGTGCCTGCTAGAAGAGAAGAAGAAGAGGGGGAAAGTTCAGATGGGGAGACAGAGAGGAATAAGAGACGATTTGGAAGCACGGGGAGGTCGTCTCAAGGAGCTAGTGGCACAGTCAGACAGCATGCATCATCACCAGGGGTTAGCCAGACAGCACGCCGACGCCCATCAACGCATGCTGTTGCCACCACCAGAATGCCGTCATCGCAGAGCTCAGCAGTGTGGCATTTTTTTTGTGTGTCTGCCTCTGACAACAGCGATGCCATTTGCAACCTGTGCCAAAAGAAACTGAGTCGTGGGAAGTCCAACAGCCACCTAGGTACAACTGCTTTGCGAAGGCACATGGTCTCCCATCACAAAGGCCGATAGGAAGAACACATGAGTAGAAGCAGCACACAAAGTGAAAGCCGCCCTCCTCCTCCTGCTCCAGCATCTTCAGCCACGTCAACCAGTGCTGTCCTCCTTGCCCCCTCTCAACCATCCTCCACTCAGTCTCTCTTACGTAGCAGTTCCTGGTCATCTGCCCACAATCAGGTGTCTGTCAAGGACATGTTTGAGCGTAAGAAGCCAATTTCTCAAAGTCACCCCCTTGCCCGGCGTCTGACAGCTGGCTTGTCTGAACTCTTAGCCCGCCAGCTTTTACCATACAAGCTGGTGGAGTCTGATGCTTTCAAAAAATTTGTATCTATTGGGACACCGCAGTGGAAGGTACCTGGCAGAAATTTATTTTCACAAAAGGCAATCCCAAACCTGTACTCTGTTGTGAGAAAGGAAGTTATGGCATGTCTGGCACACAGCGTTGGGGCAAGGGTCCATATGACCATGGATAGCTGGTGTGCAAAGCATGGTCAGGGCAGGTATATCACCTACACTGCACATTGGGTAAACCTGCTGACTTCTGACAAGCATGGAATGCGTGGCTCTGCAGAAGAGTTGGTGACACCGCCACGACTTGCAGGCAGGCCTGCTGCTACCTCCTCTACTCCTCCTACTCCATCCTCTTCCATAACCTCTTCCTCGGCTGAGTTCTCTTCAACTTCTGCGTCTTGCTCCACATCTATGGCACCCCCCCAGCTCCCCAGGTACTATGCTACATCCCGGGTACGGCAGTGTCACGCCGTCTTGGGGTTGACTTGCCTGAAAGCGGAGAGTCACACCGCACCAGCACTCCTGACCGCCCTGAACGCACAGGTGGATCAGTGGCTGACTCCGCACCAACTGGAGATTGGCAAGGTTGTTTCTGACAATGGAAGTAATTTGGTGGCGGCATTGAAATTGGGCAAGTTGACACATGTGCCGTGCATGGCACATGTGTGTAATCTAATTGTACAACAATTTGTCCATAAGTACCCAGGCTTACAGGATGTCCTGAAGCAGGCCAGGAAGGTGTGTGGCCATTTCAGGCGTTCCTACACGGCCATGGCGCACTTGTCCGATATCCAGCGTTGAAACAACCTGCCAGTGAGGCGCTTGATTTGCGACAGCCCGACACGGTGGAATTCAACACTCCTAATGTTTGACCACCTGCTCCAACAAGAAAAAGCTGTTAATGAGTATTTGTATGACCGGGGTGCTAGGCCAGCCTCTGGGGAGCTGGGGATATTTTTGCCAAATTACTGGACGCTCATGCGCAATGCCTGTAGGCTTATGCGTCCTTTTGAGGAGGTGACAAACCTTGTCAGTCGCACCGAAGGCACCATCAGCAACATCATACCATTTGTTTTCTTCCTGGAGTGTGCCCTGCGAAGAGTGCTGGATCAGGCAGTAGATGAGCGTGAAGAGGAAGCGGGAGAGTTGTGGTGTCCATCACCCCCACAAACAGCCGAATCAGCATCGCTTGCTGGACCTGCGGCAACGCAGGAAGAGGATTGTGAGGAAGAGGAGTCAGAGGAGGAATGTGGCTTTGAGGAGGAGGAGGAAGACCGAGCACAACAGGCATCCCAGGGTGCTTGTTGTTGTCACCTCTCTGGTACCCGTGGTGTTGTACGTGGCTGGGGGGAAGAAGATACCATCAGTGAGATCAGTGAGGAGGAGGAACGCGACATGATTAGCTCAGCATCCAACCTTGTTCAAATGGGTTCTTTCATGCTGTCGTGCCTGTTGAGGGACCCTCGTATAAAAAAGCTGAAGGAGAACGACCTGTACTGGGTGTCCACGCTCCTCGACCCCCGGTATAAGCATAAAGTGCCTGAAATGTTACCAAATTCCCGCAAGTCGGAAAGGATGGAGCATTTTCATAATAAATTAAAAACTATGCTTTACACAGCGTATAAGGGTGATGTCACAGCACCACGGGAATGTAACAGGGGAAGAGATGAAATGAATCCTCCTCCTCCCACGACCACGGCGGCAAGGACCGGATGCTTTCCTGACGTCTTGTTGATGGAGGACATGCGTACCTTTCTAACTCCCATGCACCATCAGAGCCTTTCGGGATCCAGCCTTAGAGAAAGACTCAACCGACAGGTTGCAGACTACCTAGCTTTAACTGCGGATCTCGACACTCTCAGGAGCGATGGACCCCTTGACTACTGGGTGTGCAGGCTGGACTTGTGGCCTGAGCTATCCCAATTTGCAATGGAACTTCTGGCCTGCCCCGCTTCAAGTGTCCTGTCCGAAAGGACTTTTAGTGCAGCAGGAGGTTTTGTCACTGAGAAGAGAAGTCGCCTAGGTCAAAAAAGCCTTGACTATCTCACTTTTATAAAAATGAATGAGGGCTGCATCCCTAAGGGACTGACATTGGGCGATACATTTGAATAAAAAAGGCCTGATGATGAGATGAGCTGGCTTGGGCTACAACTGGTACACAGGCTGGCCTTTTTTTTTTTCACAACTAGTGTTCAAGCCACAAGCTTTTAGGGCACTTTATAAATGTTTTACAAACATCAATTTTTCTGGCCGCTACTACAGCAGTTGCTACAATAATACCCCAATTTTTCAGTCATTTGTACATTCCGAATTTTTCTGGCCTCTGCTGCAGCTCTGTGGGTACAAAACTCAAATAAAAAAAATAAGGCACATAACACTAGTGATTAAACTGTTACGAATTGTACAACTTAGCACACCACTCATATCTGGTGGACCATTAAATTGAACGCAAAATGCCACAAATTTGAAAGAGTAGGACAGACCAAGCATCTTTATCCATCTCTTGGTTGCTCTAAATTATCTCTGTGTTCCATCTATGCCATACCTGTACTCTATTGTGCAAAATGGCGGCATATGTGGTGTTTCATGCTGTTGTGGCTGTTGCTGGTCATGGCCCATGGTATAAAAAGGCTGAAGGAGAACGACCTGTAATGGGTGGCCCATCAAATTTTTTGAAAAATGTTCATGGTTCCTCTCAATTATCTTTGGGTTTCTAAAATGGATGCCATACCTGTACTCACTTGTGCAAAAGGATGGCATATGTGGTGGTGTTTCCTGCAGTTGTTTATGTTGAGGGTGCTGGACCCTCTTATAAAAAAGCTGAAGGAGAACGACCTGGAGTGGGAGTCCAATCATGGTTTTTGGGGCTATTTCACTTTTCCAAACAATTATCTGTGGGTTTCTAAAATCAATGCCGTACCAGTACTCTATTGTTCAAAAGTATGCCATATGTTCTCTTTCCTGCTGGTATTTTGTTTGAGGGTCCTGGACCCTCTTATAAAAAGGCCTAAGGAGAAAGAGGTGTACTGGGTGTCCACTAATTTTTTTTTTCTATTTCACATTTGACCAAAATTATCTCTGGGTTTGTAAAATTAATGCTGTACCTGTACTCTATTGTTCAAAAGGATGCCATACGTCCTCTTTCCTGCTGGTGTTTTTTTTGAGGGTCCAGAACCCTCTTATAAAAAGGCCTAATGAGAAAGAAGTGCACTGGGTGTCCATCGAATCATTTTTTTGATTCAAATTTCCATTTGCAAAAAATTATCTCTGGGTTTCTAAAATCAATGCCTTTCCTGTACTCTATTGTTCAAAAGGATGCCATATGTCCTCTTTCCTGTTGGTGTTTTGTTTGAGGGTCCTGGACCCTCTTATAAAAAGGCCTAAGGAGAAAGAAGTGTACTGGGTGTCCATCAAATCATTTTTTTGAATTCAAATTTCCATTTTCAACAAATTATCTCTGGGTTTCTAAAATCAATGCCTTTCCTGTACTCTATTGTTCAAAAGGATGCCATATGTCCTCTTTCATGCTGTTGTTTCTGTTGAGGCTCCGGGACCCTCTTATAAAAAGGCCTAAGGATAAAGAAGTGTACTGGGTGTCCAATCAATGTTTTTTTCTATTTCCCGGGTCATATAAATGATCTCTGTGTTTCTAAAATCAATGCCTTTCCTGTAATCTAATTTACAAAAGTATGCCATATGTCCTCTTTCCTGCTGCTGGTTTTGTTGAGGGTCCTGGAGCCTCTGCTAAAAAGGCCTAAGGATAAAGAAGTGTACTGGGTGTCTAATCTATGTTTTTTTAGATTTCACGGTTGGAACAAATTATCCCCGGGTTTCTAAAATCAATGCCTTTCCTGTAATCTATTATTCACAAGGAGGCCATATGTACTCTTTCATGCTGTTGTTTCTGTTGAGGCTCCGGGAGCCTCTTGTTAAAAAGGCCTAAGGATAAAGAAGTGTACTGGGTGTCTAATCAATGTTTTTTTCTATTTCCCGGTTGCAACTAATGATCTCTGTTTCTAAAATCAATGCCTTTCCTGTAATCTAATTTACAAAAGTATGCCATATGTCCTCTTTCCTGCTGCTGGTTTTGGTGAGGGTCCTGGAGCCTCTGCTAAAAAGGCCTAAGGATAAAGAAGTGTACTGGGTGTCTAATCTATGTTTTTTTAGATTTCACGGTTGCAAAAAATTATCCACGGGTTTCTAAAATCAATGCCTTTTCTGTAATCTATTATTCACAAGGATGCCATATGTACTCTTTCATGCTGTTGTTTCTGTTGAGGCTCTGGGAGCCTCTTATTAAAAAGGCCTAAGGATAAATAAGTGTACTGGGTGTCTAATCAATGTTTTTTGAGATTTCACGGTTGCAATTAATGATCTCTGTGTTTCTAAAATCAATGCCTTTCCTGTAATCTAATTTTCAAAAGGATGCCATATGTCCTCTTTTTTTTTTTGCTGAATAATCGTTTTTACTGGGATGGGATAAAAAAAATGGAAATAAGTTGTCAATTGTTGTACTATAACAAGATTTCTGACAAAACAGGTACAAAAAGTAACAAAATATTATGAATCAGAAAGTTGTAACAAGAGGGACCAAAGAAAAAAAAAACCCTACATCACTGGGCAGCTGGATAACTGAACTGCAGCACCACACTCCCCACATTATAAGACATAAGTAACACTGGGAAAAATACTTTTAATTGAAATACATACTGATAACTATGTTAAAGTAATTAGATATACCAAACTGGACTTGTATTGATGAGGAATGAGTGCTTAAGAAATACAACAATTACATTTTTATAACCTTTTTTTCCCGCCCAGTTTGTCTCTTGCATTCATGTTTCTTTTGTTTGAATTCACCACTACTAGATTAGTTTCCTTCTAAAGGATAAATTCCATTATGCAAAATGAGTTGTAATTCACAGAACGTGGTTTGTTTCCTTTTGATGAGGACATTTTTTTTGTTCTCAGCAACAAAACTGCGTTACTTCATTTTAGGGGTTGCGGGCTTGCCTGGAATCTGAAGCGTCACATAATTGGACAGAAGTAGACAGGTTTGTCTACATATTTTACATTTAATAAATCCACCTGTTTGGCAATAAGTCAAATATTACATCTACAATGTCTTCACCAAATCGTAGACATAAATATGGAAATCGTCATCAAATTTTATGAAATAAACAGAGGGTTTGGCTTCCACTTGGTGTATTACCATGCCAGTCCTTTTTGAGCCATCTTCTTTGGCATACTCCACTTGCTTTCCTACAAGGCTGTCCACAACTTCTCCTGGTTCTCTTTCTGCTGGAGGGGAATCATTAGAGTCTGGCATGATGCGGAGATCTCCTTCTTTGTAGTCATCTAATAGCTGATACATATATAAAACTGGGTCCTTCTCGTAGGTTATATAAAACCATGTGTTCATTATGGGAGCTCTTGCTAAGACCATTCCTCTCCACTCATCCTTAGAACCATCTTCTGTTACAAACATGTGTTCAACAGCTTTAACAATCATTGTGTCTGCCAAGTGAGCATCACTAATTCGAGATGAAGCAACTCTATCTGGAAGAACTTCAAGAGCAGACACTCGCTCGTCCTTGTGGAGTTCTAGTCCATAGACGCAATCAAATCCATCATATTTAATAAGATAAAGGGATGGGTTGACTGGCACTTGATCCAATACAGTTCCTTTCCATTGTGTTATTGGGCCACTACCTTCTTTCCAACCATGCTGTTTTCTACAACCTACAATATTCCTCCGGGGCTGGGAAATTGGTTTGCTTGGACCAACATTATTTTGATGCTTCTTGTGAGAAGTCCTTTTTTTCATCATACTGGCAGACACACGGGCAGACACACCTGCATGTGCTGCATCACCTCTGGCTCTCTGACCTGCTGCCTTTCCGAATGGGGTCTTCATTCATCTGTGTATAAAAGGGCAGCAAAGCTGCCAAACTAGGGTAAAAATCCTATTCCTCCAATTACCCTTTTTTGTTCCAGTCTATACAAAGAAACTGTGTCCTTTTAGTCCACCATCCAAGCAAGATTTCTGTGTTTCAATTCACAGCAAGTGGTTCCGATGTCAGGCTACTCCAACCTGAAGAGTGCTGCATAGACGTAACATTCAGGTTACTACACAGTCCCTTCAGTCCTTGCGATTTGTTGCAGTACTCTGTCTCAATGATGTATATTTTTTTTTAGTGTCCTAACCTCCTCCCTTTTTTCTGCCTGCCTTATCCGTCATAGGTTTTGTCGGCAGCACTAACAGCAACTCCCGCCTCAAGCTCTCCTGCTGAACTTCCAGACCCGGCCCATACCCTCACATTCCAGTTCCTCGTTTTCCTTCGTCTTTGGAACCCCTCCCCCCACTACATTTCCTCTGCCAGATCTATATGTCCTCTTTCATGCTGCTGGTTTTGTGGAGGGTCCTGGAGCCTCTGCTAAAAAGGCCTAAGGATAAAGAAGTGTACTGGGTGTATAATCTATGTTTTTTTAGATTTCACGGTTGCAACTAATGATCTCTGTGTTTCTAAAATCAATGCCTTTCCAGAAATCTATTTTTCTAAAGGATGCCATATGTCCTCTTTCCTGCTGCTGGTTTTGTTGAGGGTCCTGGAGCCTCTGCTAATAAGGCCTAAGGATAAATAAGTGTACTGGGTGTCTAATCCATTTTTTTTAGATTTAACGGTTGCAATAAATTATCTCTGGGTTTCTCAAATCAATGCCTTAAATGTAATCTATTGTTCAAAAGGATGCCATATGTCCTCTTTCCTTTTTTTTTTTTTTTCTTGGTATTTTTGTTTATTTTAGAAAATGTAATGCACTTATAGCTTCACTAAGATTATGACTTTGCACACTGCCATTTTCCATGCAGCATTTTGACATGTTGTGTGATATGACTAGAAGATTGAAGAATGGTATGTTTTGAATCTGCTGAGCATAATAATTTTTTTATTTTTTTTATTTAACTGAAGCATGACTTCAGGAGTCAGGTGTGGTCATAGGTAGTGGTTGTTAGCAGATTATTATTGCAATTGCCACAGTGTGCATAAAATGTGCGTCACTAGTCCAAATCTTACCTTTTTTTTCATTCAGGGGTGTCTGGCGCCATATTGGAAAGGCAAAAAACAGGTCTCCGTACCCGTTGATGTAAGGGGTGACTAGTGCTTTTACCAGGCTCCTCTTGGATAGCCCCAGAAAGTGTGACTATGAATCCCAAAAAGAAAATTAAATTAAGGTTGAAAACTAACTCCAAAGTAACTTGTAAGACCTGGAGCTCCTCAAACACACGTCCTACCGCAACAGCTATAGGCTCCGCCCCCCACAAATCTTACCTTTTTAATGCCAATTGATATTGCCACAGCTGGAACAACAGTAAATAACATGTGCGTCACCACAGTCTCCGAAGCTGTTGTCGGATGTATACAAAAACACTGATAAAGTATTCCTTTCGGGGCGCAAAGAGATGGCTACCGGAACACTCCAGGAACTTCACAAGAGTCGCTGTCTTGTGTTTCTGGTGATGTTTGAGACATCTGGGTAGTGTACAGGGAGGCCCAAAATCATCTCCATCTCTGTGAACCACAGGACAGGACATCCTTGTCATCCATAAGCACATGAAATTGCTGGCATTTTCGTTGCTTCAAGAAGTTCAGCTTTTGTGGTGATAGTACAGAATTAAATAAACTTTAGTTTCCTACCATACTCAAGACAATCTTGTAGTTCAAGCTTCGGACTTGCTGTGGGAAACAGTGGCCTGTCCATACCAGGAAGATGATTTAGACAGAAGTAACGAGCTCTGCTTGCAGGTGACACATGTTTATCGACAATCATCAAAGGGGTTGCGTGCAGAATATGGCTGATGGCCCCTTATTCACATGTTTGTCCAGAGCCACAACATTTGCAAACAGCCAGAAGAAAGGTCGGTTCTCACCAGCCTTAAGTTGAGCTTCAATTACCAAATGCTGATATTCAATAAATAGACAAACAGTGCCTTAAAAAACACATTTGCAATCTGGATTCACCAGAGCAAGGTCATTGCAAGTACTTCCCACGATAACAAAATTAAAATGCCACAAATCCGCAATCTTCCCCTTCACATTATTATTGTCACACTACATTGTACTCCTATGCCCACCTCCCTGCTCTTGTTTTTGTTGAGGGTCCTGGAGCATCTGCTAAAAAGGCCTATGGATAAATAAGTGTACTGGGTGTCTAATCAATGTTTTTTTCTATTTCCCGGGTCATATAAATTATATCTGGGATTCTAAAATCAATGCTTTTACTGTAATCTATTATTCAAAAGAATGACATATCTCCTCTTTCATGCTGTTGTTTCGGTTGAGGCTCCAGGACCCTCTTATTAAAAAGGCCTGAGGATAAATAAGTGTACTGGGTGTCTAATCAATGTTTTTTTTCAATTTCCCGTTTGCAAATAATGATCTGTGGGTTTCTAAAATCAATGCCTGTCTTCTAATCTATTATTCAAAAGGATGACATATGTCCTCTTTCATGCTGTTGTTTCGGTTGAGGCTCTGGGACCCTCTTATTAAAAAGGCCTGAGGATAATTTAGTGTACTGGGTGTCTAATCAATGTTTTTTTCTATTTCCCGGTTGCAAATAATGATCTGTGGGTTTCTAAAATCAATGCCTTTCCTGTAATCTATTATTCAAAAGGATGACATATGTCCTCTTTCATGCTGTTGTTTCGGTTGAGGCTCCGGGACCCTCTTATTAAAAAGGCCTGAGGAAAAATAAGTGTACTGGGTGTCTAATCAATGTTTTTTTCTATTTCCCGGGTCATATAAATGATCTCTGGGATTCTAAAATCAATGCCTTTCCTGTAATCTATTATTCAAAAGGATGACATATCTCCTCTTTCATGCTGTTGTTTCGGTTGAGGCTCTGGGACCCTCTTATTAAAAAGGCCTGAGGAAAAATAAGTGTATTGAGTGTCTAATCAATGTTTTTTTCTATTTCCCGGGTCATATAAATAATCTCTGGGATTCTAAAAACAATGCCTTTCCTGTAATCTATTATTCAAAAGGATGACATATCTCCTCTTTCATGCTGCTGTTTCGGTTGAGGCTCCTGGACCCTCTTATTAAAAAGGCCTAAGAATAAATGAGTGTACTGGGTGTCTAATCAATGTTTTTTTCTATTTCCCGGGTCATATAAATGATCTCTGGGATTCTAAAATAAATGCTTTTCCTGTAATCTATTATTCAAAAGGATGACATATCTCCTCTTTCATGCTGTTGTTTCGGTTGAGGCTCCGGGACCCTCTTATTAAAAAGGCCTGAGGATAAATAAGTGTACTGGGTGTCTAATCAATGTTTTTTTCTATTTCCCGGGTCATATAAATGATCTCTGGGATTCTAAAATCAATGCCTTTCCTGTAATCTATTATTCAAAAGGATGACATATCTCCTCTTTCATGCTGTTGTTGTTTCGGTTGAGGCTCCGGGACCCTCTTATTAAAAAGGCCTAAGAATAAATGAGTGTACTGGGTGTCTAATCAATGTTTTTTTCTATTTCCCGTGTCATATAAATGATCTCTGGGATTATAAAATAAATGCCTTAACTGTAATCAATTGTTCACAAGGATGCCATATGTCCTCTTTCATGCTGTTGTTTCAGTTGATGCTCCGGGAGCCTCTTATAAAAAGGCTGAAGGATAAAGAAGTGTTCTGGGTGTCCAATCAATGTTTTTTTTTATTTCTGAGTTGTAAAAAAATTATCTATGGCTTTGTAAAATCTATGCCTTACCTGTCATCTATTGTTCAAAAGGATGCCATATGTCCTCTTTCCTGCTGTTGTTTTTGTTGGGGGTCTGGAACACTATTCTAAAAAGGCCGAAGGAGAACGACCTGTACTGTACTTGTTGTCCAATCATGTTTTTGTTTTCAATTTCACGGTTCATAATAAATATCGCCGTGTAACTAAAATCAATGCCATACTTGTACTCTGTTGTTCAAAAGGATGGCATATGTGGTGTTTCATTCTGTTGTGGTTGTTGAGGGTTGTGGCCATGGGACAGCGTATAAAACGGCTGAAGGAGAACAACCTGTACAGCCTTGCTCCTCTTTTTAGGCAGGCCAGCTCTTTGCATACATGCCCACAGACTCTGTAACGCATGCCTCTTTTAGGGAGAGGTGCAGCCATAATGCAGGGTCAGAACCTCTGCCTGCAACTGTTATACTCGATTTTGCGAAAGGAAGTAACCTTACCATGGTTCCCTGCACGCACATATTGTTGTTATATTTTTGGTGAGGGTAATCATGATGGCCATGTAGACCACCACCACTGAGAGTCCTGGAAGTAACAGGGATGAGATGAAAGAGCTAAGAATAGTAGAACTTGAAACAACAGAGTTAGCCATGGGTGTTAGTGCAAAACCACTTGGCTTTTTTTTTTGCTTTGGGTGCGGCTATTCATGCAGGCCATATAGAGCTGCCACCATTCGGTGTCGTATCAGCTATTAAACTAATAAGAACAGTACTACCAAAATACAGCCAATGAAGGGCCTTAGGAAGACTGAGCCAAGGTTGGATTGTAGTATGTGGTTAGGCTAATCATGATGGCCATGTAGACCACCACCGAGAGTCCTGGAAGTAACAGGGATGATGAGATGAAAGTGCTAAGAATAGTACTACTTGAAACAACAGAGTTAGCCATGGGTGTTAATCCAAGACCGCTTGGATTTATTTTTGTATTGGGTGTGGCTAATCATGCAGGCCATATAGAGCTGCCACCATTCGGTCTTGTATCAGCTATAAAAATAATAAGAACTGTACTATCAAAATACAGCCAATGAAGGGCCTATGAAGACTGAGCAAAGGTTGGATTGTAGTATTTTGTTCGGCTAATCATGATGGCCATGTAGACCACCCGTAACAGGGATGAAAGTGCTAAGAATAGTACTAATTGAAACAACCGAGTTAGCCACGGGTGTTAGTCTAAGACTACTCTGCTTTTTTTTGGGTTTGGGTGCAGCTAATCATGAAGGCCAGATAGACCTGCCACCATTTGGTGTTGTAACAGGTATTAAACTGCAAAGAACAGTACTACTTAACACAACCTACTTACCAGGGGTCCCAGAGCATATGTTTGGTTATTATATTTTGTAAGGGTAATCATGCAGGCCATATAGACCTCCACCGATAGGGTGAGTATGAGTAACAGCTATTAAAATGCAAAGGACATTACTAATTAACACAACATAGTTACCATGGGTCGCAGACCAAGAGCAGATGTCTTATTATTATATTTTGTATGGGTAATCATCCAGGCCGTATAGACCTCACCAAATAGGGAGAGTTACAGAGATTAAAGTGCTAAGAATGGTAGTACTTAAAACACAACCTAGTTAAAATAGGTACCAGACCGCATGTCTTATTATTATATTTTTTCAGGGTAATCAGGCAGGCCATATAGAACACCCCCGATAGGGGGGGGGGGAACAGGGATTAAAGTGCTAAGAAAAGTACTAATTAACACAAGCTAGTTGGGTCCAAGAACGCATGTTTAATTATTAGACTTTATTAGGGTAATTATATATCTAACAAATCTATCTATTTCTCTTCTATCGATTCTATCTAACTATCAATCTATGTATATCTATCTATCCTATCTATCAATCTATCTTCTGTCCGGGATGTTTTGAGACAGCCACTTTGGGAATGTTAGTTGATTTAGGCCCATTATGGCTTAAAAGCAGACTCTGCATAAACTATGTAATTTTCCATGGGAGTTTTGCCAGGGATCCCCCTCCAGCATGCGACAGTCCAGGTGTTAGTACCCTTGAAACAACTTTTCCATCACTATTGTGGCCAGAAAGTTCGCCTGCCTATTGAATTCAATGGAGGTTCGTGCGGTTCGCTGGTTTGCAAACAATACCGGAAGTTCGAGTCCGCCGTTCGCGAACCGAAAATTTTAGGTTCGCGACATCACTATTAATGACCTGGGTAGATGGCTAGATGAAGAAAAGTACTTTTGAAAGGTTGACATTTTCCCCAACCAAGAGCACCACTTCAAATGTTCCCATCTGTCAGCGGTACTTATGGATTTTGAAAATGCTGTACTCTATGTGGTCTTGGTGGAACCATAAGCTGTGATACTCAGTCTCATACCATTATATCTGGTTAAATGCAGGATTTAGGCTGTTTGTATATATTTCAAAATTAAGTCAGCTGTAGTGTAAACTGAACAGTGTTAAGTTAAAGGGACAGTCTAGGCCAAAATAAACTTTCATGATTCAGATAGGGCATGTAATTTTAAACAATTTTCCAATTTACTTTTATCACCAATTTTGCTTTGTTCTCTTGGTATTCTTAGTTGAAAGCTTAACCTAGGAGGTTCATATGCTAATTTCTTAGACCTTGAAGGCCACCTCTTTTCAGAATGCATTTTAACAGTCTTTCACCACTAGAGGGTGTTAGTTCATGTGTTTCATATAGATAACACTGTGCTCGTGCACGAGAAGTTATCTGGGAGCAGGCACTGATTGGCTAAACTGTAAGTCTGTCAAAAGAACTGAAATAAAGGGGCAGTTTGCAGAGGCTTAGATACAAGATAATCACAGAGGATAAAAGTATATTAATATAACTGTGTTGGTTATGCAAAACTGGGGAATAGGTAATAAAGGGATTATCTATCCTTTAAAAAAATAAAAATTCTGGTGTAGACTGTCCCTTTAACCTGTCCCATTTCAAACACTGAGCTATCTTAGTCTGAGAGTATAACATTTTATGCAGATGTAAAAATCTTAGATAAATGCCTCCTTGCATCTAGAAAGTCCTTGCATAAAGGGGCAGTAAACTAGAATGTAATTAATATATATATATATATATATATATATATATATATATATATATATATATATATTAATAAAAAAAAAAACATATCTGCCAAAAAGGCACCTACCATTTGTGTATTGAGGAGGAAACATTTTTGCATGTCTTTACATATAGAATCTCTACAGCATTGTCAAATAATCATAAATACACTGCTGCATATTGCTAAAAAAATTGTTTTTATGGACCCTGGCCCCACCATACAACTACTACCACACTGAAGTTTCAATACGAAATTGCACAAAGAAATAAAAAAACATTTACAAAGTAAGTCCTACCTCCTCTGCAAATGAAAATGATCTGCCGTCTGACTCAGGCACACACTGTACAAACTTAAGTGCCAAGTCTGTCTCACACTGTGCATAGTAGTTTAGTGCACACTCAGAAATCCTCTCAAATGCTAATGCTTTACTCCTTGTAATAACATTTCCCACGCTCAATACCCTCTGGTGGCTGCCAATTTTTTTATTTTTTTTTTAACAGTTGTTCTTGCCTCATGGAGCCCCCTGGCCCATTGGGCCCCTGACAGGAGTCACCATTGTAACCCCCTGATGGCAGCCCTGTGTGTGTGTGTGCGTGTATATATATATATACAGGGAGTGCAGAATTATTAGGCAAGTTGTATTTTTGAGGATTAATTTTATTATTGAACAACAACCATGTTCTCAATGAACCCAAAAAACTCATTAATATCAAAGCTGAATAGTTTTGGAAGTAGTTTTTAGTTTGTTTTTAGTTATAGCTATTTTAGGGGGATATCTGTGTGTGCAGGTGACTATTACTGTGCATAATTATTAGGCAACTTAACAAAAAACAAATATATACCCATTTCAATTATTTATTTTTACCAGTGAAACCAATATAACATCTCAACATTCACAAATATACATTTCTGACATTCAAAAACAAAACAAAAACAAATCAGTGACCAATATAGCCACCTTTCTTTGCAAGGACACTCAAAAGCCTGCCATCCATGGATTCTGTCAGTGTTTTGATCTGTTCACCATCAACATTGCGTGCAGCAGCAACCACAGCCTCCCAGACACTGTTCAGAGAGGTGTACTGTTTTCCCTCCTTGTAAATCTCACATTTGATGATGGACCACAGGTTCTCAATGGGGTTCAGATCAGGTGAACAATGAGGCCATGTCATTAGATTTTCTTCTTTTATACCCTTTCTTGCCAGCCACGCTGTGGAGTACTTGGACGCGTGTGATGGAGCATTGTCCTGCATGAAAATCATGTTTTTCTTGAAGGATGCAGACTTCTTCCTGTACCACTGCTTGAAGAAGGTGTCTTCCAGAAACTGGCAGTAGGACTGGGAGTTGAGCTTGACTCCATCCTCAACCCGAAAAGGCCCCACAAGCTCATCTTTGATGATACCAGCCCAAACCAGTACTCCACCTCCACCTTGCTGGCGTCTGAGTCGGACTGGAGCTCTCTGCCCTTTACCAATCCAGCCACGGGCCCATCCATCTGGCCCATCAAGACTCACTCTCATTTCATCAGTCCATAAAACCTTAGAAAAATCAGTCTTGAGATATTTCTTGACCCAGTCTTGACGTTTCAGCTTGTGTGTCTTGTTCAGTGGTGGTCGTCTTTCAGCCTTTCTTACCTTGGCCATGTCTCTGAGTATTGCACACCTTGTGCTTTTGGGCACTCCAGTGATGTTGCAGCTCTGAAATATGGCCAAACTGGTAGCAAGTGGCATCTTGGCAGCTGCACGCTTGACTTTTCTCAGTTCATGGGCAGTTATTTTGCGCCTTGGTTTTTCCACACGCTTCTTGCGACCCTGTTGACTATTTTGAATTAAACGCTTGATTGTTCGATGATCACGCTTCAGAAGCTTTGCAATTTTAAGAGTGCTGCATCCCTCTGCAAGATATCTCACTATTTTTGACTTTTCTGAGCCTGTCAAGTCCTTCTTTTGACCCATTTTGCCAAAGGAAAGGAAGTTGCCTAATAATTATGCACACCTGATATAGGGTGTTGATGTCATTAGACCACACCCCTTCTCATTACAGAGATGCACATCACCTAATATGCTTAATTGGTAGTAGGCTTTCGAGCCTATACAGCTTGGAGTAAGACAACATGCATAAAGAGGATGATGTGGTCAAAATACTCATTTGCCTAATAATTCTGCACTCCCTGTATATATATATATATATATATATACTAGTACTAAAGCCCGTGTACACGGGCCATTTTTTGCAGTACAGCAGTCCCACCCCTTGCTCTCACCCCCTCTCTATTGCTCTCTCTCCCCTCTCTTTTGCTTTCTCTCCCCCCTCTCCTTTGCACTCTAACCTCTTTTGCTCTCTCTCTCCCCTCTTTGGCTCTCTCTGCCCCCTCTTTTGTTCTCTCCCCCCTCTTTGGCTCTCTCCCCCCTCTTTGGCTCTCTCTCCCCCCTCTTTGGCTCTCTCTCCACCCTTTTTGGCTCTCTCTCCCCCCTCTTTGGCTCTCTCTCCCCCCTCTTTTGTTCTCTCCCCCCTCTTTGGCTCTCTCTCCCCCCTCTTTGGCTCTCTCCCCCCTCTTTGGCTCTCTCTCCCCCCTCTTTGGCTCACTCCCCCCTCTTTGGCTCTCTCTGCCCCCTCTTTTGTTCTCTCCCCCTCTTTTGCTCTCTCTCTCTCCCCTCTTTGGCGCTCTCCCCCCTTTCTTTTGCTCTCTCTGCCCCCTCTTTTGTTCTCTCCCCCTCTTTGGCTCTCTCTGCCCCCTCATTGGCTCTCTCTGCCCCCTGTTTGGCTCTCTCTCCCCCCTCTTTGGCTCTCTCTCCCCCCTCTTTTGTTCTCTCCCCCCTCTTTGGCTCTCTCTCACCCCTCTTTGGCTCTCTCTGCCCCCTCTTTTTTTCTCTCCCCCCTCTTTGGCTCTCTCTCCCCCCTCTTTGGCTCTCTCCCCCCTCTTTGGCTCTCTCTGCCCCCTCTTTTGTTCTCTCCCCCTCTTTTGCTCTCTCTCTCCCCTCTTTGGCGCTCTCCCCCCTTTCTTTTGCTCTCTCTGCCCCCTCTTTTGTTCTCTCCCCCCTCTTTGGCTCTCTCTCCCCACTCTTTGGCTCTCTCTGCCCCCTCATTGGCTCTCTCTGCCCCCTGTTTGGCTCTCTCTCCCCCCTCTTTGGCTCTCTTCCCCCCTCTTTTGTTCTCTCCCCCCTCTTTGGCTCTCCCCCCTCTATTTGTCTCTCTCCCCCCTCTTTGGCTCTCTCTGCCCCATCTTTTGTTCTCTCCCCCCTCTATTTGTCTCTCTCTGCCCCCTCTTTTGTTCTCTCCCCCCTCTATTTGGCTCTCTCCCCCCTTCTTTGGCCCTTCTCCCCCCTTCTTTGGGCCTTCTCCCCCCTCTCTTGCCACGCCCCCATCGCGGCACCCCGCCCGGCCACGCCCCCTCACGGCGACACCCGCATGACCACGCCCAATCGCGGCGACACCCGCACGGCCACGACCATCGCAGTGAAACCCGCCCGGCCACGCCCCCATCGCGGCACTACATGGGAGGTGAGGTGAGTGACAGCTTGCCTCGCGCTCCCCAGACCTCACAGCTGTTCAGCTTGTATGCTGTGTACCTCGTGCACGCCCGCTGTCACTCACCTCCCATGTAGCGCGCGGCTTCTCACAGCTGTTACTTGCCTCGCTCCAAGCCGACACTGATCAAGGCCAGGTATGTTTGTCACGTGCAGTCTCTACTGCGCATGACTGCATCTGACAAACATACTTGGCCAATTATTATATAGGATATATACAGGGAGTGCAGAATTATTAGGCAAGTTGTATTTTTGAGGATTAATTTTATTATTGAACAACAACCATGTTCTCAATGAACCCAAAAAACTCATTAATACCAAAGCTGAATAGTTTTGGAAGTAGTTTTTAGTTTGTTTTTAGTTATAGCTATTTTAGGGGGATATCTGTGTGTGCAGGTGACTATTACTGTGCATAATTATTAGGCAACTTAACAAAAAACAAATATATACCCATTTCAATTATTTATTTTTACCAGTGAAACCAATATAACATCTCAACATTCACAAATATACATTTCTGACATTCAAAAACAAAACAAAAACAAATCAGTGACCAATATAGCCACCTTTCTTTGCAAGGACACTCAAAAGCCTGCCATCCATGGATTCTGTCAGTGTTTTGATCTGTTCACCATCAACATTGCGTGCAGCAGCAACCACAGCCTCCCAGACACTGTTCAGAGAGGTGTACTGTTTTCCCTCCTTGTAAATCTCACATTTAATGATGGACCACAGGTTATCAATGGGGTTCAGATCAGGTGAACAAGGAGGCCATGTCATTAGATTTTCTTCTTTTATACCCTTTCTTGCCAGCCACGCTGTGGAGTACTTGGATGCGTGTGATGGAGCATTGTCCTGCATGAAAATCATGTTTTTCTTGAAGGATGCAGACTTCTTCCTGTACCACTGCTTGAAGAAGGTGTCTTCCAGAAACTGGCAGTAGGACTGGGAGTTGAGCTTGACTCCATCCTCAACCCGAAAAGGCCCCACAAGCTCATCTTTGATGATACCAGCCCAAACCAGTACTCCACCTCCACCTTGCTGGCGTCTGAGTCGGACTGGAGCTCTCTGCCCTTTACCAATCCAGCCACGGGCCCATCCATCTGGCCCATCAAGACTCACTCTCATTTCATCAGTCCATAAAACCTTAGAAAAATCAGTCTTGAGATATTTCTTGGCCCAGTCTTGACGTTTCAGCTTGTGTGTCTTGTTCAGTGGTGGTCGTCTTTCAGCCTTTCTTACCTTGGCCATGTCTCTGAGTATTGCACACCTTGTGCTTTTGGGCACTCCAGTGATGTTGCAGCTCTGAAATATGGCCAAACTGGTGGCAAGTGGCATCTTGGCAGCTGCACGCTTGACTTTTCTCAGTTCATGGGCAGTTATTTTGCATCTTGGTTTTTCCACGCGCTTCTTGCGACCCTGTTGACTATTTTGAATGAAACGCTTGATTGTTCGATTATCACGCTTCAGAAGCTTTGCAATTTTAAGAGTGCTGCATCCCTCTGCAAGATATCTCACTATTTTTGACTTTTCTGGGCCTGTCAAGTCCTTCTTTTGACCCATTTTGCCAAAGGAAAGGAAGTTGCCTAATAATTATGCACACCTGATATAGGGTGTTGATGTCATTAGACCACACCCCTTCTCATTACAGAGATGCACATCACCTAATATGCTTAATTGGTAGTAGGCTTTCGAGCCTATACAGCTTGGAGTAAGACAACATGCATAAAGAGGATGATGTGGTCAAAATACTCATTTGCCTAATAATTCTGCACTCCCTGTATATATATATATATATATATATATATATATATATATATATATATATATATATATATAAAGTGCATTAGAGCCCTTTGCTATTAACTAACTGAAAACATGCTAAAACATTTATGCAATATTCATATTTATTAAAGATTTTAACTGTATTTACTGTAAATATTTCACATATGCTAATGCGAATATGTTTTGTTGAATGAGCAATGGGTGTTTTTTTTAACATTTTTTTTCTCCATTGATCTCTATGGGAGAATACATGCATGCACACGCAAAAAACGCAACTTCATTTATGCGCAATATTTAGGTTAATGCGCGTGCAAATTGCTATTTTGCAACTTGGAATACCTGCACAACCCTAAATGAGCAAAACCCTTAACATGTGTGCTGTTAAAACAGATTTGCAGCGCGACTTATAATCTTGCCCTATGTTATTGTGTTTGATTCTGTTTTTACTGCTTTTTTTAAATCTGTTTTCCTGTTTTAAAAGCTTAAAGGATCATGAAACCCGAAATGTTTTTTTCGTTATTCAGACAGAAAATACAATTTTAAAAATCTTTCCAATTTACTTCTATTATCTAATTTGCTATGTTCTCTTGGTATCCTTTGTTGAAAACGTTAAGCTATTAGAACTGGAGAATGGGCTTAGCATACCAGTCTCGGAGACTCTGGTAGGGGAGGAGCCTGCAGTTTACCTGCTGGCCGGTGTGTGAGAGGACGCCGTTTGCATCAGATCCCCGCTCTCCGCCACTTACCTAGGATGCTTGCCTAGATTTTGAGTGTGGCGCTCGGTGGGATTGTGACCCGCGCTGGAGACAGAGTCTATCAAGCCTTTTGCAGTAGCTGCATGTCAGTCAACTTTTCCATTTAAACTCACAAGCATATCTAGAGGGGATTGCCGAAGTTCCAGGGCCCACAGTCTGGGCCGTTATAAGACCAGCAGCGGGTTGACAGCAGCAAGCCTGACTTCTTTCATGGACGCTCCCTGGTGAGCAGCTGAGGTACACGGAGAGCGTTTGGCAGTTAACCGGTCCACCTTCCGGATTGCTCCCTGGTGAGTTCTAAGGTCCGGAGTGTGGCCCATTACAATACCAGCAGCAGGTCGACAGCACGAAGCCTGACTTCCTCCATGGATGCTCCCTGGTGAGCAGCAGAGATACACAGAGAGTGTCTCGCAGCTAAACTGTTTATTTGCCTGATCGTTCCCTGGTGAGTTCCAAGGTCTGGAGTGTGGCTCGTTACAATATCAGCAGCGGAACGGCAGCAGCAAGCCCGACTTCTTTCATGGTCGCTCCCTGGTGAGCAGCAGAGGTGCACGGAGTTTGTTGGCAGCTATCCTGGTCGCTTTTTAGATCGCTCCCTGGTGAGCGGTTAAGTCGGACCCGGAATATTCAGTAGCAGGTTGGTTGGCTGCGTGGGTGCTCCCTGGAGAGCCGCAGAGTGAACCCGGGAACCTGAAATAACGATAACGATCCGTCATTGAGCCTGCTTGGGGATTAGTAGAAATATCTAGTGATCCCACTGCAGTAATCAGGCTACAGCCTTGGCGCTCCCTGGAGAGTAGTTGAGCTATTTTGCCATTCTGAGATGCTACATGATCTGAGGAGCCGTTGAGAAAGGAGCCCCATTATTTCTACCTATATAAATTTTTTCTCGCTGGCATAGCCCCTATAAGAAACTTCAGCTGTTAAGAGGTGCTGACAGGTGAACTTCTAGCCACAGTTGTTGGCTGACACTGTATATTAAAGGGCTGGTTAGGGGCCAATTTATATGGAGAACTCTTAAAGTCTCAGACTGCTGAGAAGTACCTGGACATACCTACGTAAAAACTTGCTCTGTTTATTTTCTTTTATATTCTTGTTTAGTTTCTCTTGGGGCTGGTAGTTTAGCTCTTTAACATACGAAGCTGTTATTATAACTACCTCATTGCTCATTCCCCGCATGTCTTGGATACACTGCTTGTTGTTGTCTGTTTTGTAAGCTTGAAAATATAGATTACACTAGTTTATGTCTGTTAATGGTGACAATTTCAGCTTAAGCTATATATAGAGAAGGTTGTGAAGAAGTCTAATCGGTCCCCTAAAATCTCTGTGTAAATATCCACGTTCTAATTCCCAGTCGTTTTAGCATTGGAGAATTATACTTCAGGCTGTTTAGAATAAGAATAGTTTGAGACTAGGGTTGTGCTAGTCATAGCCTTCAAGTTATTACCAGGGTAGGCCTCTCAGTAATTCAGCAAGGGCTATGTGGCCGTTAGTGAGAGGCTATTAAATTGGGACTACCTTTTATTGGTGTATACTTTCTCAAGAGCACGGGGTGTTATCTGGAGATCTGGCTTGTTCTTTGTTCTATGGTGACGCTATTCACATGGCTTAATGCACGTTATTTGTTTTTCTTTTTGCACTAGTGCACTTTTCCTTATTTTTGTGGTGTTCTCTCTTTCTTGCTCCCTATGCACTAATTGTATGCCCCGTGGGACATACTCTCAACACTATTGTTAGATTCACTATCACTATTAATTCGACCGATAACTTTTTTTTTTTTTTCTTTTACCCTTCTTCACATTAACTCACTCACAAATCTATGGATAAATTCCTTTTACAAGGGAAATCCTCGTCCCCTAAAATGCCAAGTAGGGCCAAAGATAGAAGAGCAAAGACGATTGATGCTAGTATAGATATGGTGGCTGAGTCAAGTACTAATATGCTGGACACACAGGCATTAATTGCCCATCTATCAGATTTATTTTCACCCCAATTTGAAGTAATTAAAAAGGAGTTGGGATCTATCTCCCTGGAAATTACTTCTCTATCGTCTGAAGTTAGACAGTTCTCTAATAGAATATTAGAAGCAGAAAATAGGATATCAGACTTGGAAGACCAAGTTACTGCGCAAGGGAATACAATTATGCAGCAGGATGTCAAAATTAATACTCTACAGGGTCGTTTAGACGACATGGAGGATCGAGCAAGGAGGAATAATATCCGGATTGTGGGTCTCCCAGAAACTCCGGAATTTGATGATTTACTAAAATTTACTTCTGTATTACTCCCACAGAGACTGGGAGTTCCACAGTCGATGTTACCTATTGCAATAGAGAGAGCCCATAGAGTTGGTTTAAAGAAAATTTCAGAGTCAGGTCAAGGCAGAAACAGAATGTGTATTTGTAAGGTTCTAAACTTTCAGGATAAGTTAGAAATATTGAAACTATTTAAAAATCTGAAAGAGCCCTTAATGATTGGTAGTAGCAAAGTCCTCTTGTTTCAGGACTTTTCAGTTGAAACCTCCCAGAGAAGACGTATGATGGCCCCTTTTTGCACTCAAATTATTAACAAAGGTATTCAGGCCCGAATGTTATATCCCGCCAAAATAGTAATTGAGTTTAAGGGTGCCTGTCTGGTCTTCTCTGAGGTAGGTGAAGTAAAAGAATTTTTGAAAGATAAATGAGGGTCTGGGTTAGTCCTATACAAGAGTGAAACCCTTTTTTTTTTTCTTTCTTTATAATGGTGTTTTTTCAAGTATTTAATGCCGATGCTGAATATCTGCTTTTTCTGCTAATTTTTTTTATATTTGTTTTTCAGGTATTTTATGAAAATGCTGGTATGTTTTGGTTATTATGTTGGATTAGGGTCGTCTCTCCCATCTCTTATATTTTTTTTTTTTCTTTTTCCCCTCCTCTCTCCCCCACCTTCCTCTCTTCCGGCAGGTACAGGGGGTCATTAGCTATTTCTAGTATATGAAGCTTAAACTAGTTTCATGGAATGTGGGTGGGGTTTCTTCACCCATTAAACGTAAGATGATAATTAAATTTCTTGCTAGAAGTAAACCAGATATCGCTCTTTTGCAGGAGACTCACCTGGAAGAAATGGAAGCCAAGAAATTACAGATAAAATGGGTAAGAGAAGTGATTTCTTCTCCAGCTAGAGGTAGGAAATGTGGGGTAGCGATACTTATTAATAAATCCTTAGACTATAAGATCATTCAGTCTGAAATCGACCCTGAGGCTAGATTTATTATTCTCCATATATGTATAGACAATGTCCAAATTACATTATGTAATATTTATGGTCCTAATAAATTTAATCGGGTCTTTTGGGACATGATTAAAATTAAGTTGTTTCCATTTGTTAAAAAGAATTTGATCATCGGTGGGGACTTTAATATGACCCTATATCCAGAATTGGACAGGTTGGCAGGTAGAAACTTACGGGAGAACAATAGAACCTCTAAGTATTTTTCAAATTTTTGCCAGAAATTACAGGTTTATGATGTATGGTGGAGACAGAATCCAGATCTGTGGAGTTTTACCTGTGAATCTAAAGCACATAGAACATTCTCACGTATAGATCTATTCCTTGTTGCGGAGTCACTCTCGTTGGGTAAACCGGAGACAGGGATCGGAGAGATCGCAATTTCGGATCATGCTATAATTTCTCTTGTCTTGCATTCCCAGGATAGAATTCCAGGTAAACTCCCTAGATTTTTTTACCCGCGGTACCTATATAGTGATCCTAGATTTCTATCCTGGTTAGAACATAGGTGGGAGGAATATACTAGGCTTAATGTTTCATATTCACATAAAACAGAAGTTTTTTGGGAAGCAGGCAAAGCCGTATTAAGGGGTGATATTAAGAGCTTCTTGGATGTAAGATATAAGAAATCCCGAGCCAGGGATAGGCAATTGTCCAATCAAGTTCGAAATGCTTTTAAGAAATATTGTAGTGACCGTTCTAGAGAAAACTGGTTCACATATTCAAATAGTAAGAAGGAGAGAGATGTCTTTTTAATGCAGAAACATCAGGAGGAAGAGTTAAAAATTAACCTACGGTTTAAGGGATTTCATGGGTCCTCAGCTAAAAATCTGGCAAGGTTGGTTAAAGCTAGGGACAAGAAGAACCTGATCCCCTTGATCCAATACAGGGGTAGACGTACCTCTGAAGTTGATGAGATTTTGGGAATTTTTTTGGAGTTCTATCAGCAATTATATGCTGAAGGAGAGTTTAATGAAGAAAATCAGATGAACTTCTGGTCTCAGATTATTGTCCCTAAAATTTCAACTGAAGATCTTGAATTGCTAAATGCGCCCATTTCGGTTGAGGAGATAAGCAAGGCTATTGACCAGGCAAAATTTAATAAAGCAGCTGGGCCTGATGGTTTACCAGCAGAGTTCTATAAAAGCTTATCTAGGCAAGTTATACCTACTCTAAGAGACTTATACAATAGTTATTTTTTAAATAATAAGTGATATAGAAAAGTGAAGGCGCCTAGAAATGGTGCACACAAAAAAAGTGCATGCAAAAAAGGACATACAAAAATGTATATATCTCAGTATCCTTAGTACCCTCTTCAACAAAGGACAAGGAATTCGAGATGTGCGTGATGTAAATTCACAACTATACTTATTGTGTGCTACAGAACTAATATTGGATATATATATAAAAAAGTATATATAAATAAATATAAAAAACAATATGGTATATGTGGACGCAATATAGCGTAATATACAGTGCCAAAAAGTGATATATATTGTGTCCTTCTAATAGAGAGCACGATTTCAATATACCTCAAACAACAAATACAATGTTGCTAAGCCCAAGTTACTATCAATGCAAGTGATATTAAAAACACACAATAGTAACAAGTGATATTAAAGACACATATTGGTGAAGATATTGCATAGCAATACAGGATACATACAATAAGGTACCCAGGTACTATAGAGTATACGTATAGTCCTCATACACAGTTCATATAATGGAGATTCTTTCCTCCGGATGTCCACTAATTAGCGGGTATGCGGCAGCAAACACTCCTTCCAAGGCTGATGGCACCAGCGACGATCTGCAGATAGAAGGGAGAAAAAAGGAGGCGCCACAATAGTGTGAGATCGTAGGTATAAGGGACCCCCACAAAACGATACAGGATCACTTACTAGATTATAAGCACTTGAGAAGTGCCAAAGGTGCAGGCTGAACCATTAGAAGCTGTCCAGCGAGCTTATCCTCTCGATCCAATAGCCAAAGGGTAAAATTCAAATTTCCCCACATGTACTGAGGTCGGAGATGAGCCAAGTATTGATATGGATTCCCACTCAGGGCAAAAATACAGCTCATATAGAGCTAAAAGCTGGTTAAAAGTCAGAACGGCTAATAAAAGCAATAGTAAAAACAAGCGTGATGACAGATAGGTTAAAATATAACATATAAGTTTATTAAAACCTAATACACTACGCGTTTCCCGGTCACAACAACCATTTCATCAGGTATATAAAACTAACAGTCATCACACTATTTAAAACAAATCTCGGCGTTCCAAAGGTTCCAATGCGCATGCCCATTAAAGCTATTAACCAATGAGATGTACATCTGAGCCGGCAAACATTTTAATAGGACAAAACCAGGGGCGTGTGATACCAGCCCCTATTACGAGTGTTACCTGTCACTCATATGGCGTCACTAAGAAGCACGGCTACGATCAATAACTATAATACGCCGGCATACTAAAAAAACAACAATAAAAGACACTGCTCAGTGTTCACGCTGGGTGATTACTACAAGGCTAAATTTCCCCATTGACTACCCCAAAAGTGGCACCAGTTATTCCTCTAATGGAATAGTTCTATTTCGTGAACATTATTACGTGCAGTGGAGCAGTATATATTGATATCTGGTAATAGTAATGATAAATATATCGATAGTAAATTCCTAATAGCATAAAAATAAATACATCTATAGTACAAATAGGCCCCAGGGTGAAATCCTAGCCCTATATTCAATGGTAAATATAAAATACATTATAGCCAAGAGAAACAAGGTAACACCCCATAGTAATGTGTATTACAATATAAAATACAGTGTCACTTAATGGATACAAAATAAATAGTGAAGTTAATAGACTATGCCAGCTCAGGGATCATCTGATAAGTCACAACTTCATGCACATATGTGTTTATACTATAACGTCTAACCACATAAATATACACATAAACACATAAAAATGTAAAAAATACAAAAAATACACATAAAAACAATTTACACATAAAAACAATTGTCAACTGAGGCAGATAAGAATATATAATGGTAGCTCAATTAAAAGCTGCCATGTCAATGTTTTCATTTAGACCGTGGGGTTTCAAAGTTTTTAATTTCTATATCCAATAGGTCTCTCTTTGTCGCAAGTGTATAAACCTATTTCTACCCCATTTGGGAGCTACATGTTCTATAGGGAGAATACTATATATATCGCTTTCTCCCGGATGGTATTTGCCCTTATGGCGAGGAACACTATGATTTACCAATTCTTTCTTAACATTTCTCATATGTTCCCCCCATCTTTTTTTGATGGGTCTTGAGGTTCTCCCGACATACTGAACCCCACATTTGCATTGTAGCAAATATACCACAAATGTTGAATCACACGTGAAATGTGAAGAAACACTAAATTTTTCATTGGTGACAGAGGACTTAAATTCAGTAACACTCCCCATCGTATAGTTACACAGGCCACAATTATTTTTCCCACATTTAAAAAAACCTATCTTAGTTTTTAAAAAAGAATTAGTATTCAATTTGTTTACCATCCTATTTGTGCGTTTTTTCATTAAGATCTTACTTGGTGCCAACCTATTTTTAAGTGTCTGTGCTCTTCTAAAGGTACATATAGGGGTATCATCCAATATTTGTTTCAAAACTGGATCATTTTTTAAAATGAACCAGGATTTCTGTAAAATATTCTTGATTAAATGATGATTATTATTATACCTAGTAATGAATCTAGGATGATTATTAATTTTGGACTGATATAGTAACCTTTCCTCTTCCGAGTTCCATGTTTTTTCATATTTGTCCTTTTTCTTAGAGCTAAACAAATCCGATCTTACTTTATTTCTAGCTTTTTGATAGCCTAATTCTACAAGTTTCGGTGGATACTCTCTTGCAAGAAACCTCTCTTTTAATATTTGTGATTGTTCATCAAACACAGACATCTCGGTACAATTTCTGCGTATTCTGCAGAATTGATTGAATGGAATATTTTCTTTCCACGGTTTGTAATGATTACTTTTAAAATTCAAATAACTGTTTGTATCCACAGTTTTGAAAAAAGTCTTGGTTAAGATAGACCCTTTTGGATCCCAATATAATATAAGATCCAAAAATTCAATTTGTTCTTTTGAAATATTAGAGGTAAATGTCAAGCCCATATCGTTAGTATTTAGGGATTCTACAAATTCCTTTGCCTTAGATTCTGTTCCATCCCATATAAAGAGCAAATCATCAATAAAACGGCCATAGAAGACCAGGTTCGCCCTCGCTGGGGAATTATAGATATACTCCTCTTCAAAGGACCCCATAAACAAGTTAGCGAAGCTGGGGGCGAACCTGGTCCCCATGGCCGTGCCCTTTATTTGTAGAAAAAACTGCTCCTGAAACACAAAATAATTGTGCTTTAGCACAAAGGAGATGGCATCCAAAAGGAAAGTTTTCTGCTGTTCGGGTAAATAAATATCTCTAGATAGAAATTTATCAATAGAGTTAATCCCTAACTCGTGCGCTATATTTGAATAGAGTGCTGACACATCACATGTCATCCAAACTGAATTTTTTATATCTAGACTGTTTAGTTTCGATAGTTTATTAATTAAATCGGGTGTGTCTTTTATGTAGGATGGTAAACACTTTACTTCTTTTTTTAAAAACGAATCTATGTATTCGGATAGATTACACGTGAGATTCCCGATCCCCGATATGATCGGGCGACCGGGAGGATTATTTTTACATTTATGAATCTTGGGGAGGTGGTAATAGTATGCAACACAACAATGAACACAATGAACACAACATCTTTGAATTATTTGTTGATCTGAATAAATTTATCAGGAAGCTATCGCTACAACGATACTTCTGCGATAAGAAATTGAAACAGGATAAACGTATACCAATAATTACTGATGATATGTCTGAAAGACCCTCTACAGATATCATCTACTATGAACCAGAAGATCTATGTGATTCTCTGTTCGATGATTTTGTTCATTCCAATCTAATGTTGAAATCCAGTTTTAATCCACCCATCACTAATCACAATATTCAACTCTTTCAAGATTTAGTTTTAGAAGATTTTAGCTCTATGAACAACCAAAATAGTAGTAGAAATAAGGCCTCAAATCTGAATATCTATGAAATAAGAGCCCTATCCAAGTTAGCTAAAGATCAGTCCCTAGTGATTAGACAGGCCGACAAGGGAGGTGGAATAGTGTTGCAGGACTGGGGTGACTATGTAGGTGAAGCTAATCGTATCTTATTCAATCCTGAGTATTATAAGAGATTGACTTTTAACCCTACCAAGAAATTTATGATTGGTTTGGTTAAACTTATAGATGATGGATACTATAAAGGGATCCTCACTAAGAAAGAAAAATAATTTTTAAACCCTGGTACCCCCAGTCTTGCATACTATTACCACCTCCCCAAGATTCATAAATGTAAAAATAATCCTCCCGGTCGCCCGATCATATCGGGGATCGGGAATCTCACGTGTAATCTATCCGAATACATAGATTCGTTTTTAAAAAAAGAAGTAAAGTGTTTACCATCCTACATAAAAGACACACCCGATTTAATTAATAAACTATCGAAACTAAACAATCTAGATATAAAAAATTTAGTTTGGATGACATGTGATGTGTCAGCACTCTATTCAAATATAGTTAGGGATTAACTCTATTGATAAATTTCTATCTAGAGATATTTATTTACCCGAACAGCAGAAAACTTTCCTTTTGGATGCCATCTCCTTTGTGCTAAAGCACAATTATTTTGTGTTTCAGGAGCAGTTTTTTCTACAAATAAAGGGCACGGCCATGGGGACCAGGTTCACCCCCAGCTTCGCTAACTTGTTTATGGGGTCCTTTGAAGAGGAGTATATCTATAATTCCCCAGCGAGGGCGAACCTGGTCTTCTATGGCCGTTTTATTGATGATTTGCTCTTTATATGGGATGGAACAGAATCTAAGGCAAAGGAATTTGTAGAATCCCTAAATACTAACGATATGGGCTTGACATTTACCTCTAATATTTCAAAAGAACAAATTGAATTTTTGGATCTTATATTATATTGGGATCCAAAAGGGTCTATCTTAACCAAGACTTTTTTCAAAACTGTGGATACAAACAGTTATTTGAATTTTAAAAGTAATCATTACAAACCGTGGAAAGAAAATATTCCATTCAATCAATTCTGCAGAATACGCAGAAATTGTACCGAGATGTCTGTGTTTGATGAACAATCACAAATATTAAAAGAGAGGTTTCTTGCAAGAGAGTATCCACCGAAACTTGTAGAATTAGGCTATCAAAAAGCTAGAAATAAAGTAAGACCGGATTTGTTTAGCTCTAAGAAAAAGGACAAATATGAAAAAACATGGAACTCGGAAGAGGAAAAGTTACTATATAAGTCCAAAATTAATAATCATCCTAGATTCATTACTAGGTATAATAATAATCATCATTTAATCAAGAATATTTTACAGAAATCCTGGTTCATTTTAAAAAATGATCCAGTTTTGAAACAAATATTGGATGATACCCCTATATGTACCTTTAGAAGAGCACAGACACTTAAAAATAGGTTGGCACCAAGTAAGATCTTAATGAAAAAACGCACAAATAGGATGGTAAACAAATTGAATACTAATTCTTTTTTAAAAACTAAGATAGGTTTTTTTAAATGTGGGAAAAATAATTGTGGCCTGTGTAACTATACGATGGGGAGTGTTACTGAATTTAAGTCCTCTGTCACCAATGAAAAATTTAGTGTTTCTTCACATTTCACGTGTGATTCAACATTTGTGGTATATTTGCTACAATGCAAATGTGGGGTTCAGTATGTCGGGAGAACCTCAAGACCCATCAAAAAAAGATGGGGGGAACATACGAGAAATGTTAAGAAAGAATTGGTAAATCATAGTGTTCCTCGCCATAAGGGCAAATACCATCCGGGAGAAAGCGATATATATAGTATTCTCCCTATAGAACATGTAGCTCCCAAATGGGGTAGAAATAGGTTTATACACTTGCGACAAAGAGAGACCTATTGGATATGGAAATTAAAAACTTTGAAACCCCACGGTCTAAATTAAAACATTGACATGGCAGCTTTTAATTGAGCTACCATTATATATTCTTATCTGCCTCAGTTGACAATTGTTTTTATGTGTAAATTGTATTTATGTGTATTTTTTGTATTTTTTACATTTTTATGTGTTTATGTGTATATTTATGTGGTTAGACGTTATAGTATAAACACATATGTGCATGAAGTTGTGACTTATCAGATGATCCCTGAGCTGGCATAGTCTATTAACTTCACTATTTATTTTGTATCCATTAAGTGACACTGTATTTTATATTGTAATACACATTACTATGGGGTGTTACCTTGTTTCTCTTGGCTATAATGTATTTTATATTTACCATTGAATATAGGGCTAGGATTTCACCCTGGGGCCTATTTGTACTATAGATGTATTTATTTTTATGCTATTAGGAATTTACTATCGATATATTTATCATTACTATTACCAGATATCAATATATACTGCTCCACTGCACGTAATATTGTTCACGAAATAGAACTATTCCATTAGAGGAATAACTGGTGCCACTTTTGGGGTAGTCAATGGGGAAATTTAGCCTTGTAGTAATCACCCAGCGTGAACACTGAGCAGTGTCTTTTATTGTTGTTTTTTTAGTATGCCGGCGTATTATAGTTATTGATCGTAGCCGTGCTTCTTAGTGACGCCATATGAGTGACAGGTAACACTCGTAATAGGGGCTGGTATCACACGCCCCTGGTTTTGTCCTATTAAAATGTTTGCCGGCTCAGATGTACATCTCATTGGTTAATAGCTTTAATGGGCATGCGCATTGGAACCTTTGGAACGCAGAGATTTGTTTTAAATAGTGTGATGACTGTTAGTTTTATACACCTGATGAAATGGTTGTTGTGACCGGGAAACGCGTAGTGTATTAGGTTTTAATAAACTTATATGTTATATTTTAACCTATCTGTCATCACGCTTGTTTTTACTATTGCTTTTATTAGCCGTTCTGACTTTTAACCAGCTTTTAGCTCTATATGAGCTGTATTTTTGCCCTGAGTGGGAATCCATATCAATACTTGGCTCATCTCCGACCTCAGTACATGTGGGGAAATTTGAATTTTACCCTTTGGCTATTGGATCGAGAGGATAAGCTCGCTGGACAGCTTCTAATGGTTCAGCCTGCACCTGTGGCACTTCTCAAGTGCTTATAATCTAGTAAGTGATCCTGTATCGTTTTGTGGGGGTCCCTTATACCTACGATCTCACACTATTGTGGCGCCTCCTTTTTTCTCCCTTCTATTTTTTAAATAATAGTAATATTTCAGCTTTTTTTTCAGCAGCCAATATTTCCTTGATCTTGAAAAAAGGGAAAAATCCGGAAGATCCTACATCATATAGGCCTATTTCCGTCCATAATACGGATTACAAAATTCTCGCCTCTATTATTTCCCATAGATTAGTTCAGTGTCTAGATAAACTGATTCATCCAGACCAGGCTGGCTTTATGCCATCCCGGAGTTCTGCTAAAAATATAAGGAAACTTATAAGGTTAGTTGATTTCTTATGGAACGCAGATCAGCGTAAGAAGAGGAAGGAGTTTAAGGATATTGCGGTCCTTACCCTAGATGCAGTCAAAGCGTTTGACTGTATCTCCTGGAGACATATGTTTTCCACTCTATCGAAATTTGGCTTTTCGGGGAACTTTTTTAATTTTGTTCAAAAGATTTATCAGAAGCCTGTCTCTTACTTACTGGTCAATGGTTTGATCTCCCCCAAGATCCTTCTACACAGAGGAACAAGGCAAGGTTGCCCACTCTCACTCCTGCTCTTCAATATAGTTTTGGAACCCTTAGCTACTAAACTTCGTGAAATTTTACCGGGGATTCCTTTGGGAGACCAAAAGTTGAACATTTTGCTATATGCAGATGACATTCTTTTATTTTTGAACAAAAGGGCTGTCACTATACCGGAAGTGATTCAGTCAATTAACCTTTTTAGTTCATTTGCGGGCTACAAGATAAATATGCAGAAGAGTGAATTGATGTGGCTTGGCCAACAACATTCAGATCTTCCCTCTACAATCTTTCAGGATGTAAAGGCTGTGAGATATCTGGGATTAGAAATTAACCGTAATCCTAAAATATGGTATCAGGCGAATTTCGGCTGGCTCTCAGAAAATATTAGAAGATCTAAAGATTTGGGCTTCCTTTCCTTTATCGTTATCGGCTTCAATTAATCTGATTAAAACAATAATCTTTCCAAAAATCTTGTATCATCTACAGAATCTCCCACTTCTGATTCTAAATAAAGATCTTGAGAAACTGTCTTCAGCGTTTTCAAAGTTTATTTGGAAATCCAAAAAACCTCGACGTTAAATAGGCTCGCTCAGAAATATGAGGAGGCTGGGTTAGCTTTACCCTGTCTCAGACTCTATAATTACGCATCTTTATGCAAAATGGCAATTGACTGGATTTCCCAGACTAATTTAGTCACTACTCTGGATAGTGAATCTTACATGATTAAACCATGGACCTTGAAAGCTTTATTGCATTGCACCCCTCGCTCTCTACCTGCAGGGGTGTCTTCACTTCTGTCTTTTAGGAATATAATCGTGGCATGGCATAGGTTTTGTAAACTGCTAAAAATTGATCCTTCCCTTTCCGAATTTTTACCCATTACGGGGAATCCATTATTTCCTCCTGGTATTGACCAGAAGTGTTTTTATGAATGGCAGGTGAAAGGTCTAGAATATATATATCAACTGCTTAACGATGAGCTACAGATACTTTCTTGGGAGTCCATTAAGGAGCAATATTCTCTTCCCTGGTCAAATCGTTTTGCCTATTTTCAGATCCGGCATTTTGTTAGATCACAAAATTGGTGCCCTGATAGGTATGGCAACTGGGCGGAGGTAAAGACGTGTATTAAAAAATGTATTGTTGGTGATGCTTCTATCTCATTGATCTATGATATTATGCTGACTAAACAAGGGATACTAGATGAAGATAGATTAATTAGACTCTGGCTCCCTTATATACCTTCAATTGATCGCGGGAAAATATGTAAAAGCCTCTCGTTAGTGGCCACTCTCCCTGTGTCAGTGAGCTGGAAATCTCACTTGAAAGTTCTAAATAATTGTTATTTCTCTCCGGCTAGATTGTCCAAATTTTTTCCGAACAAAGTGTTTAAGTGTGAGCATTGTCTATACATTTCTGCCGATCTCCGCCATATGTTATGGTCCTGCCCAAAAATTTCTCAATTATGGGCGAAAGTCCAGTTTTGGTATAATAGAGTCTTTGAAAGTTCCATCCTCTTTTCCTTTGAGGACATTGTATTACTCTTTCCAGTAATAGGTAGGAGTATTAAATTGCGCATTCTAAATACCATTTTATTAATAGTGAGGTTTAACATCCTTAAAAAATGGATAGTAAAGATCCCCCCGAGCCTGTCACTTGTTTTAAGAGACATCCAAGCTCAGATTAATTTTGAATCTTTCCATCTGTCACAAGTATCTGAAAGAAAAATTAAGGAATTCTTGGTTGGATGGTCTCCAGTTATTAAGTTATTTCCAATCCCCCTGCAAAGGCAGATTTTAAAACCGTTTGTGGCCTCAATTAGCTTTGCAGAACTAGTAATTCTTCAGGTTTTTCCTGATACTTGGCTCACCAATGAAGTAGGTTAGAATAGTCATCTTTAAAAATTGATCCCCAGGTAATAATAATATGATGGCATGGAGTAAGTCCGGAGGTGGGGGGGGGGTTCTTATCGTTTTTTTGTTTTTTTTTTCGTTTTTTTTCTTTCCCCTTTTCTGTGTTTTTTTTTTTTTTATTTCCTTACCCTGAGGGGTTGGTAGTTATTTAAAAATTAGCCATTTTAGCTGAATTGCACCTGTTAAATAGATAGGGGCAATGCTGACTGGAAATATATACAGGGAGTGCAGAATTATTAGGCAAATGAGTATTTTGACCACATCATCCTCTTTATGCATGTTGTCTTACTCCAAGCTGTATAGGCTCGAAAGCCTACTACCAATTAAGCATATTAGGTGATGTGCATCTCTGTAATGAGAAGGGGTGTGGTCTAATGACATCAACACCCTATATCAGGTGTGCATAATTATTAGGCAACTTCCTTTCCTTTGGCAAAATGGGTCAAAAGAAGGACTTGACAGGCTCAGAAAAGTAAAAAATAGTGAGATATCTTGCAGAGGGATGCAGCACTCTTAAAATTGCAAAGCTTCTGAAGCGTGATCATCGAACAATCAAGCGTTTCATTCAAAATAGTCAACAGGGTCGCAAGAAGCGTGTGGAAAAACCAAGGCGCAAAATAACTGCCCATGAACTGAGAAAAGTCAAGCGTGCAGCTATCAAGATGCCACTTGCCACCAGTTTGGCCATATTTCAGAGCTGCAACATCACTGGAGTGCCCAAAAGCACAAGGTGTGCAATACTCAGAGACATGGCCAAGGTAAGAAAGGCTGAAAGACGACCACCACTGAACAAGACACACAAGCTGAAACGTCAAGACTGGGCCAAGAAATATCTCAAGACTGATTTTTCTAAGGTTTTATGGACTGATGAAATGAGAGTGAGTCTTGATGGGCCAGATGGATGGGCCCGTGGCTGGATCGGTAAAGGGCAGAGAGCTCCAGTCCGACTCAGACGCCAGCAAGGTGGAGGTGGAGTACTGGTTTGGGCTGGTATCCTCAAAGATGAGCTTGTGGGGCCTTTTCGGGTTGAGGATGGAGTCAAGCTGAACTCCCAGTCCTACTGCCAGTTTCTGGAAGACACCTTATTCAAGCAGTGGTACAGGAAGAAGTCTGCATCCTTCAAGAAAAACATGATTTTCATGCAGGACAATGCTCCATCACACGCGTCCATGTACTCCACAGCGTGGCTGGCAAGAAAGGGTATAAAAGAAGAAAATCTAATGACATGGCCTCTTGTTCACCTGATCTGAACCCCATTGAGAACCTGTGGTCCATCATCAAATGTGAGATATACAAGGAGGGAAAACAGTACACCTCTCTGAACAGTGTCTGGGAGGCTGTGGTTGCTGCTGCACGCAATGTTGATGGTGAACAGATCAAAACACTGACTGAATCCATGGATGGCAGGCTTTTGAGTGTCCTTGCAAAGAAAGGTGGCTATATTGGTCACTGATTTGTTTTTGTTTTGTTTTTGAATGTCAGAAATGTATATTTGTGAATGTTGAGATGTTATATTGGTTTCACTGGTAAAAATAAATAATTGAAATGGGTATATATTTGTTTTTTAGTTAAGTTGCCTAATAATTATGCACAGTAATAGTCACCTGCACACACAGATATCCCCCTAAAATAGCTAAAACTAAAAACAAACTAAAAACTACTTCCAAAAATATTCAGCTTTGATATTAATGAGTTTTTTGGGTCCATTGAGAACATGGTTGTTGTTCAATAATAAAATTAATCCTCAAAAATACAACTTGCCTAATAATTCTGCACTCCCTGTATATCTTATTGTTATCTGGTCCTGCGTGACCCAGAAATTGTTATTTTTGTGTTATTATCAATTCTTTTTTGTTGTTGTTGTTAAATGGCTAAGACTAATAAAGATATTAAAAAAAAAAAAAAAGAACTGGAGAACGGATTTGAAACAACTGCAACAACAGAAAGAAATGCAATAACATAGGGTTAGATTACTAGTGGAGCAATGATTACCTCCTGCTTGCACGCAAACTCCGCTTAACTTTTGCTCTTTGCGCTCATCGAGTAGCAAGCGTATTACAAGTTGAAAGTAAATATTTTTTGCTTGCACGCTAACCTGACGCGCACAAAGAGCAGAAGTTACAATATTGTGACTACTTTAATGTACTCTTCCATTGACTTCAATGGAGAACGAAAATTGGAATAAAAAACTAACACCCATATTTGCACGCTAACTCGAATCGCCATAAGCCCCCTATTCTAATAACCCCTAAACCAACACACAGCCCACCACAAAGTACTCTACTACACTATTAACCCCTAAACTGCCACATAGCCGCAGCAAAGTACCCAAAACACTACTAACCCCTAAACCTCCACATAGCCCACCTCAAAGTACTCGCTACACTATTAACACCTAAACTGCCACAACACCTCACCACAAAGTACCCCACTACACTGTTAACACCTAATCCGTCACCCCCCGAATCACAAGGTAACCCACCACACTATTAACCCCTAAACCACCACTCCCCCACATCGCAAAGTAACACCCTAAAAACGAATCCCACGAACCTAACACCCACTAAGTTAATCAAAACACACTAACCTTACCTGTAAAAAAAAACAGTACATTTAAAAAAAAAAACTTAACTAAAAAAAAAGAAGCTAACCTTACCTTTAAAAATAACAAACTAACCTTACCTTAAAACTTATAAACCTAACCCAAAATTAGAAGAAAAAAAATCTATCATTACAAAAAATAAAAAAAATCTAACATTGCAAAAAAAACAACAAAATACCAAAAATAAAAAGTTATGCCTATTCTAAACCCTCACTCAAAAATAAAAAACCTATACTAACTAAAGAAATAGCCCTTAAAAGGGCTATTTGCCATGGCCCTAAAGTGTTAGCTCTTTTGCCTCATCAAAGGATTGATATTTCACATATTGGCGCCTCTATCTCTTGTATTTCTATAACAGATTGCCTATTACCGTATGCTGTTAGAGAGCTGCCTTTTGGATCTTCTCTGCAATCAAATACACCCTTTCCAGCCTCAAGGACTTTGAATATAGCTGAATTTTGCTTGAACCTTTTTTTTTTTTGGTTCCCACACATGGGACAGTGGTAATATTTAAGCTTTGATATTCTGGAGAATTAACCATAGTCTCTGTGTCATATAGACATTACTTTATAATATTGCATCTTATGCTTATTATTTTTCATTTTATTTGTTTAGATTTGTTTAGATTTTTTTACAATAATCCTTACATCACAGTTTCTTTTTTCTTATTTTTAGCGCCTCCTAGAGGACCTCAGGTAACATTTGTGTCTCTTTGTTATCCCTGACCTCCTCACTCATTGTTTATATTTCACCGAGCTAACTGCCAGATCAATCGCATCGTTCACTGACCGCCCTTTAGGGTAGGAAAAGTGTTGAATTAGGCGAAACTTCCCTGGCTCCTTCTTTGGCACCACCCCCAGAGGGGACACCACCAAGTCCTGAACCAGGGTCACCCTGAATGGACCCACTATTCGCCCTTAAGCCAGCTCCTTGGCCAACTTTTCCCTTACTACCCAGGGAACTTGTATGTAGACTTAAGATTCCTGTGTGTGTTAGACCCAACCACTTCCCTGGTCACCGGAATCCTAAAGCCAACCCTGATCCCTTCTGCCAGAATGCTAGCACCTATCCTATCCGGGTAAGCCTCCAGCCATGGTCGAAGAGCGGCCAGGTTCAACGGTGTGGGACCCCTTACCAGCAGCCACTCCTTTCCCTGTTCCCCTGCCTGCTCCTCCGTCCTGGTTCCATTGGCATTCCAGCCCTGGATGTGGTCCCCCACAGTATTGGCAGACGTGCCGTAAGGAACAATTCAACCCTTTATCTCACTGCTGGTCATTAAACCGCCAACATTCCCATACTTTTTTACGAAATCCACCAGGCACTAGCCTTTTAGGTGCAGAACCACCCGGAACGGGTCTCTATGGACCCACACCAGTCCAAAGGTCCACATATTTCATCCCAAACATCAGTATGGGGTTGCCTGCCATCTTCCTACAGAACTCCGAATTGTACGTTTGCCATACCCCCTCTGCATATTTCTTGTAAATTTGCTCAATTATGTATGTATATTTCAGGACATCTAAAGCTCTGCTAGGCCATTGCTCAATATAGCATTATGCCAACACCTTAAAATACCAACGCCACTCATCAAATGTTTCTGGCCTCATAACGTTCTTAGGGCCAGTACCATCCACTGCCACCTTCCTAGCTGACACCCCTGTGTCTGTCCCTGTTGGCACCTGGACTCCACCCCCACCCAGTGTCATCAAATGGGTAGAAGGCAGCGCCACCCTAGAAACTGCCACGCCACTAGCCTGCCCTATGCTGGCTTGGTGACCCCCAGCCTGAAATGCAAGCATGCACTTCATCATCCTGTACATCCTCCTCTGTCCTTTACTGTGCAGCTCTAGCCCGCACTCACCTTCTGAGTCTGAGTCGCTGCTATCTAGCCCTAGCGTGTGTGTAGGTGTGTTCACTGTTGGCTCACCTGCTCCAGAAGGCCCTGACTGACTCCCAGGAGTCTCCGATGTTCCCAATGCCATCCTGAGGGTTCCCCTGCCCGGACCAGAACTGCCTTGCAAATCCATCGCCTGTACCTGTGAGGGAGACAAAAAGAAAATGGGAGCACCCAATGCACTGGCCACAGTACCGCTCACATGCCCACACATCCTCATCATGCTCCCTCTCCCCGCAGCCATATACATCATCTGAGCCCCAGCCATTAAAACCAGAGCAGAATGTCCCCCACCACTTGCGCACATGCACTTACCACTCACACTACCCATATTCCCAGAACCCTGCAGGTCCTGTTACAGCATGCCCTGCTTTCATCCTTGCTGACCCCCTGACCCACCCGCCCCAAAAGTCCCCACAGTCTCACAACACGAATCACTCCTTCCTGCCCTAAGTGCCCCAGCTTGTGAGCCATGTGCACCCCCTCCCATTCCTTCCCCTATGCCAATAGCCCTGCCCCTTCCAATCCCTTGCTTCCTGGACACACCCCCAGCTTGCTTCCTGACCTTTGCTCTGAGGACCTGAGCCACACCCTTTACCGCCCTCCAGGACCGCTCTCTACTGAGACCAGGCCCGGGTGCCCCATCTCACCTGCCACTCTCTTTAACCAAGGGAAGCTGTTTTACCACTCCGGAATCCTCCGCTTCCTGTCTCTGCCGTGTTGCCCTGCCCTCTTTGCATGCGCCGACGTCCCGGAAATGACGTCATCTGCCGAACCGGAAGTGACTGTGTGATGACAGATGAAAGGAGTTCCGGATGCCTCTAAGCCCTGGCTTAAAACTACACCACTGGGCCTAACTTCCACTACCGCCTGCGCTCCGCTTTCGGCCCCCCTTACCTCCCGCACTCCACCACCAGAACCACCTCTAAAGGCAGCCATTAAGGCCGTATTGTTGGCGAAGGCTTTCACAAAGGTGAAAATCGTCAACAAGACCTCAGGGGGAAGCATCCCTATAGCCCCAGCTGGGTCGCATACCAACCCACCACCCCCACTTGAAACCCCCTTTCCTTGAATGCCAGGACTGCCCACCCCTTGACTGGCCTGCTTGAACTGGAGCCTCAGGAGAGGGCCTAAACTCCTCCCCAGCCCCTGAGCTAGCTATCCCAAACCCTGCTCCTAACTAACCCCCAGACAAAGGAGAGGAAAAAGAAAGAGACCCCTGCCTGCCCTGCATTATTGTCCCTGACACGACCTCCTGCGTAGGAAGAATCATATCCTCATCACCCCCCCTTATCTGCTCTCTTGCAGGCTTCCCATGAGGAGATGCGCCACCCCTGCATCATCCCTGAACCTCAGAGGAGGAAGAGAAGATTGCCTTGAACCTTCCATGGCACTGAATCAGCAAAAATAGCCACAATAGTCAATCCAGGAAAGAGGAAGAGAAAATGGCTGCACTAGCTTAAATAGGTAATTTCTATTTCCACCCCCAAAACTGCAACAATGTTTTACACAAACCCCACATACACAGTTCTGCCTGTAGAGGTCAGGCCCTTAAGTCGCTACAGGCTGACAAGCAGCCCTACACTTTCATTATGCCCAAGCATCTCTTGGCTTCCTCCTCCTCCTACCCAGGACATGTATTTTTGAGGTTTATATACTGTCAGGCCTGCCTATCGAGTTCAGTAACTCTGCTGTTTCTGCTGCTACTCCTGCCCTCCATTATCTGTAGTGGTCATAATTTGTCAATGTCAAATCCTCAGAGGTCTGCTGGCTGCCGTGTCCATGAAACTCTAGTTAACACATGTTTGTCCTCCTTCCTTGGAAGTGTATTTTTGGGGTTTATGTACTGTTATTATTAGAGGCCTGGTTCAGTTAATCTTCTTCCTGCTGCTGCCTCTCCTGTTCCTGCCCTTTTCTGAGTCAGATGTGAGTCTGAGTTATGAAGCAGGTGTGTGAGGAAGTGAGGAATGTGGTTACTTTAGCATGAATGATTTGAGAAAAAAATTAGAGGGTTAAATGGTAAAAAATATATTGTATGGAAAGGCTGAAGTGTTACTTTAAATTTATGGTTTGAATTCTATTTGTAAAACTTATTCCAGTTCTTGAATAGTGTTTTGTCCCAGTTCGCAATGAAGGTTTGGATTTGTTGGCAATTCCTAGCAGTTTAATTTTGTTGGGTAAAAGGAATGTTTTGTGGGCTTCCCATAGGTTTAATGGGATGTAACAAAATTCTCTTCCAAATATTCAGCCAAACTGAACTTGCCCAGGATCAAAATTCTGACAACTTGAATACTTTAAAAAAACGGAATTGATTGACAAACTTGAAGGTTTGGATTTGTTGACATTTCCTAGCAGTGTAATTTTGTTACAAAAGCAATGTTTTGTGGACTTCTCATAGGCTTTAATGGGATGTAACAAATTTTGGCTCAAACTAAATTCTCTTCCAAATATTCAGCTGAACTGAACATGCCTGCGACTGAAATTCTGACAACCTGAATCAAAATTAACCGAATATTTTGGAAGAACCAAATATTCTACCCATGCACACGTCTAGCTGGCACACTATAACACTTTCGACATGGGACCTTCTGAGTACTACTCTAGGATGAACTAAGAGAGGGGGAATAATAAACTCCATATAATAATTTTAAGTGAGATGTTCCCCATGCTGAAGATAAAGTGGCCTTTTTTTTTTTATTTATTTTGTTTTTATTGAGGTGATAAGTATATTTTCGATACAAACAGAATAAACATATTTACAAATAATTTCCACAAGAAGGATTAGTACATTACACAAGTTCTATGTATGGACGAACACCAGGCTGACTGATATGGTATAGGCTTTCATCACCTCATTTTGTATTTATAATTTCGTCGTGACCTCCATTTGCACCAGATGCACACGAGGGACCAGGGACACAATGGTCAATCCCATGGAGAATCAATAAACATCTGATAAAATATTAGAAAATGTTTGCTCCTATGTACTTCAAAGAGAAAAGAATATTAAACATAATAGAGCTAATTTAAGAGTATGGTATTACTCATCACATAGCCTATAAACATTTGAGACTATCAGGGCCTCTGGCGGGTCCATACACTCTAACATTGAAATGAGGACACATAAAATAATAACAGCTAGTTCCCATCAGGGGCACATGAAAAGAAATGGAGCAAAACTATGACATCCTAAACAATCTGTAGGTAATAAGTGGAGCACAGCAAGAATATAATAACTAACAAATTTTATATAACAAAAATATATATTTAAACACAGTAATAATTTCCATGATAAGGCCCGAAGAGCAAAGGCCTCTTCGGACTGGGCAGAGGCTACGTAACTCTGCCAAAAAATAAATAATGCAGAGGATAAACTACTTATCCCCTACCTCATAAGGACTATGAATGTATATATTTTTAATCTCTGGGAGAGTTTGAATAGGGAGATTTTATTTGAGTGATGAGGTCACTATAGGACCCTTGACTTCGTAACAACATAGGTAAATACTCAGGAATCATTTCCGAAATGATCATAAATTATGAGTAATTAGTATGATATATAGCTAGTTGTGACCTTTTATGGACCCCTAGAATATAATTATAAAGGGACAGGGGTATTTCAGGGGTTATAAAAGCGTATATTGAGATATGCACCTGGCGGGAAGGGTTTAAAATATTATAGAGAGATTCCCACATGCAATAAAGCTAAGGCATATCCATCACATATTGGTCTTCAACTCCACAGTACAGTTGAGTTGAATTAAACTAAATTGGGAGGCAATACATAACCCTCCCACACTTATGTGAAAATCTAGGTATATTTTAAGCACCAGACTTTAAGCGCCATTATAAGCTTGCTGTGAAGAAATATAGTGTGTGGGGCCTCACCTTTATTAAATTTGGGGATTGAGAAATGTTAGATGGAGCAAGTACACATCCAACTATTGACCTCATCTTCCTTCTAGTATACAATATAATAATGAAATTGCATAAAGTCTTGCACGCAGCTCGCAAAATCAGGCTTCAAACAGAAAGGCACATTGCATATAGGGGCAGTAGGATCATTAAATGAATACATCAGCAAAATATAACTATTCATCAACTACACTTATAATCTAAAGCACATATATGCTGCAAAAGTCATTCCACTGTGCAGAGAGGTAAAGGGCAGTCCACTCAGAGCTAGACATAGTTTGCTGGTATTTCTTAAAAGCCGCGTTGAGAGAAAATGTATGCCCGGATGAAGTTCACAATAAAATGAGAAAACAAAGTTAAATAGTAAGGTCTCTGTGGTTCGTAACTGAATATCAGGCTATCAACCTACCCAAAGTCTACATATACTCGGCACTCCCAGGGCAGGGTATGCAAGGAGCTCGCAACTCAGCAGCATGGGGAACTTGCAAGGCCTCACTTTCTTATCAGGGTAAAGTTTATAGAGTCTCTCTGCTCTCTGTGTCAAAGCATTCTGTATGCTCTGAGTGGTATCTAAGCCCCTGTCACCACCCAGCAGATCGGCCTCATCTGACTGGGATTTTATGACAGGCAGGGTCTTATTTGATCTTCTTACCTCCGCAGAGAGGGTCAGATAAGCTTTGGGATCCCTATCTTCAAGCTCCTGGGTAGTCTGAGTATCACTAATCTGCTCCGTGTCTGCCTTGTCCGACCTCCAAACCAAATTTCTTAGTGTATTTACCTTGGGAATAGGGCTCAGCACACTCGGCTGCTTATCATCGTGTTGCATATTGAAATAAATATCTTCGCTCATGGTAATCTCATCTTCCTCCCCCACTGTGTGCTGAGTTCCCGCCGGGATTATAAGATGATCAAAGCATCCAAGTATTTGGCGTTCAAAGTCAGCCAACAGAGTGAGCAACACCGCACTACTCTCCTCCATGCTGAAGTGAGTAAACAGAGGAATTCTTGCTGTAGGTTGTCCAGATGAGTAGTGTGCTGATAACCCCCAGCATGGTGAGGGGGTGCTGAAGGCTGGTTGTCTCAACTGTCCTGGGTAGCGGGGAAGGTATCTTTTGTTGCAGGTAGTCGTGGATCTTTAACCTCCCTTTCTTTAGACAAATTGTCCAATGCTCGCCACTAATCCACTGCTCTTTGTTCCGTTTCCCTCGCTCATATGTGATAGTTTAGCAATCCTATGCCGAATCTGTCAGCTCCAAGGTGAATTTGTTCACTCATCCTATTCAGGGATATCTTATTGAACTAGTAGGGGTCAGGTTTAGGTAATTTTTCTACTTTTCTACATTGAAAACCCCACTTAGTACACAATATTTCACGGAGCTCTCTTTTGATGTGACCACTCCGTTTGGCAGTTAACTCCGCACCCCTAAAGTGGCCTTTTTGATTTTAATAATGCTCTCATTTATGTCTTGTGGTTTCTATAAAATCTGAGATTTTCTCCATGTTGAAGACAAAGTGGCCTTTTTGATTTTATTAATGCTATTATTTATGTCTTGTGGTTCAATTTGACAGGGTGTTTTTTATTTTTTATTTTTTGAGTAATATTAATTAAATTTTGCTCCCCTTCTAATTATACAATATTATACCAATATATTATACCAAATGAAGTGTGATCCCAATATAACCATTTCAAAATCCCTTCTCTAGTAGATAATTTCAAAAAGGTTCTCTGTCTGTAGACAATTTCATATTTGTACAAAGGCAAAAAAAATGTATTATATAAATTCTTTAGTGTATCAAAAGATTTAATAGTATTATGCTGAAATTAAACTAATTGTTCAACACAATGTAAACCAAAAATTTAGCATTTTTTAATTACTGATTCTTGGATGCCTTCTATAAAATCTGAATTTCCTATAATAGAAAGAAATTTTGAATTTTTATAATTTATTTGTATTTACAAAATTTTTGTCAAGCAATATTAATATAAGAAATCACAATTATTATTTTTTATGGGATTAGGAATTGAATTAGCTTGTAGGTCTAATAATGTAACCAAAGTGAACGATTTAACCATTTCTGCTTCCAAATCTTTAACCAGGATGTAATCTTGCTCTAACATCTATTCATAAATTAATTTACTAATGCAATCCCAATAATAAAACTCTTAAGAAGGTAGCAGCAAGCCTCCATGGATTGATGGTAACATAAGCTTTTTCATAGAAATTCTTACCCTTTTCTTGTCCCATGAAAAATCTATTACATAAGTATAGAATAATCAGATATCTTTCTGTACCAAAATAATTGAAAGATTTTGCATAATATAAAGAATTTTGGATAATATTGCAATATTTAATAAACTACCCTTCCCAGAAGCACATCATACATTTTAACAAAAAACAATCTTTATAATTTAAATAATACCATAATTATGGGTTCAAACTTATTTTAACACCAAGATATGTGATGTAATCAGTAGCTTCTGATATATCTTAATATATTAATTGAATTTTGATTTATCAGAATACACGTAATTTCTTATTTTTGTATATTTAATTTGTATCCTGAAAACGAGTCGAAAAGTAGTTTTCAATAGAGTTGGGATATTTATTTATTTTCTAATAAAGACTAATAAATTATCTGCATATAAAGAGGTCTTAATTTCATTCTGTCCAATGGGAATCCCCTTCAAAGAGTTTCTTAATTTAATTGCAAAAGTTTCTATTGCAAAATTAAAGAGTGCGGATAAAGGGCAACCCTGTCATGTACCTCTGTGAAGATAAATTTCTTGAGATAAAGTATTATTAATTATTAGTTTAATTCCTAGATTATCATATAAAGAATAAATATATTTGACAAAATTACCATGATAACTAAATTTTTCTAGAGAACTAAAAAGATGATCCCATTGGACAGAATCAAATGCCTTCTAAGCATCTAAAGCTATAATAGCTAAATCAGAATAGTTTTTGGTTTTCATTTTTTTTTCTTTTTGTTCCAAAATAATCCATGGTTAATAGAAATTTTCTATTGTTTGTAGTAAATGTAAGACCAGACATAAAGCCAGTTTGATCTAGATGTATTATAGGATTGATAATTTTTTTTAGTCGATTTGCTACTATGCTTGCTATGATTTTATGGTCTATATTTTTTTTCTCCCTTTTTTAGAATTAAAGCTGTTAAGGAACTAATAAAATATTTAGACATAAACTGGCCTTTTTGATAATAATCATTATACAGATTTTTTGACTAACTGTATATCTAAAATCTTATAATTTCATTTAAGATTTTCTTTTCAAAGATAGCACTATTCAGTAATATTATATCTTCACTAGATATATTAGGAATTTGTACATCCTGCAAGAATTTTGACTTATTTTCATAATGTATATTTTGTGATTTAGAGACAATTTCCAAATGATTTTTAAAAGCATCACAAATATCTCTGGTGTCAGTAAACTTCTGTTAATTTATTTTGATAAACCTATAAAATTGGGTTTCCTAATTGCTTTGACCAAATTTGCAAGTGATTTACCAGTTTTGTTCAGGGGTCAAGTCGAGCGGTAACGCATGGGAACAGAGTTCCTGCACTATTTTTGCAGGAGGAACTAAGTTCCCTCTGGACAGAGAACAGAAATGCTTCAGTAAGCACTGCTGCTGATGGTGGGAGGAGCTGGAGCACAGTCTGGTTAGAGGGATAGTGAGATCCTCTAGTAATGGACAGTAACACTTCTTACAATACATAAATGTAAGCCTGTCAGCGGTCCTGCTGTGTGATCACCCTGTACTGTGTGTAACACATGGTGCTTACATTTATGTGTGGCTTGCTCTGGGGTTATTTAGCTCCCCTCAGCATAAATAGTGCTATTGCACCTTAAGTGGGTAAGACTCTGTGACAGAGGAGGATTCTCAGGCCCAAAGGCAACCATTCAACCCTTTATTGGATTTAATTTGTTTTCATTAACCAAAGTGTATAGATTATATACATAAATACAGTATGTGTGTGTGTATATATAAAACAACATTAATTGTGAGGGGGGGTGGAAGTCTTGGTGAGTTCCCACACTTTTCTTTTCTTTGTAGGACTTGACCCCTGGTCCAAATCTATAGAAGAGTGATCTATCGTTTAAATCCTATACACATTCATTATATATTTAATCCCATTTTCCAGTAATTTAGCTTTGAAGATTTTGGGATTTCTTATTCCTTATTCCTGAAGTTGATGAACAGACTTAAAGGGACAGTAAAGTCATAATTAGACATTCATAATTTAGACAGAATACACAATTTTAAACAACTTTCCAATTTACTTCTATTATTTAATTTGCTTCATTCTCTTGTTATCATTTGCTGAAGGTGTATCTTGGTAAACTCTGGAGATGCAAAGAACCTAGGTTTTTGCTGCTGATTGGTGGCTGCATATATATACTGATTGTCATTGGCTCACCCATGTGTTCAGTTAGAAACCAGTAGAGCATTGCTTCTCCTTCAACAAATGATACCAAGAGAATGAAGCAAATTTGATAATAGCAGTAAATTGGAAAGTTGCTTAAATTTGTATGTTCTTCCTAAATCATGAAAGCAATTTTTTGGATTTCATGTCCCTTTAAACACTGCTATATTCCAAACAACCATTAGTTACACGCTATAGTGTCTCATTTATTTATCTCTGCTGGCCTCAGCAGAGATGAAAACAAAATGGCATAGTCCAATTCTTTAAGGTCACTAGAGTTTTAAACTAATTATCTCAATATTTAATATACCTTTAAAACATACTTTTTGAAAATTATTCTCAGGCTCTAGTCCCACACTCCCCAAGAAGGCCACAAAACAAATGTAATAACTTTTGTTTTATTCACAATGCTGATAATTGCGTAAATCAGCTTTTTGATTTGCACCTATTTGAACATAAACTATGTTACAGCTTACGCTGCTGTCATAGGTGCTCAAAACGTGAGCACATTCCTGAACCTACTCCAGTATGCTCTCATGACAAGGAATGAGGTTTTAACAAAGGATATCAAAATAAATATTTACATTTAATAACTGTTATATTTCCTAGGTTACAATATTATTTAATTTTATCTCAGCAGTAACCTCCAACGTCTTATATATTTATGTAACAATATTTTTGATTAATGGAATTATGAATATTAATAATCAATCATAAAATTATCGTCAGCCATATCAATTCTGATATGGTAGAATTTGTCAATACACTTCAGTGAAACATTATATAATCTCTGTAGTATATTCCAAAATGCTAATGAGATATCATCTAGAAATTATGACAATAAAATTATTATGAACATTAATATTTAATCTTAAATTAAATTGATTCCTGAGTTCTGACCAGTTAATCTCTATAAACACATTGATTATATTTATGCAGAAAATAGTGTATTAATTATAACCATATACCTGCACCCAGGTGGTAAATCGCCATAGAACAAGCTAACAATGGTATTGAGCCAGTTGTTCGTTCCTGTGAGTGCACTTCTCTCTGTGTATATATATATATATATATATATATATATATATATATATATATATATATATATATATATATATTATCCCATGAATGGACGAAACACTTCTATAAATTAACCTTAAAGGGACAGTCCAAATTAAACTTGCATGATTCAGATATAGCTTGTAATTTTAAACAACTTTCTAATTTACTTTTATCATCAAATTTGCTTTGTTTTCTTGTTTTTCTTAGCTGAAAGCCAAACCTAGGTAGGTTCATATGCTAATTTCTACGTCCTTGAAGGCCGCCTCTGCATTTAACAGTTTTTCACAGCTAGAGGGTGTTAGTTTATGTGTTTCATATAGATAACACTGTGTTCAAGCACTTGAAGTTATTTAAGAGTCAGCACTAATTGCCTGAAATGCATGTCTGTCAAAAGATCTGAGATAAGGAGGCAGTCGGCAGAAGCTTAGATACAGGGTAATTACAGAGGTAAATAGTATAATTCTATAACAGTGTTGATTATGCAAAACTGGTGAATGGTAAATAAAGGGATTATCTATCATTTTAAAAAATACATTTTTGGTATTTACTATCCCTTTAACTCGAAATGAATTAAAGGTACCTCAATATTGTGGACACAATATTTCTAAAAATTAACCTCAATTTAAAATGAATCGCTTATTAAACATAACACATGAATTATACTAGAAACAATTTATAACATTAACCCAATGCCAAAAAATGGATTAATGATTTAACAACCCTTGATTAACTAAATATATCCCAATGTTATAATAAGAACCTTAGCTCAAATTCAATGTCTAATGGGATTTCCAGAAAATATAATTAAGCTATTCAGCCCAAAATAGTCTTATAATACTTAAATAATCCACCAGAGATGGTTACACAGTACTACCAATTCAACATATTCCCATTAATTTAGCATTAAATAATGAAACTTTAGCCACAATAAAACAAATTCTAAAATATATCACAATAACTGCAAATAATTTATGACATTAAAATACATACATCCTTTCTTAATAATAATATATAACACTAGTATACTTACTACACTGGTCTAATTAATAATACATATAAGAATAAGATACCTTTTTAATTGACAGCTACAGCTATACTATGCAATAACAAATTTCTTTGCTAAGGCCTATTCAATATATAAAAGAAATTAAACGCACATACATTTCCAGATACCAATAAGAGAGTTTCAGCTTTTTTAACCAGAGATTTTCCAAAGTCATACAGGAAGGTATTTTTGCAAACAGGGTATCACAAAACACAGAGGTATTCCTCTATTTTCAACAGAGAGTTATTCCAAGTCAGGCCCCAAACCAAAGTGTGCTTTTTGTCTTCCCATCTTTGCATAGTCTTTTTGTCTGATACCAATTTCACCTTCATTTCTAAATCACCCAATGGAATTCTCTGGGTATGCCCTTTTAGTCTGAGCTTATCTCTCATTGGCCCTTGGAAATGTAGCTCTCTTAACAGCCAAACCTTTTGGCTGTAGTACTGGTTTTAGCCCATCGGGGGAACAACAACAGGAATGGAAATGAGACGTACATTTTTAAAATATTCTGTTTCTCGATTACAGGGATATATATATATATATATATATATATATATATATATACACACAGAGAGTATCAGTGCTAAACAGGTTGAAAAACCAATCAAATTCAGTGTTTCTATTTATGTAAATATATATGTATATATATTGAACACTGTCCTCCTCTATATGAAATATATGAAATATAGTCACTTCTTCTATAGTTGAGGTAAAGATCAGAGTCTCTTGCAGCCTTTTTCCAGTTGTATACAGAGACAGCCCATGGTAGATCTCAGTAGAATCTAAGATGAACAGAAGAAGGGAAGGGCGCACGGAGAAACCAGATCTGGGTGTTGTATATTACAATACCAAACGTAACAATCACGCCAAATTCACACTCACTTGTTTAGACCTCAATCTGTATAAGGTAAGGTACTGGCGTGGAGGCCGTATGTGACATCTTTTGATTCTTCTCATTGTTGAATACAGCTTCAATGTATTCAAATTTTGTTCCAAAACGAAGCTCCTCTATGTCTGTCTGTTGGTTAATCCTTTATTCCATATATTTATTATAGGAAGGGAGGATAGGGGCCTTAAAGACCAGACGTGATATAGTAGTAAACAATTTATTTTACTAGAGACACATCAAACCATGTTAGTAATGCATAACACACATAAAAACACTGTAAAACCACAAATACTTCAAATGCGTAGAAAATAATAAAAGGCTAAAAAACACTTCTGTAAGAGTTGGCACTAAACAATCCTTGCTGAAAACAGAAGATAAACCGAAAACAGCTGATCGTCTATGTTGCCCTTCAAACAGAGCATGTATGAGTCAGGGGCGGAGCCTGGCGCATTTCTCAACCCTATTGGTCGCTTCTTCAGAGGTGGAGCCGCCCCCTACATCTCTAAATTTATGCATCAGTACTCCTTAACATGTGAATACCTGACTGCCATCTTGGTTATTGGCAAGCAGCGAAAAACAATTAGCTTATCATTCAGACATATTCCTAAATTATAAATTACGATCTTTAAACTGTAAAATATTATTTGAACTTAAAATATCATCAATACAAGTAGTGCAATACATTGCAGCAAAATATTATGGGTATCCACCATTAGATTATCATCCAGACATGTTTCTAAAATATAAATTATGATCTTTAAACTGCAAAATATTATTTGAAGTAGAAATACCATCAATACAGAAAGTGTAATATATTACATAATTATAGTTTAAAACTCACATATACATCCTAAATGTCTTGTGAATGTACTTATAAATACAATTCCGTTATACAGTACTTGTTACAATGAAAATATATACAGTAAATATACATACACCTGCATAAAAAGTTATAATTTTTTTATTTTATTTATTTATAAAAAAAATTTACCAGGGAGGATACATTGAGATTTCTCTCGTTTTCAAGTATGTCCTGGGAATTAATATTATTATTATTAACCCTTTATAATTACAAACAGTAAAACGTGTATGCTCCTCACTGCACTTAATATATGTTTGCACCAACTAGGTTCCTAAATCGGGTAAAATCAAATCTAGGGTATATATGTCTCCCCCTGGAAGGAAACTCCTATATACACACATATGCATAAAAAAACTGTTAATTAATTAATAATTAATTTAGATTAATTTAAAAATAAAATTAAATTAATTTTAATATGTATATGTGTGTGTATGATAATAAATAAGCACAACCACTGTCAATTCTGTTAACAAATCCAAATGTTCTTTCATAATAAAAACCAATATGATAAAATAAGATAAAAAAAAGATAAGATAAAAAAACAAATGGGAACACTACATATATATATATATATATATATATATATATATATATATATATATATACATACACATACATCTACAATCCTACTGTGTATATATATATATTATATGCATATATTTTTTTGATCCTAGAGGAATGCAGCCAGATCAATATCTTTATTTAGCCTGAGTGGACCCAAGCTACCTAAAGCGTGTATCCAAAAGGTCTCTCTTTTTCTCAGGGCTAAAAATCTGCTGCCCCCTCTAGGACCTACCTGCACTTGCTCAATAGCTTTAAAAAAAAGATTGTGAGGGATCAATATTATGATGATCTTTAAAGTGTTTAATAAGAGGGGTTTTTAATATTCCAGCCTCAATATTCTTAATATGTTCCAAGCATCTGGTTTTTAAAATCTGTTTTGTTCTTCCAATATACTTTAAAGAGGTACTGCATTTGCATTCTAGCATGTACACCACATATTCTGACTTGCAGTTTAATCTACCTTTTATCTCATGTTTTTTCCCTTGTTGATCAATACCAATCTGTTTATTATAATCTTTCTAACTGTGAATATGTTCACAGCATACACAATTTTTCCTGAAACATTTAAAAAAAACGTCCAGAGCTGTAAAGTGTATAAAGCTCTGATTCCTCTCACTCTTTTCTTTTTTTTATAATACAAGGAGCTATAATATTTTTTATGTTTTTATTTTTTCAAAAAATTACGTCTGGTTTGTTCCCTATTGTCTATCAATAAAATTCCCCAATGTTTACACAGGATCTAACTTATGTTAGAATGGCCCCCATTAAAAGTGGTCACAAAGCTGAGACCCTTCTTAATAGGGATCTGTCTCGACACTCGGTATTCCCCTGAGGATGCTTCTGCCCCTCTGGTTATCACAGTGTCCCTGTCCACATTCTTTACTTTATTGTATGCTTTCTCATTTGTATTTTCAGGTAAATATTTGGCCCTAAAACGTTGCTTGAAAATTTTTCACTCTTCCTCGAAGTCACAAGGCAGGGTTCTATTACATTTTACCCGCAAGAACTGTCCATATGGGATATTCTCAATCCACCTGGGGTGGTGACCACTTCTGGCATCTAAATAACCATTAGTGTCTGTTTCCTTTCGATGAACTCTCGTGGCTATTTTACCTTCAACATGGAATTGTACTACATCTAAAAAATGAATTTGATACTCGTCAATACTGTTAGTGAATCTCAAATTAAAACAATTAGAATTTAAATGTTCAGTAAATTCTGACCAGCTGTGGATTATCTCCATCCCAGATGATAAGAATATCATCTATGAACCGCCTCCAGAATACTAGATGTTTATCTTTTATATTCATTGTTATTATATATCATTGAGTCTTCAAAATGACCCATATATAGATTTGCGAAATTGGGTGCAAATTTAGTCCCCATGGCGGTGCCACTGGTTTGTAAATAAAATTTGTCCTGGAAGAGAAAATAATTATTTTCCAGAACAAATCTGATGGAATCTAAAATAAAAGAGTTTTGGACTTCCTTAAATTGTGCATGGCTTCCCAAAATATATTTGACTGCCTTTATACCACTGCCATGGGGAATTGAAGTGTACAATGCATAGACATCCAAAGTGGCCCATCTGTATGTGGGTTTCCATGGTATATTTTTTATTATTTCCAATAAATGGGGAGTATCTCTTAGATGTGATTTCAATTTAATCACCATAGGTTTTAAGAATATATCAACATATTCCGACAAACGTGCCGTTAGGGAATCTATGCCCGATATTATCGGTCTACCAGGAGGACATTTTGGATTTTTATGGATTTTTGGCAGATGACAGAAGACAGTCCTGCTGGGTTCCTCATTTGCCAAAAACCTCCACTCTTTGATATTGAGTACATTGTCCTGCTTTCCTTTATTTATAAGTTCAGCATATTCTGTCAAAAAGAGGTTAGTTGGATCTCCACTTCAAACTTTATATGTCCCTCTGTCTGACAATAAATTAAAAGATTCCTTTAAATAATATGCCCTGTCCTGGGTGACGATTCCGCCTCCCTTGTCTGCCTCTTTTATAATGATGCTCTCATTATTTTTAAGTGCATCTTTCTCATTGAGGCTTAAATTATGATGTCTTATTTTAAAACATTTTACACATGTCCGAGCATTCCTGTAGGACCGCATCTTTAAAATTAGTAATAAACTTACCCTGCAATTGTACAGGGAAAAAAATGGATTTAGGTCTTAAGTGACTATGTACTGATTCCTGTATCAAAGGGGTATCTGTAATCTCATCTAACCAATTATACATATATTGTGATCCTTGACTATAGCTTTATTTTTCTAAGTCACAAAGGGCTTGTAAGGTTTCATTCTCCTTGTTTGACAAAAAATTGCTATCTCCGCCACCTTTTTCCTTTTCAAAGTGGCGGACTAATGTCAATTTTCTAACAAATTTATTGACATCAATAAACAAGTTGAATGGATTTGGTGTTTTAGTTGGGGCGAAAGATAATCCATTTCTCAAAACTGATTCCTCTAGTGGGATTAATACATAAGAGGATATATTACAATTTTTTTATAGTATTTATTACTTCACTTTCAGCTATGGTTTCCTTCTTTTGGAGTTGGAGTCTCCTACCAGCTCTACATCCTCTTCTGTATAGTTCTTTTTCTCCCCCTCATCTGGTTCTACACTTGTGGACTGTGGAGTTATGGGGGCCTCCACTCTAAATCCCACTCTACCTGTTTGGGTCTTGCACCTTCTAATAATGTTTCCTGGACTGACTCCTAAAAAATGTTGTTGTTCCTGAGTTGGTTTTATGTAAACTCCTTTTCTCCTACCATTTCTGTGATCTAACTCTATTCTCAGGGAGAACTGATATTCCCACTCCTGATTGAAATTATTATATGAATCCCTGAACTCTTTGAACCTGTAGTCTGTTCTGTTTTCGTGTTCCCATTGATTTTTTTTATTTTTATTTATATTTATATTTCTTCGTGCATAATCTCCCCAGTTCTCTTGGGATTGTACATATTGCCTGTTTTCCCCATAATATTTGGAATTTGAACCATTATTTTTATATGAATTCCATTCCCTCCTATTACCATATCTATACTGTAAAAAATGTCTTTGAAATTGACTGTAAAATGCTGTAAAGTCGTGACATCCAAATTGTGTAAATTGAATGAAAAACAATAAAACGGTGTGAAATTTACAGAAATATTCTGAAAATACTAAAAAATGCAATTGTAAATCCAGAATCAAACACAACTGTTAATTGTACAGTAAGAATATGTTAAAAAAATCATATTTATTTGTAGAATTTACAGACAACAGAAGTTTAAACAGAGAAAACGCCATAATACCTAAAGCAAAAACAATACAGTTAAAATTACAAGCTGACAGTGTTAAAATAATATTTTTGTTAGTCAGACTTTCATATGTATACAGAAAGAAATTGTATTACATTTGCCAAATATATGTTATATTTTACAGATAAGAATGTGTAAAAGTACAGTAAAATGATGTTACTATGAAGGGTTTAAAAATTCAGTCGTGTCTATTGAGAATCGAGCAGGCCTAACAATATATTAGTAAACTAAAGTAAAACTATAATAGAAGTAGGTCACTTTTAAAAAAAATACATTACATATGAACTATTTAAAAGATGTAGTGTTTTTGTTAAAAATGCAGCCTCCCATAAAGGAAGTGACAGAGTAGGAAGTACAATCAGCTTCCTGTAGGGCTCAGTGTTTCTTATCATCCATCTTGTTCCTGCTCTGTGCATAACCTAATAACTGTAAGCAGCAGATTACTGCTAATTCTGTCCTACATTCTATTTACATTGATTATCCTGCATCCCTGCCTATTTGTTTCTTTCTTATGTCAGACTTACGTAGCATAAAGTTGCTGCACCATACTGCACGTGTGCTTATTGTAATTCCTTTCTATTCTTTTAGTATTTAGAGTTTCTACAAGAGCTATCACAGCAATAAATTCAGTCTTTTCATAGACAGAACCACTATTTCTGTCTGCCTTGTTTATAGCTGTATAGTTCCACAGTTAATGGAGTGAGGACATATTTTGTAGTCATAATAATAATGCTGACTGACTGAGGGTTAAAGGGACATGCCACCCACATTTTTTCTTTTATGATTTAGAAAGAGAATGCAATTTTAAACATCTTTCTAATTTACTTATATTATCTAATTTGTTTTATTCTCTTGATATTCTTTGATGAAAATCATATCTAGATATGCTCACTAGCTGCTGATTGGTTGCTGCACATAGAAGCATCATGTGATTGGCTCATCATGTGCATTGCTTTTTCTTCAAATAGGGAAATTTAAAAAATGAAGCAAAATACATAATGGAAGTAAATTGTAATGTTTAAATTTCTATTCTCTATCTCAATCATGAAAGAAAGATTTTGGGTTTAGTGGCCCTTTAATTCATTAGTCTGGTAGGTTTCATGCTTACTGCTTAATTTTTTCAGCATTTATGTAGCAGTGGATTTTGCGATCATCCATGTAAGGTAAAAATTGATTACCTTTTCTTTTCCCCAGCAAAACGCTTGAGACGTTAAGGAGTGCTGCACTGTAGGGTTCATAGGAATCAACCCCATTGCTTTTTCAAAAGTGTTAGCGCTGGCTGCAAGTGGACATTTTGTACGTATTCAGCTTTTAAAGCTCGTTTCTATTGTGTTCAAAATGTGCATGAACCCTCTGTTACTACTAGAGACTTTGTTACAGATTTTAAATGTGTCATTTTGCTGTTTCAGCTCCAATTTCCTACATTGGTCTTTTTTCATTTTCTCTTGTATTTTTCTACCTTTCTCTATTTTCTGTCCATTTGGGCACAGATTCTTGTTGCACAATGTTGTTGTTTTTGTTTTTTGTTTTTTTACTGTAATGTATGTTATTATACAATTTTATTTTCATTTTTTTTAGGTCAATACTGCTATTCTTCAAGATGGTTTATGTTGTGTGTGGATCAAAACATTATACTCGACAACATGACGTGTCCACCCCCTGGGAATTCCCCCGGATTGGTCAGACACTCCATCGGCTATTCCAGGGTGGAAAAAGCCACTGATCTTGGTGTGATTAGTATACTGAACGAAGTGTGGAGGACATCGTCTGCATGAAACGGGGAAGCCCATTGACTTTCCCTACATTCGGTCTACAGAAAAAGGGTTAACAATATTTAATTGTTAATTTTAATTATTATTTAAATAATAGATAAGAAAATATAGACAGTGCCACTTTCAAAGTTGAAAAAACATAAATGTTCTAAATGACACAATAATCCTTGATATTCCAATTTGTATACTAAATATCAAGTCCACAACTTGCTTCTAAGCAGTGGTATTACCAGAGTTCATACAGTTCATATCTCAACTAGTGAAATACTAGTAATGTGTATGTCCCTTTAAAAACGTAAATTCTTAACAAATAATCCAACTAATGGATAGTTACACTTGTTCCAATTTGTGGTGAGGTTGCTGCTCCTTCCTGGCACTCTGGTGTTCACTTTCGGGCCACACTAATCATATACCGAGTATCTCTGCAACACAGAAAAAAAATGCGCTCCATGTTTTCTGTGTTGCAGAGATACTCGGTATATTATTTAAATAACACTTTAAATATTTAAAGGGACACTGTACCCAAAATTTTTCTTTCGTGATTCAGATTGAGCATGAAATTTTAAGCAACTTTCTAATTTACTCCTATTATCAAATTTTCTTCATTCTCTTGGTATCTTTATTTGAAATGCAAGAATGTAAGTTTAGATGCCGGCCCATTTTTGGTGAACAACCTGGGTTGTCCTTGCTGATTGGTGAATAAAATCATCCACCAATAAAAAAGTGCTGTCCAGAGTACTGAAACAAAAAAAAGCTTAGATGCCTTCTTTTTCAAATAATGATAGCAAGAGAACGAAGAAAAATTGATAATAGGAGTAAATTAGAAAGTTGCTTAAAATTGCATGCTCTATCTGAATTACAAAAGAAAAAAATTGGGTTCAGTGTCCCTTTAATTAATAAAAGCTTGAAAACATGTTTTAGGATTAATATGAAGTTGTTTGTTGTTTTTAATGAATCTATTTTATTATTAATACAGTTACCTGTTTTTCTTCTATTTCCCAAGGTGTTTTTTTTCCATCAACCCAGAGAAGGACACAAAAGTAGAGAAAACAAACAAATCCTGTCATCATGGGAACCCCAGAGTTCTTACCTTGATTCAGGAACTTTCATATCATGAGTAGCGTGATGTCTCACTATGAACTTATTAGCAAAATAAAATGATCCAGGCACTCTATGTAGGTAAGATAGGCAGATTTATTTTGAAAAACACGCAGCAATGTTTTGACTCTAAATGGAGTCTTTTTCCATTGGGTGTCGAAACGTTGCTCCGTGTTTGTCCAAATAAATATGCCTATCTTACCTACATCTTTTTATTTTGCTATTGATATTTGGGGACCCTGCTAGCCCTGGACTTGAATGCACCTTAGAGGGTAATGGAAGAGTGTTGCTTTACTGTGAATATGGACTTAAGTCAGTAAGATTTGACATGTGCCACACTCATAGCTTGAAGCTTTGTTTCCACTCATTAGCTGCCTACTTCTTCAAGCTGAAGAACCAATAAAAGTTTTAGACAAAATTGTCAGTTTTATTGCTCTTATATTTCATGATTTACTTTTCTGTACATCAATTTGAAGAGCTTGTTTGAAGATACATTTGTTCAATTTATTCTAATACGGAAATGCAGTAATCCCTTAAGAGTGTTAAAAATTCTAACTTTTAGTCATAAAAATATAACCCCTTAATTGTTCTCTGACAACTTTTTCCTCTTTCTTACCCTTTTTTTCCTCTATTTTTCTTTAAAGGGACACGCATCACTTAAAAACACCTATTGAGACAACCGTCTCATTCTGTAGTTTAATAACTGAATGAGACATCTGATTATTAAAACGAAAAAAAATAAAATAATTTTTTTATAAGCATATACTTACCTGCCACCGGTTCCTCCCCCTGCTTCTCAGTCGCTTTCCAGGAATGCATAAAGTGCACACCATGCATGTGCACCTTCCTCATACGCAATTGCCATCAGAAGATTGCCCTCTGATGGAGCTTGTGTGCACGTGCAGTGTGCACTTTCTGCATTCCACGTAATGCGACTGAGATGCAGGGGGAGGGTATGGAGTCTTTCTAAACTATGGAGGTTTACAATGGCACTACTGTGGCAATCCCCACAAATATTAGGTTGGTTACCCCCCGTCCTACTTGTTGCGTTTCAATAGTGCCTCAAGTGGGGTTAGATCAATGTAAAGAGTGTGGGTTGGTGCTCAGCATTAACTTGAACTATAACACACAAAAAGTGGATAAAGATCCACTGAAAGAATGCCAATAGCACTCTATGCCTAGGCTGGAAGGCGTGCGATCCGGATATAGTTAAAACATAACTTTTATTAAATGTTTAATTAAAATATACACAAACACACAAACATATATTAAAATTACCACTCTGTTAGGTGATTCTGTATAAGGGTGATGGCTATCAATTATAAATATGGGCCTCAGATAAGTAATGCCATCACCTATAGAAATATGATATTCTTAGTTTAGTAAATTCGGGCACTCCCACTGGCCACATACAGTCAGGTAACTAAGGTAGAGGGGGACAGAGCTTGCTTATTAATATTGAAATTATCAGTCTTTGCCCAGCTCCCTATAATGTAGATGTCCATTGGTATTGAAATGTGCACAATACCTGTCACATTTGGTCTCTCAGAGTAACCACCGTTAAGTTTTGCAATAAATTAGATATCTCTAACTGGTGATTCTGTAAGTTTGGAATACCCTGGTGACAGACACCTTATGTAAATAGATGTGTATATTTGCACCAATTACCTTTCAGAATCTAATAAATTGTTGAAATCCACTGAAAGCTATTATAACTTTAAGACTTTGTCAGCTTCCTTAATTAATTCATTCAATGGGTGACAATTCGATTCACTCTGAATGTATGAAAAATGTTCTTCAGGTTATTGTAAGTTATCTAGGTTTGATTTCGTATCAATGGTATTGTGTGTATTAAAAGATTGTGTTTTCGTTATACCTGCAAGGTAAACGGTACTTGATTAAACGGTATCTTATCACGTGCCAGAAATAAAGTAACAATCTTTTATGTACAGAGTTAATTCTGTTTCACTCAGGATAATACCCACTCAGATTCTTTGATCATATATTATTTTCCTGTTTATATACACAGGTTTTAGGTTACACATTAGTGATTCATATATTTATTTTTAATAGCAAAGGTTTGCAAATGTATTATATTGGTGTCTGATTTTTACTGTGTGTATATTAGGAACTAGCATTAAAATATTCAACCCAGTGTACCATCTTCATGATAGTATATATGATTAGTTCCTCAACTTAGTTTAGTATCCATATAGGAAAGTCCCTGCTGATATGTTGTTTCTAAGTAACACCGGACTGATTGTGTACCGTGTCTTAGTATGATCTCAGTATCTATCATATGATTCAATCCCCTTAATGATGTGTTGTATCCCAGCTAAGAGTTTCTCTTCTAAGCACTGAAACGTTTCTATATAGCTATAGGAGAGTTTGAATTAACTTGTCAGTTGATTTTTAGGCTGTAATAAATTTATATATATATTATTATGATTCTACGGTATCTTGATAGAATAATGTATTATTGGCAGTCGGAGCGTTACTGTTTCTTTGTATAATTAGTGCTTAAATAGTAGCCTATCTCCCATCTATATACCGTATTATGTGTAGTTAATCAAAATTGCTTCTAATGATTTCAAAACCTATTTCCGCAAGAGTATTGCGTTTAAATTAACTGCGGTTTTGGTAATATTAGTCTAACAGTATTGCTAGATAGATTGACTATAAAAAGCATCGGTACTGCTGAATAGGTATGAAGTGCAGTATTCAGAATCGTGATCTACAGATGGCTAATAGTATTCTATCAGGAGAGTATTGTGTAACATGCCGCTATGTATAAAAATAAAGCATCCGGATACTGACACAATGTTAGATTCGGTATGTTACCCAGTAATCTGGGAATGATACACCGGCTAATAGTATCGTTTCTAAATAGTATTAAGTGCTTAGTTAAATAACCGGTTCAATATTGTGTTACCGCTGATTTAGGTTCAGCGTTGTGGATTAGCAGGCTGTGGTTGCCGAGTAATATGGCGAGTATCCCTCACATTCTATGTTAAACTAATATAATTAGAATTATAATTATATTTACTAAATTTTTACAGAGTGGTACTAAAAGAGCGTCTTACTGCTGACGCGTTTCGCCCAAACTGGGCTTTTTCAAAGGCAGCGAGCCCCCGATAGTGACCTCATTTATAGCGCCGTGTACCGGAAGTTCCGCCTTCTCTTGTAATCTATTGGATAGCAACTTGTCCATCTTAAGGATTACATCGTTAAGGTGGTGTATACCTCTTCTCTATTGATAACGGTATAGAATTCTAACTGTTAATGTATAGTTTCTCGAGTATTCAATATTCATATATTATTTCTTAGCTCTTTTCTTTATTTATGTGTAATATATATTATTTGTTTGCTCTTTTCTTCAAATCAGTTCTTAATTCATGCTGATGTACTTCTTAGTAATTTTGTTCTGCCACGAATATTGTGACTGAAACGTTGATGCTGGTCATTACCTTTTTCTATTTGATATTGATGCTGGTCTCGGTTCTTCTAATCTGTTGTATATACATGCAGCAAGATTTAATAATACAAGGAGTTAGAGTTATGTACTGTAATTTTGAAAACCATTACATATTGTTTGATGGAAATAAAGGTGGTAGATATTGATCACTGGTTTTATTAGATTAGTTATCAAAGGAGAGACCTGTGCTCCATGTCATTAAGTTCTAATCTGTTCTGTGCCACTTTTACTTGCTAATGGTTTCCATTGTGTCTGTTATAGTATATCATGACTCCCTGGTTTAAATCTACTTCATTTCTCCTATTAGTCTTATCTTGGGCACAGTGAAAGTTAGTTCACTAGGTACATCGAGGGTGGAATTTAACTTGGTGTTAGTGATCTCACTGATTCTTTGGATTCGAATCTCGTTGAAGTTATTATTGAATACATACTTATAAATATGGTAAACATTTGTCAATTGTAATCTGAAGTCAAGGCTAAATGACAGCTAATATTCCAAAAAAGTGAGGATTGAATAAGACTGGTAGTGATCTAAGGTCAAAGCTAAATAACAGAAATTATTCCAAAAGGTGAGGATTAAATATGACTGATGTGAATGTAGTGAGTTTAGTGAAATGTGCACTAAGTAGAAGCAACAAGAATGGTGTGATAATACCTTTATAATCTAATTGATTGTAGGTGTAATAAATAGTGATGAACAATAAAAAATTACTCTTATTGGGTTATACTATTTCTTACAGTGAATATTATTAATGGTGAATCATTTATTCTAATGGTTGCGTGCTATATGAGTTTACTATTCCCTCTGATGATGGAGAATAATATTACCGCTTGTAAATATGTGAGAGATAGCTGTGCAAGTGCATAACAGTCAAACAATAAACAAATTATTTGTGAAAGAGAAAATAATAATGTGTTGGTGACGTTGATGGTGAATTGATGTGATAGTGTATGTTGAATTTATTGTGTTGGTTGTTAAAAAGACTGGATCTTTATTCATAGTCTATATTGATGGCTTTTTCTGGGACCTTTATTATAAAAAATTCCATAAAGTAAGATTCAGATCTTGCTGGGGTTTTTTATATAATGGTTAAGTAACCAGGTCATTATTAGCCGTATGTTGGTATAGGGTTCTTTGCTCATTAAGTGTGGAGTGATTAACTTGTCCATTAAGTACTTTCTTTGGGTTTTTTTTATATGTATTTATAATACTTCCCTTCTCCCTTCTTTGTTAATATGTATTATGGTTAGTATTTCAAGAGAGGTTAGAGGAAGATGTGATAGCTGTTCTGTTCATTCATTCCATTAGGATATACTGTATTTAACAAGTAAATCCACCTGCTCTCTGCCCGGAGGAGAGCTGTTTCCAAATCACCCCCTCTGATACCTAAGGAGACTTTTTCAATCCCCCAACATTCAAGTTCCTCTTTGTTGGAGTTGTGCTGTTTGAGGAAATGTAGAGCTACACTGGTCAGTGTTCTCCCCTTTTCCTGATCTTTGGCTGCATTGTGAATATTTCTCAGATGCTCCATTAATCTTGTTCTGAGCTTACGGGTCGTCATTCCAACATATAATAACTTACATCTACACCTTAGAATGTAGATTACCCCTTCTGTGTTACAGCTGATGTATCTTTTGATCGAATGTATTACTCCAAATCTGTCCTTGATATTGGAGGTTTTAACAATGTGGTGGCATGTGCTGCAATTGCCACACTGGAATGATCCTGGGTTAAATGCAGATTTGGTCCTTTTCATATTGAAATGGCTGCTACTCACCATGTCTTTTAAATTTTTGACACGTCTGTATCCTATAGTGGGTCTATCTCCTAGTTTGCGTTTTAGGATGGGGTCAGTCATAAGTATGTTCCAATGTTTTTTTATAATATTAATCACCTCAGGCGTTTGGCTGTTGTGTGTGAGAATTAGTCGTGGAATATTTTCATTGATTTTGACTTTTTTTCTTAGTAGTTGATCTCTATTGGTTTGTAAAGCTCTATATTTCGCTTTTTTGATTCTTCTTTTGCTGTAGCCACGATCCAATAATCTCCCCTCCAATTCTTGAGCTCTGATATTAAATGTTTCTTTGTCCGTGCAATTTCTCCTTATTCTAAGGAATTCACCTGTTGGTAGACCCCTAATTGTTCCCGGTGCATGAGCACTAGTGCTGTATAATAGGCTGTTTGTGGCTGTCTTTTTCCTGTACAGGTCAGTTTTGATATCTCCTTGGTCATCCTTATAGATGGTTATATCCAGAAAGTTAATTGCTTTTTTATTTGCCTCATGAGTTAATTTTATGTTCAGGTTGTTATTATTCAAGATGTTTAAGAATTCTAATAGTAACTCATGTGATCCTTCCCAGATGAAGATGATATCGTCTATATATCTTAGCCAAATGGGGACCATGTCGGTATATTTTCTGTTGGCATCTGTGAATACGTGTTCAGCCTCCCACCAGACAAGAAAGAGATTGGCATAGGTGGGGGCACATGCCGTCCCCATGGCCGTTCCTCTGGTTTGCAAATAAAATTTGTTGTCGAAGATGAAGAAGTTGTAATTTAATATGAACCCTAACAGCTGGATTATAAAGCTGTCATGTTCCTTGTCTTCTTCTGAACATCTTTCTAGGAAATATTCCACTGCTTTTATTCCATCCCTGTGGTCTATTGATGTGTAAAGGGATATGGATACTAAACTAAGTTGAGGAACTAATCATATATACTATCATGAAGATGGTACACTGGGTTGAATATTTTAATGCTAGTTCCTAATATACACACAGTAAAAATCAGACACCAATATAATACATTTGCAAACCTTTGCTATTAAAAATAAATATATGAATCACTAATGTGTAACCTAAAACCTGTGTATATAAACAGGAAAATAATATATGATCAAAGAATCTGAGTGGGTATTATCCTGAGTGAAACAGAATTAACTCTGTACATAAAAGATTGTTACTTTATTTCTGGCACGTGATAAGATACCGTTTAATCAAGTACCGTTTACCTTGCAGGTATAACGAAAACACAATCTTTTAATACACACAATACCATTGATACGAAATCAAACCTAGATAACTTACAATAACCTGAAGAACATTTTTCATACATTCAGAGTGAATCGAATTGTCACCCATTGAATGAATTAATTAAGGAAGCTGACAAAGTCTTAAAGTTATAATAGCTTTCAGTGGATTTCAACAATTTATTAGATTCTGAAAGGTAATTGGTGCAAATATACACATCTATTTACATAAGGTGTCTGTCACCAGGGTATTCCAAACTTACAGAATCACCAGTTAGAGATATCTAATTTATTGCAAAACTTAACGGTGGTTACTCTGAGAGACCAAATGTGACAGGTATTGTGCACATTTCAATACCAATGGACATCTACATTATAGGGAGCTGGGCAAAGACTGATAATTTCAATATTAATAAGCAAGCTCTGTCCCCCTCTACCTTAGTTACCTGACTGTATGTGGCCAGTGGGAGTGCCCGAATTTACTAAACTAAGAATATCATATTTCTATAGGTGATGGCATTACTTATCTGAGGCCCATATTTATAATTGATAGCCATCACCCTTATACAGAATCACCTAACAGAGTGGTAATTTTAATATATGTTTGTGTGTTTGTGTATATTTTAATTAAACATTTAATAAAAGTTATGTTTTAACTATATCCGGATCGCACGCCTTCCAGCCTAGGCATAGAGTGCTATTGGCATTCTTTCAGTGGATCTTTATCCACTTTTTGTGTGTTATAGGGTATGGAGTCTGTTTACAGTACAGTTTAAAACTGTAAAGTTGTTTACATTTTTAATGTATTTTTTACAGAATTATTCTAGCAACCAGAGCTGCCATTTTTTTCTGTAAAAACAAAATTTTTTTTTTTTTTTTACAGTGTATGGCTATTATAGTCATTCCAATTACCACCATATCTCCCTTTTTTCTGGTTGTCATAATTATTATTACCACTATTGCTATTTTTACTTTTATTCTTATTTTTGTTTTGTGCTGATGGTCTGTAAATGGGGGTTCCAATTTTTGGTTTAATCTGATTTGAAAAATTGAAATGGTTTTCTTGGCCAGTATTTTCCAAAAGTGGTGTAAACGATATAACAGGTGTGATTGGAATGGCAGCATCTGCCTCTAGGATTTCTGCATCCTCTTTTTGCTTGGCCATGAAATCCCTTTCAAATGTTTTCTTTTTTTTTTTAGCCTTAGTATCTCACTCTACCTTGCTAAAGCGGTCCCTAATTTCCTTGTCAAGTTTGTCATACTGTGTAATCCCAGCCTTTAAATATGTTTCCAAACCCACAATGTCACACCAGTTAAGGATTAATATCTTACTTACCTGATAGACCGATAATATCGGGCATAGATTCCCTAACAACATGTTTATCGGAATATGTTGATATATTCTTAAAACCCATGGTGTTTAAATTGAAATCACATCTAAGAGATACACTACCCATTTATTGGAAATAATAAAAAATATACCATGGAAACCCACATACAGATGGGCCACTTTGGATGTATCTGCATTGTACACTTCAATTCCTCATGGCGGTGGTATAAAGGCAGTGCAATTTAATGAAGTGCAAAACTCTTTTATTTTAGATTCCATAAGATTTGTTCTGGAATTCTCTTACAGGACAAATTTTATTTACAAACCAGTGGCACCGCCATGGGGACCAAATTTGCACCCAATTTTGCAAATCTATATATGGATCATTTTGAAGACTCCATGATATATAATGACAATGAATATTAAGATAAACATCTAGTATTCTGGAGGCTGTTCATAGATGATATTCTGATCATCTGGGATGAAGATAATCCCAGCTGGTCGGAATTTACTGAACATTTAAATTCTAATTGTTTTAATTTGAGATTATTTAACAGTATAGATGAGTATCAAATTAATTTTTCAGATGTAGTACTATTCCATGTTGAAGGTAAAATAGCCTGCCTTGTGACTTTGAGGAAGAGTGAAAAACTTTGAAGCAACGTTTTAGGGCCAAACATTTCCCTGAAAATACAATTGAGAAAGCCTACAATAAAGTGAAGAATGTGGACAGGGACACTATGATAACCAGACGGGCAGAAGCATCCTCAGGGGAACACCGAGTGTCGAGACAGAAGTAGGGATGGGTGAATGTTTCTAAAAATTCAAAATTTAAAACGAATTTTGATACATTCGTTCATTCAAATCGAATTTCGAATGTTTATATAACATTCTAACATTCTATTTTCGAATTTCCATTTTCAAATTTTTCAATAAAATTAGAAAATATTTGTTCGAATAATAGAATGTTTAGCTATGTAGTATTTCTAGTCTACAACTGTGTTTAATAAATGTAATATTCAAATTCGAATGCTACATTCAAATGTCACATTCAAATTCGAAATAGTATTTCTAGTCTAATACTGTGTTTTATAAATGTAATATTCAAATTCGAATGTGATATTCGATTCAAATGTGATATTCGATTTGAATGTCACATTCGAATTCGAAATAGTGTTTCTAGTCTACAATTGTGTTTTATAAATGTAATATTCGAATTCAAAAGTGACATTCGAATTCAAATGTGACATTCGAAAACTGTAAATAACATTTGAAAATCAAATTTTTAAGAATATTCGTTCTTATCAACATTCTATTATGTAAATCAAATTTCTACAATAACATTCGTTCTAACATTTGAATTAAAATATAAACACATTCGCCCATCCCTAGACAGAAGCCTATTAAGAAGGGTCTCAGCTTTGTGACCACTTTTAATGGGGGCCATTCTAACATAAGACAGATCCTGCGTAAACATTGGGGAATTTTATTGAAAGACCCCCTTCTTAAATAGACAATAGGGAACAAACCAGAAGTAATTTTTAGAAAGAATAAGAACATATTATATATACATAAAGAGCTTGGTATAGGATCTGAACTTCAACAAATAGGAAGACAACTCCACAGACTAACAGGTATGAATATACATCAGAAAGGCAAGCAAAAACATAGTAAACTGTTATCAATAACTGTCACAAATTAATGCAGTGTTTATCATCCCATAAGAGTAATAAAAAAAGAAAACTTTCCCATAGGACTACAAAATTCTAAGATGCATGACATGTGCACCAGTGCCACACAAGTAAAGGGCTGTCATCAGTTCCATGCAACACACCTAGAGAGCAGGGGCGAGGGCCCACAGTTGTCACAAACCCATGCTCCCCCAGTGCATCGCAACACCACCAACGAGAGGCATAGACTCGACACCGTTATGGACAGTGAAAAGACAAATTACATATACTGTTATCTGTAGTACAAACCCAAAGGAATTTAATTATACAACATTTCTAATCAGGAGCCAGATCTCTCCGTCTGCTGCAAAGTCTCTGTAAAGAAGTCAACCCTGAAGAGTTCAGTCTCGTGCCTGCAAAAAAAAAAGAGAGAGCAACTATACACAATAAAAGCAAGAAAAGGATACTGTTATCTGGGCATTTGCCTATTAGGGTCTATTCTCTTGAAACCAGTCTCTGAGCGACCAACAAGAGGGGTCCATTTGGGAGCCACTGCACTTCTCCTGGGGTGGAAGTAGAGGGCTGTTTTAGATTAAGGTTTTCCAAAAGGTTCATCCCTTGTTGTAGAGAAGAGATCACATAAGATTTACCATTATGTTAGAAAAAAGCTTCACTGGGAAGCCCCAACGATACTTGGGATCTCAAACACTGTGTGATAGGATAGAACGATCTCCGTTTCGCCAGTGTATGTGAGAAGAGATCCGGAAAAAGTTGAACCATTTGATACGGTTCAGGTAATTATTTGTTAACAAAGGCAGCTCTGAGAATCTTCTCCTTGAATGTAAAATAATGCAAACGGATAATGACATCCCTTGGTTGGTCCGCATTAGCGTTGCGGGGCCTGAGCGCTCTGTGTGCTCTATCTATGATTGAATCCTGGGTAGTGGAGGAGCCCAATAAGGCTTTAAAGAGCTCCGAGAGGGAGTCTGGGAGGTCAGGTGGCATAATATTCTCCGGAATCCCTCTTATGTGAATGCTGTTTCTTTCTTCTTGAGCGGTCCTCAAGATCAGCCAATTTCATCTCTAATTCAGACATTTGCTCCGCCAGGTTATGAGTATATGACAGTAAATTATTGTGGTCAGTCTCTAAATCCTCATGCTTACGCTCTAGTGTATCAATTCTCTCACCCAGAGACGCAATATATCTTTTCAGATCCACTACAGACACTCTGATATCTTGTTTAAGTGAGGTGTGATGGGAGTCCATCTTAGCTGAGAGAGAGTTAATCAGCTCAATGAATGAGACCTCATTGTTTGAGCGCCAACTGTTCTGTGAACCGGTAGATCCCACTGCTCCTAGAGGGGTAGGTGAGTCTCTAGAATCATCATCTGAGAAATCTCTGTCAGTTTGAGGTCTGCCACCAAAGTGGTCCACAACAGTTCTCTTTGGCCCATCTTGAGGTCTCGACTTCTTTCTCTGTGAATGTGCCATTTATGTATATAGCCCCCTACGCTGGAAGGGGTAAATCAAAATCAAGATAGATATGGCTGAGTATCATCAGTGTGGCCTGTACTCAAACTCCCAAAACCGGCACGTATAGGGAAGCTCTATGCAAATGGTAGAAGGCGGGGCCGACCTACTCCATATGAAGGATTAGTGTGCCATTCCTGCAGTGCAGCCCAGGCTCACCTACTTTCTGCTAATATAAGGAGGGCAACAATGAAATTACTTTTCTTTGGTCAGCAGGATAATGTAAATCTACACTATCCAGTGGTAGTGTCTGCTGTTGACGAAGTGGGGATAAGGTATTGAGGATATGACCCACCTGTAAGCCACAGGTGGGAAATGGAGGAGAGTGGGGAAAAATGCAGATAGCCCAAATAAAGTACAGACGTAACTGGCTGGGAGATAGAGCGAAAGGGTAATGCAGGAGTGACTGTAGCTGAGCCAATAACCTGTTAGAGATAGTGGGTATACTGAGAGTTAGTTAGGTTTTAGCCTCTCTGGCTCACTAGGCTCAGGTGATTTAATCAAGTGGCAAATAGGTGGATAGGGAGGCTCACTTAAGACAGACATATTGGTACAGCAGCCTTTATGGGTCTATGAGCTGATCTTTAAACATAGCAACAGTCCCAAATTTCAGAGGAGTGTGAACAGTATCAGTACCGGAGCCTAAGTTTATTTCCTTGGATGATTGCTAGCTCAGTTAAAATGAGACTATTTAAGAAACTCCACTAGATGCTCAGGCCCCAGAAAGCAGCATTGTGATAGCCGTTATAGATTTTAGGGCCTGTGACACTGTTGCAGAAAAGATAGGATAATAGTTCCATATATAGCCCTCTGGTGTCTTAGAAGGGTAATCTCAGTGAGCTTAGTGTTCCCTTAACATCCGACAGTCTCTGCTACCTTTCCCATATGGTATGCCCCTTCACTTACATGTAAATTAGTGTCAGTATTGTTCTGCAACGTTCTGGGGCTGACGCAAAGATGGCAGATTTTGGCGCCTTTTTTAAAGATGTCCCCAGACTCCCTTCAGAGGCAAGATCACAAGTCACCCCTGTCAGAGGGCCATCTGAAAAAAACTGAGAGCTTCCCCCAAACTAGCGTAGTGTACAAGAGTAGTGATGTTGCGAATAGTTCGCCAGAGAATAGTTCCCGGCGAAAATAGCATGTTCGCGTTTGCCGCGGACGGCGAACATATGTGATGTTCGGTCCGCCCCCTATTCGTCATCATTGAGTAAACTTTGATCCTGTACCTCACAGTCAGAAGACACATTCCAGCCAATCAGCAGCAGACCCTCCCACCTCCTGGACAGCATCCATTTTAGATTCATTCGGAAGCTGCATTCTTAGTGAGAGGAGGGACAGTGTAGCTGCTGCTGATTTAATAGGGAAATCGATAGCTAGGCTAGTGTATTCAGTGTCCACTACAGTCCTGAAGGACTCATCTGATCTCTGCTGTAAGGACAGCACCCCAAAAAGCCCTTTTTAGGGCTAGAACATCAGTCTGCTTTTTTTTTTTTTCCTGTGTAATCTAATTGCAGTTGCCTGCCTGCCAGCATGTGTGTCAGGCTCACAGCGTATACTGTGCCCACTTTTTTGACTGTGAAATAATAGCAGACAGCTGCCAGTACCCAAGATGGCCGCCAATTAGGCAGATAGGGAGGGTTAGAGAGCTGTTTTTTTTTTGGGGGGGGGGGCAGGGAGGTTGGGGGCTAAGGGGGGATGCTACACCACAGCATATGTAAATATGCTAAAAAAAATTAAAAAAAATTAAAAACCTTTTATTTTAGTACTGGCAGACTTTCTGCCAGTACTTAAGATGGCGGGGACAATTGTGGGGTGGGGAGGGAAGGGAGCTGTTTGGGAGGGATCAGGGGGTCTGATGTGTCAGGTGGGGGGCTGATCCCTACACTAAAGCTAAAATTAACCCTGCAAGCTCCCTACAAACTACCTAATTAACCCCTTCACTGCTAGCCATAATACACGTGTGATGCGCAGCAGCATTTAGCGGCCTTCTAATTACCAGAAAGCAACGCCAAAGTCATATATGTCTGCTATTTCTGAAAAAAGGGGATCCCAGAGAAGCATTTACAACCATTTGTGCCATAATTGCACAAGCTGTTTGTAAATAATTTCAGTGAGAAACCTAAAATTGCGAAAAAAATTAAGTTTTTTTTAAATTTGATCGCATTTGACGGTGAAATGGTGGCATGAAATATACCAAAATTGGCCTAGATCAATACTTTGAGTTGTCTACTACACTACACTTAAGCTAAAATTAACTCTACAAGCTGCCTACATGCTCCCTAATTAACCCCTTCACTGCTAGCCATAATACACGTGTGATGCGCAGCAGCATTTAGCAGCCTTCTAATTACCAAAAAGCAACGCCAAAGCCATATGTCTGCTATTTCTGAACAAAGGGGATCCCAGAGAAGCATTTACAACCATTTATGCCATAATTGCGTAAGTTGTTTGCAAATAATTCCTGTGAGAAACCTAAAGTTTGTAAAAAAGTGAACAATTTTTTTTTATTTGATCGCATTTTGCGGTGAAATGGTGGCATTAAATATACCAAAATGGGCCTAGATCAATACTTTGGGTTGTCTACTACACTACACTTAAGCTAAAATTAACTCTACAAGCTGCCTACATGCTCCCTAATTAACCCCTTCACTGCTGGGCATAAAACATGTGTGGTGCGCAGTGGCATTTAGCAGCCTTCTAATTACCAAAAAGCAATGCCAAAGCCGTATAAGTCTGCTATTTCTGAACAAAGGGGATCCCAGAGAAGCATTTACAACCATTTATGCCATAATTGCATAAGTTGTTTGTAAATTATTTCTGTGAGAAACCTAAAGTTTGTGAAAAAGTGAACAATTTTTTTTTATTTGATCACATTTGGCGGGGAAATGGTGGCATGAAATATACCAAAATGGGCCTAGATCAATACTTTGGGTGGTCTACTACACTACACTTAAGCTAAAATTAACTCTACAAGCTGCCTACATGCTCCCTAATTAACCCCTTCACTGCTGGGCATAAAACACGTGTGGTGCGCAGTGGCATTTAGCAGCCTTCTAATTACCAAAAAGCAACACCAAAGCCATATAAATCTGCTATTTCTGAACAAAGGGGATCCCAGAGAAGCATTTACAACCATTTATGCCATAATTGCATAAGTTGTTTGTAAATAATTTCTGTGAGAAACCTAAAGTTTGTTAAAAAGTGAACAATTTTTTTTTATTTGATCGCATTTGGCGGTGAAATGGTGGCATTAAATATACCAAAATGGGCCTAGATCAATACTTTGGGTTGTCTACTACACTACACTTAAGCTAAAATTAACTCTACAAGCTCCCTACATGCTCCCTAATTAACCCCTTCACTGCTGGGCATAAAACACGTGTGGTGCGTAGTGGCATTTAGCAGCCTTCTAATTACCAAAAAGCAACGCCAAAGCCATATGTCTGCTATTTCTGAACAAAGGGGATCCCAGAGAAGCATTTACAACCATTTATGCCATAATTGCGTAAGTTGTTTGCAAATAATTTCTGTGAGAAACCTAAAGTTTGTAAAAAAGTTAACAATTTTTTTTTATTTGATCGCATTTTGCGGTGAAATGGTGGCATTAAATATACCAAAATGGGCCTAGATCAATACTTTGGGTTGTCTACTACACTACACTTAAGCTAAAATTAACTCTACAAGCTGCCTACATGCTCCCTAATTAACCCCTTCACTGCTGGGCATAAAACACGTGTGGTGTGCAGTGGCATTTAGCAGCCTTCTAATTACCAAAAAGCAACGCCAAAGCCATATAAGTCTGCTATTTCTGAACAAAGGGGATCCCAGAGAAGCATTTACAACCATTTATGCCATAATTGCAAAATGGGCCTAGATCAATCCTTTGGGTTGTCTACTACACTACATTTAAGCTAAAATTAACCCTATAAGCTCCCTACATTCTCCCTAATTAACCCCTTCACTGCTGGGCATAAAACATGTGTGGTGCGCAGTGGCATTTAGCAGCCTTCTAATTACCAAAAAGCAACGCCAAAGCCATATAAGTCTGCTATAATGGCATGTCTGGCACACAGTGTTGGGGCAAGGGTCCATCTGACCACTGATACCTGGTCTGCAAAGCATGGTCAGGGCAGATATATCACCTACACTGCGCACTGTGAAGCGGGCGTTACCCTTACACTACCTGATCGATACAACATCATACCTGATGTTATAAAGCATGTTATTTCAAACAATTTAGGAATGTTATGTGATTTATGCCCTTTATGGATTAAAACCAGACTCTGCATCAACTATGTAATTTTCCATGGGAGTTTTGCCATGGATCCCCCTCCGGCATGCCACAGTCCAGGTGTTAGTCCCCTTGAAACAACTTTTCCATCACTATTGTGGCCAGAAAGAGTGCCTGTGGGTTTTAAAATTCGCCTGCCTATTGAAGTCTATGGCGGTTCGCCCGGTTCACCAGGTTCGCCGTTCGCGAACCCAACATCACTATACAAGAGGTCTCCTATTGTCTGGTGTCAAACAGGTAACTAGCAGGCAGTAGTGGCGGGCTCCCGTATTATGGGGATTTTACCAGAGGCAGGGACAGCTCAATCCGGACCCGTCAAGATCTTCTCTTCATCTGATGCCAGACTCGGGTGTTGCGCTAATGCAGATCCCTCTCCCGAGCTCCACCAGACAGCGTGTATATTAGGAGTAGTGATGTCGCGAACCTAAAATTTTCGGTTCGCGAACGGCGGACTCGAACTTCCGGTATTGTTCGTGAAGCGCCATTGAATTCAATAGGCAGACAAACTTTAAAACCTACAAGGACTCTTTCTGGCCACAATAGTGATGGAAAAGTTGTTTCAAGGGTACTAACACCTGGACTGTTGCATGCTGGAGGGGGATCCCTGGCAAAACTCCCATGGAAAATTGCATAATTTATGCAGAGTCTGCATTTAAGCCATAATGGGTCTAAATCAACTAACATTCCCAAAGTGGCTGTCTCAAAACATCCCGGACAGAAGATAGATTGATAGATAGGATAGATAGATATACATAGATTGATAGTTAGATAGAATCGATAGAAGAGAAATAGATAGATTTGTTAGATATATAATTACCCTAATAAATTCTAATAATCAAACATGCGTTCTTGGACCCAACAAGCTTGTGTTAATTAGTACTTTTCTTAGCACTTTAATCCCTGTGCCCCCCCCCCTATCGGGGGTGTTCTATATGGCCTGCCAGATTACCCTGAAAAATTATAATAATAAGACATGTGGTCTGCTACCTATTTTAACTAGGTTGTGTTTTAAGTACTACCATTCTTAGCACTTTAATCTCTGTAACTCCCCCTATTTGGTGAGGTCTATACGGCCTGGATGATTACCCATACAAAATATAATAATAAGACATCTGCTCTTGGTCTGCGACCCATGGTAACTATGTTGTGTTAATTTGTAATGTCCTTCGCATTTTAATAGCTGTTACTCATACTCACCCTATTGGTGGAGGTCTATATGGCCTGCATGATTACCCTTACAAAATATAACAACCAAACATATGCTCTGGGACCCATGGTAAGTAGGTTGTGTTAAGTAGTACTGTTCTTTGCAGTTTAATACCTGTTACAACACCAAATGGTGGCAGGTCTATCTGGCCTTCATGATTAGCTGCACCCAAACCCAAAAAAAAGCAGAGTAGTCTTAGACTAACACCCGTGGCTAACTCGGTTGTTTCAATTAGTACTATTCTTAGCACTTTCATCCCTGTTACGGGTGGTCTACATGGCCATCATGATTAGCCGAACAAAATACTACAATCCAACCTTTGCTCAGTCTTCATAGGCCCTTCATTGTCTGTATTTTGATAGTACAGTTCTTATTATTTTTATAGCTGATACAACACCGAATGGTGGCAGCTCTATATGGCCTGCATGATTAGCCGCACCCAATACAAAAATAAATCCAAGCGGTCTTGGATTAACACCCATGGCTAACTCTGTTGTTTCAAGTAGTACTATTCTTAGCACTTTCATCTCATCATCCCTGTTACTTCCAGGACTCTCGGTGGTGGTGGTCTACATGGCCATCATGATTAGCCTAACCAAATACTACAATCCAACCTTGGCTCAGTCTTCCTCTGAATTGATATTCAATGGCACCAGCAAACTGAGGATTCAAATCACAACAACTATTACCAAAAATTTAAATTTTTAATTATTAGAATAATGTCACAACAAATATGATTGCTGTAAATATTTTTTAAGTAGGCCTGGCACACAGGCTTGGAAGGCTGTAGAAAAGTGCAATTCTAGGGCACGAGCAAACTGAGGATTAAGATCATCAACAATCAAGATTTTTTTAATTTTAATTAGTAACTATACTGTGACAAAAAATTAGGATTGGTGTAAATAGTTGGTAAGACGGCCTGGCACAAAAGGATGGCAGGCAGGAGGTAGATGCAATTCAAGGACACTAGGAGACTGATTAATGACAGTCTAAATAGTGATGATTGACAATTTTTGCAATACTGTTAACAGAAATATGATTGCTGACAACAATTGGCTAGGTGGGCCTGGCTCACAGCTGGCTGCAAGGCAGGAGGAAAGTGCTATTCAATGGCACCAGTAAACTGAGGATTCAAATCACAACAACTATTACCAAAAATTTTAATTTTTAATTATTATAATACTGTCACAACAAATATGATTGGTGTAAATATTTTTTAAGTAGGCCTGGCACACAGGCTTGGAAGGCTGTAGAAAAGTGCAATTCTAGGGCACGAGCAAACTGAGGATTAAGATCAACACTAAAAAAAATTTTTATTTAAATTAATAACTATACTGTCTGTGACAACAATTATGATTGGTGTAAATAGCTGGCTAGACAGCCTGGCACAAAAGGCTGGCATTGGCAGGCAGGAGGTAAATGAAATTCAATGGCACTAGGAGACTGAATATTTGCAGTCCAAAAAATTATGATTTTTTTTTTTAATTACTGTTACAAGAATTGTGATTGGTGCCACTAATTGGCTACTTGGGCCTGGCAGACAGGCTGGCAGATATGAGTCGTGGATGGTAGGTAGGGCAGCAATTTAACACAGTACGCTGTGTAAGTGACAAAAACACAGGACTGATAGAAAATTAAGTTACATTACACTAGCAAAATATTTTAAAATTTTAGATTTTAATATTAAAATTATGTTAAGAAGTGCAATGCACATATAACTCTATGAGTGGTCGCACTGGCTGGCTGCTACGTAGGGCAGCAATTATAACAACAGTATGCTGTGTAAGTCAGATAGACAGTTAGACACAGGCCTGATAGAAAATACAATTAGATTACACTAGCATAATGATTTAAAGACTTTTTTTTGGAAATTTTAAGAAAAAGGTTAAGCACATACATATGAGTCATGGCTGATAGCCTTGGAAGGGCAGCTATTAAAAACAGTAGGCTCTGTAAGTCGGATACACACACGCCTGATAGAAAATACTAGTTAAATATTATTAACCCCTAATCTGCCACCCCCAACGTCGCTGCCAGTATATTAAATGTATTAACCCCTAAACCTAAGTCTAACCCTAAATCTAACCCCCCCTAATTTAAATAAATCTAAATAAAATTAATATAATTCACTAAATTATTCCTATTTAAAACTAAATACTTACCTATTTAACTAGGTAGAATAGTTATTAACTATTTAATAACTACCTAGTTAAAATAAATTAAATTTACCTGTAAAATAAAACCTAACCTATGTTACAATTACACCTAACACTACACTATAATTAAATAAATTCCCTAAACTAAATACAATTAATTACAATTTAAAAAAAATATCTCAAGTATGAAACCCCCCCCCCACTAAATTACAGAAAATAATAAAATAATTACAAGATTTTTAAACTAATTACACCTACTCTAATCCCCCTAAAAAAATAAAAAAGCCCCCAAAATAAAAAAAGCCCTACCCTACACTAAATTACAAATAGCCCTTAAAAGGGCCTTTGCCTGGCATTGCCCCAAAGTAATCAGCTCTTTTACCGGTAAAAAAAAAGTACAAATACCCCCCAACATTAAAACTCACACAACCAACCCTACTCTAAAACCCACCCAATCCCCCCTTAAAAAAACTAACACTAACCCCTTGAAGATCCTTCTATTGGATCAGCCAATAGAATGCGAGCTCAATCCTATTGGCTGATTGCATCAGCCAATAGCATTTTTTCAACCTTAATTCCGATTGGCTGATAGAATTCTATCAGCCAATCGTAATTGAAGGGACGCCATCTTGGATGACGTCATTTAAAGGAACCTTCATTCTTCAGTCGGCCGTCATTTGAAGAGGATGCTCTGGGTCGGATGTCTTGAAGATGGTAAAAGAGCTGATTACTTTGGGGCAATGCCCCGCAAAAGGCCCTTTTAAGGGCTATTTGTAATTTAGTGTAGGGTTGGGCTTTTTTTATTTTGGGGGGCTTTTTTATTTTGTTAGGGGGATTAGAGTAGGTGTAATTAGTTTAAAAATCTTGTAATTATTGTATTATTTTCTGTAATTTAGTGGGGGTTTTTTCGTACTTTAGATAATTTTTTTAAATTGTAATTAATTGTATTTAGTTTAGGGAATTTATTTAATTATAGTGTAGTGTTAGGTGTAATTGTAACATATGTTAGTTTTTTTTTACAGGTAAAGCTGTATTTATTTTATCTAGGTAGTTATTAAATAGTTAATAACTATTTAATAACTATTCTACCTAGTTAAAATAAATACAAAGCCTTTAAAATAAAAATAAACTCTAAGATAGATACAATGTAACTATAAGTTATATTGTAGCTATCTTAGGGTTTATTTTACAGGTAAGTATTTAGTTTTAAATAGGAATAATTTAGTTAATGATAGTAATTTTATTTAGATTTATTAAAATTATATTTCAGTTAGGGGTGGTTAGGGTTAGGGTTAGACTTAGGTTTAGAGGTTAATAACTTTGTCCGGTGTCCGGAGCGGCAGATTAGGGGTTAATAATATAATGCAGGTGTCGGCGATGTTGGGGGCGGCAGATTAGGGGTTAATAAGTGTAAGATTAGGGGTGTTTAGAGTCGGGGTTCATGTTAGGGTGTTAGGTGTAGACGTAAAATGTTTTTCCCCATAGGAATCAATGGGGCTGCGTTAGGAGCTTTACGCTGCTTTTTTGCAGGTGTTAGGTTTTTTTCAGCCGGCTCTCCGCCATTGATTCCTATGGAGAAATCGTGCACAAGCACTTTTAGCCAGCTCACCACTACCGTAAGCAGCGCTGGTATTGAGGTGAGATGTGAAGCTAAATTTTGCTCTTCGCTCACTTTTTCGCGGTTAACGCCGGGTTTGTAAGAACCCGTAATACCAGCGCTGTCTGAAAGTGAGCGGTGAGCATAAACTGCTCGTTAGCACCGCACCCCTGTTAATGCAAAACTTAATATTTCTATAAATTAACCTAAACTCAAAATGAATCGCTTATTAAATATCACACATGAATTATACTAGAAACAATTTATAACGTTAACCCAATGCCAAAATATAGATTAATGATTTAACAACCCTTGATTAATGAAATATATTCCAATGTAATAATAAGAACTTTAGCTCAAATTCAATAACCCCTGCCCCAGTTGCACGTTTAGGTTCGTATAATAATTATTCTTTTACATATATTATTTTTTAGCTGGAGTAAATATCTCCTCCTGTCTCGGTCTGTGCAGCAGCTGCCAAAACTCTGCCCGCTGCACAGACCGAGACAGGAGGAGATATTTACTCAAGCTAAAAAATAATATATGTAAAAGAATAATTATTATACGAACCTAAAAGTGCAAATGGGGCAGGGGTTCCTGGGGTGGCATAAGGAGCGCTGACCTTTCCTGTTCCTTGTTCACTGGGGGTCCAGGGTTTCAAAAACCTCCCTGGGGGAAAGAGGGTGCTGAAGACCCCCCCCCCCCGAGATCACAACAAGCATGTAAGGGGAGAGGAGAAAGGAAATGGAGCCCAAGAGTTGTCTGAAAAGTGGATTACAGACCAATTGGAGAGCTTTCTACCTAACAACCTGTGCAGCACTTACCTCATTTTGATTGAGGTATTTTATAGTAGGTAGGAAGTACACCTATCTGTCACGAGTGTTTGGGCACACTAACTAACAACTAAATTGGACTCGAAGTATCTACATTTGAAATCTTTGAGAACTGTTGTGTGTTTTTGATGTTCTGGGACTTTTTCAGTGTCTTCTCTACAGTCAGCCTAACTAGCTGCAAATTGATTACACTATTAAGATCACAATATATGCATATTTATTATTCTAAAACCATTTTTGACATTCTTGATAATCTTATAACAAGAGAACAATCATTATTATTAATTCTTGATAACATTATAACAAGAGAACAATCATTATTGTTAAATTAATTTTTCTTTGGTGTTTTGAAAGATTTATTGGATGAACACACATTAAATTTTGTACATTTAAACTTGATATATTCATTTATTGATTACTTTGGCATTTGGGAACTGAGGCTAGTCTAGTTCTGCACCTACAAACCAATCTTTTCAGTTATTCACTCATGTTTTCTTGACAATATACCTTTAGTGGTGGGGACCCTATTGGTGTTTTGTCTGGTTTTTTGGGCAGCATTACGTGACAACCCTAAGTCCAAATACTGAACCATAAGGATTTATATATACACCACTAGGCGCTGTATTTTGTTCTTCTTTTCATTTATTATATATATATATATATATATATATATATATATATATATATATATATAATAAAAAGAACATCTTGTATGTGAAGAACTTTGGAATGTGAAATATCTTGAACTCCAGTTGGGTTAGCACGCGAGCGATAACTAAGTATTGAAGCCTATGGGTAGAAAAAATTAGCGCAGTTGCGATATCCGAGGTCCTGAAATTAAGGTTTTACTTACTTCTTGTAATACGTGTTAACCCATGCACAAAAAAAGATTACTTGTAGCGATGTTTACGCTCGAGCAGGAACGCTAAATATAGGGGCACTTGTCATCTAGCGGATTTGTTTTAAAATTTAAAAAGGAAAAAAGTCTTAATATAAGCTTAGTACAGCAGTGAAGGGATTAAAAAAAGGTTTAATATCCTGGGTTTAAACAATTGGACAAATATATCTTGCTTAGGATGTCTATAACATACATAAGAATAGAAATCGCCTGATATCAAAGCTTATCCAGCCCAGTATTAGCCATCAAACGAAGAGCAAAGTTAAAAGGTTCATCTATTTGCTAGTAGCTGCCAAGCAGTATGTGGCCTCTACTGAACTCCATGTGAATTGAATTCTACTACACGTCTCTGCCCTTCATTGCTTTATAATGACATAAATGTCTATTAATATCCATTTGCATGCTCTTTAAATGCAGATTTCAGCGTAATGATTAATCCAAATATTTGCAGGTGTTAAAGCGTGCAATTTACATCGTAAAAAATATAACAAGAACAGGAAATAATACTTAATGGCTATTAAAGATGACAGCCCTGTGATATATCCATTGCAGTTTCCTAAACTTATTTTTGCAAAGCTAGCTAATATTGTAAGAAGAACGGCCAGAGATATGTTAATGCAGGTCACATGCAGTGTAGTGGCACAGTATTTCTAATAAGAACTTCGGGCAAAACTATTCTCATTTTCCTAATCTGCACTTTTAAAACCCCAGTGGTTATTTTTTATCAAAGCTTCTTTACATTTATCAAAAAAATCAATTTTAATGTCTTTTTTTTCCCTATAATAATATTGGGGCAGTTGCAGTTTTTTAGCTTAGTTGTGCAGATTAGATGATTTCTAAAAATAGACACTAGTGTAATTAATAAAGCAACTTTAGTGTTAGAGTTTATTACAAAGCCTTTGCAGAGCAAAAACATAGGAATGTCAGATTTGGTCTGTACCAGGAATGGAGCAGGAATGAAAAGTAGCCATAGAAAAAACTATTCTGAAAGCAATAGTTAAAGGGGCAGATTACTCATATATTTTCTATCATGTCTAACTGCTGGAATTAAACATGTTAACAATATTTTTTTTTTTATTTTGCATGAAAAAAATTGAAAGGACAACATTTTCTGTCATGATTCAGAGTGTACAATTATTAAATATATATTATTCTCTTGGTATCTTAAGTTGAAAATCAGGTAGGAAGGCTCAGGAGCTTGTATGAGTCTGAAGCACTATATTTTGTAAGATTGCTTTTAAAGGGACACTAAACAGTAAATGAATGCTAGATAGAATGATACATTCAAATAAAAGATTAATCTGAATCACATGTAGATGCATTTTTTTAAAGTTTCATTAGCTGTTTATATATTAACAAAATAAGTTTAAAGTTATTGGGGGAGATTTAATAAGCAATGGATGCTTCTTTCTCCGCCCGGAATTTCCGGCTCACCTGAAACATAAGTTAAGAAGCAGTGGTCGTAAAACCACCGCTCCTTAACTTGTGGTGACAAACTGCAATCATCCTGATCCGATCAGCCGCGAATGTGCAGGGGGCGGCATTGCACAAGCTGTAGATTAGAAAAAAATGACCATTTATATTGTGAGCAATAAACTAAACATGTAAATATACTTGTTACTGTTTCTCTGTATTTATACTGTAAAATACATCTTTGAAGTGTTGATTACACCTTGAAGAGCCTTAGAAATTGGTTACCATGTATCAGCAGTTATTTTGTTTTTTTGACAAAACATTATTTGAGATTTACATCTTTTTGTCTGAGTGGCATACTGTGCTAATTAGTGCAAAGTGTACTAATTAATTTCTGTGGTAGTAAAACATCATTTATCTCTTTTATCATTAGGCAGGTTATAACCTTCACATTAATGAGGCTCATTGGGAAACTAGTAGGCTGTGAATTAGAGGGGAATTTATGATTGAGATGTTACCATACAAATAAGTCAGTTGGATGTCCCAATATGAATTCACTACAGAGTCTGATGTGTATACTAGACGTGCACATTCAGTTTTGTACAAAAAAATTGCTAATGTTGCAAAAACTTGAAATTGCAAAATGAGTGGCCCCATTAAAGAAAAACTTAACAAACAAATGGAAACCTCACAAAAATGTGTTTGATTAATTTATGTGGTTAAAATATTCATATAAAAATGGGAAATGCTTCAAATGTACAGTTTCACACTATTCAATAGTGATCCAGCAATGCTCTTGTTAGGCAATCAATCCCTGTGTTGGCCAATAAGTATGTAAGCTTCACTTTTGTTCTGAACAATCCAGACCCCACTAAAAAAATAAATTAAAAAAATAATAATCTTCCTGGGCTTTTGTTGTCTCATAGCAGTGAGTTTAAGCTGCTACCCAGATGCTCCTCTTCTGCCCTTAAAGGGACTTTGTACTCTCGATTTTTAGTTTTCTAGATGATCCATTTATATAGCCTATCTGGGAGTGTTTTTGTAACAATGTATAGTTTTGCTTATTTTTTTCAATAACATTCACCTAGATTATGAGTTTTGCGCTAAACAGGGTGTGAAACGAACACAGCAAAAGTTACGTTATTTCACGCCCATAGTGCTGCCATTAAGAGTTTCTAAAAAAGCCTCCTTGAGCGTGCGATATGGTGGCGTTAAGCTCCATACCGCACAAAAGCCAAGGGCTGAGAATATGTGCTCGTGCACACTTTCCCCCATAGACATCAATGGGGAGAGAGTGTTACAAAGTGGTGGAATGGCGATCAACTGTAACGCAAGCCCATTGATGTCTATTGGAAAAAAGTTACGTTTAAACCTAACACCCTAACATAAACCCCAAGTCTAAACAACCCTAATTTGCCACCCCCCGCATCGCTGACACCTAAATAAAGTTATTAACCCCTAATCTGCCACACCCGAGATTGCAACACCTAAATAAAGTTATTAACCCCTAATCTGCCACCCCTGACATCGCCGTCACAAATAAAAGTTATTAACTCCTATTCCTCCACTCCCCGATATCGCCACCACTATAATAAAGTTATTAACCCCTATTCCCCTGCACCCCGACATCGCTGCCACTATAATAAAGTTATTAACCCCTATTCCGCTGCACCCCGACATTGTCGCCACTATAATAAAGCTATTTACCCCTATTTCGCTGCTCCCCGACATCGTCGCCACTAAATAAAGTTATTAACCCCTAAACCTTTGGCCTCCCACATCTTCGCCAATAAATAAACCTATTAACCCCTAAACTGTCGGCCTCCCACATTGCAAAACACTAAATTAAACTATTAACCTCCCTAACTTTAAATTAAAATTACAATATTACTCTATTTAAATAAATTAAAACTTACCTGTGAAATAAAAATAAACCTACCATTAAACTATAAATTAACCTAACCTTACTATTCTAATAAAATAAAAAATACTACTAATTAAAATATCTAAATTAAAATTTAAAAGAAAACCTAACACTACGAAAAAAAAAAAAATAGGTTTATTTATTGGCAAAGATGTGGGAGGCTGGATGTTAACGTTAATGAAATAATGTAATTTAGGGGCGTCGATGTCGGGGAGCGGCCGAATAGGGGTTAATAGCTTTATTATAGTGGCGACGATGTCGGGGTGCGGGGGAATAGGGGTTAATAACTTTATTATAGTGGTGGAGATATCAGGAGCGGCAGATTAGGGGTTAATAACTTTATTTAGGTGTCGGCGGTGTCGGGGGTGGCAGATTAGGTGTTAATAACTTTATGTAATTTAAATATTTTAATTGGTAGTATTTTTAATTTTATTAGAATAGTAAGGTTAGGTTAATTTATAGTTTAATGGTAGGTTTATTTTTATTTCACAGGTAAGTTTTTTATTTATTTAAATAGAGTTATATTGTAATTTTAATTTAAAGTTAGGGAGTGTTAAGTTTAGGGGTTAATAGTTTAATTTATTGTTTTGCGATGTAGGGGGGCAGCAGTTTAGGGGTTAATAGGTTTATTTAGTGGTGAAGATGTGGGAGGCCAGAGTTTTAGGGGTTAATAACTTTATTTAGTGGTGGCGATGTTGGGAAGTGGTGGAATAGGGGTTAATAATTTTATTATAGTGGCGGCGATGTCGGGGAGCAGCGTTTAGGGGTTAATATATTTAAATAGTGTTAGCGATGTGGGTGGCAGCAGATTAGGGGTTAATAGGTTTATTTAATAGCTGCGATGCGGGAGGGGGCAGTTTAAGGGTTAATAGGTTTAATATAGTGTTTGTGATGCGGGAGGGGGCAGTTTAAGGGTTAATAGGTAGTTATGAGTTTTGTGAAACATTTTTGTTACACAAAATCCATAACTACTGCTCTCAGATGGCGGTATGGATAGTGTCGATATAGGCTGTAATGTAAGCATTTTAGCCGGCGCTATGAAAATCCCACACAAAAACTTCATTTTGCGTTACAGGATAAAATGCTTGCGGTACAGCAATACCGACACAACTCCCAATAGTGCGTTTCTGCTTTTACACTGAAATTGCCATTTTTCAGTGTTAGATGCTGTAACTAGGGATGGGCGAATGTGCAAATTTTCGAATTTCGAATGTAGAACGAATGTTATTACCGAAATTCGAATTCTAAATTTGAATGTCGATAAGAACGAATATTCTTAAAAATTCGAAAATCAAATGTTATTTACAGTTTTCGAATGTCACTTTCGAATTCGAATGTTTATAATTATATTGAATGTCTACATTCTAAATTTGAATTTTTCGAATTTGAATATAAATTCAAATTTTTCGAATTTGAATATAAATTCGAATTTTTCGAATTCGAATATTGCATAATTCGAATATTACATTTAAAGAAAAAGCATTAGAAATACTATTACAATCTAAATTCGAATTTTTCGAATTTGAATATTGCATAATTCGAATATTACATTTAAAGAAAAAGCATTAGAAATACTATTACAATCTAAATTCGAATTTTTCGAATTCGAATATTGCATAATTCGAATATTACATTTAAAGAAAAAGCATTAGAAATACTATTACAATCTAAATTCGAATTTTTCGAATTCGAATACACGTATTGCATAATTCGAATATTACATTTAAAGAAAAAGCATTAGAAATACTATTACAATCTAAATTCGAATTTTTCGAATTCGAATATTTTCGAATGTAATCGTAAAATTCGAAACCGAATATTCGAAAATCGAATGTTAGAATGTTATGTAAACATTCGAAATTCGATTCGAATGAACTAATGTGTTAAAATTAGCCGTAACGCAAAACTCATAATCTAAGTGATTGTTCTGGTTTTCAGACTCTACAGATTCCTGTTTTCTCTGGTTTATGGGTCTTTTCATAAGCAGTGGTGGAGGTGAGTGTCTGCTTTTCCTGCTTTGCAAGCCCCTTTATACTAGTGTCTATTACATGCAGTTATAAGAAATTAGTGTATACTGCCCCTTTATACTAGTGTCTATTACATGCAGTTATAAGAAATTAGTGTTTACTGTCCCTTTATACTAGTGTCTATTACATGCAGTTATAAGAAATTAGTGTATACTGCCCCTTTATAGTAGTGTCTATTACATGCAGTTATAAGAAATTAGTGTATACTGCCCCTTTATACTAGTGCCTATTACATGCAGTTATAAGAAATTAGTGTATACTGCCCCTTTATACTAGTGTCTATTACATGCAGTTATAAGAAATTAGTGTTTACTGTCCCTTTATACTAGTGTCTATTACATGCAGTTATAAGAAATTAGTGTATACTGCCCCTTTATACTAGTGTCTATTACATGCAGTTATAAGAAATTAGTGTATACTGTCCCTTTATACTAGTGCCTATTACATGCAGTTATAAGAAATTAGTGTATACTGCCCCTTTATAGTAGTGTCTATTACATGCAGTTATAAGAAATTAGTGTATACTGCCCCTTTATACTAGTGCCTATTACATGCAGTTATAAGAAATTAGTGTATACTGCCCCTTTATACTAGTGCCTATTACATGCAGTTATAAGAAATTAGTGTATACTGCCCCTTTATACTAGTGTCTATTACATGCAGTTATAAAAAAATTAGTGTATGCTGCCCCTTTATACTAGTGCCTATTACATGCAGTTATAAAAAAATTAGTGTATACTGCCCCTTTATAGTAGTGTCTATTACATGCAGTTATAAGAAATTAGTGTATACTGCCCCTTTATACTAGTGTCTATTACATGCAGTTATAAGAAATTAGTGTATACTGTCCCTTTATACTAGTGCCTATTACATGCAGTTATAAGAAATTAGTGTATACTGTCCCTTTATACTAGTGTCTATTACATGCAGTTATAAGAAATTAGTGTATACTGCCCCTTTATACTAGTGCCTATTACATGCAGTTATAAGAAATTAGTGTATACTGCCCCTTTATACTAGTGCCTATTACATGCAGTTATAAGAAATTAGTGTATACTGTCCCTTTATACTAGTGTCTATTACATGCAGTTATAAGAAATTAGTGTATACTGTCCCTTTATACTAGTGTCTATTACATGCAGTTATAAGAAATTAGTGTATACTGCCCCTTTAACCCCTTCACTACCAGGACTTTCAGAGAAGAACTTGCCCAAAATACCGTAGATTTTTAAATCATTTTTGCTATCACTCAATTTAAACAGAAATAGATCCTTGCTACCTGTCAAAGCTATATATATTTTAATAGACAACCAAAGATAAGTGATCAAATAAAAAAAAAAATGTTAACTTTTTCACAAATTTTGGCTTTCTCACTGAAATTATTTACATACTGCTTGTGCAATCCTGGCACAAATGATTGTAAATGTTTATCTGGCATTCCTCCTTGTTCAGAAATAGCAGACATGCATGGCTTTGTTTTTTGGTAATAAGAAGGCTGCTAACTGCAGCTGCGCACCACACATATTATTCCTGGCAGTGAAGGGGTTAATCAGGTAGCTTGTAAGGTTAATTTTAGCTTTAGTTTAGGTCTTTTTTATTTATTTTTCTGCAGTGTAGGATACCCCATAACCCTCCAACCTCCCTGATCCCTCCCAAACAGCTTTCTAACCCTCCCCCTCCAACTAGTGTCCACCATCTTAAGTACTGGTAATGTGTGTGTGTGTGTATATATATATATATATATATATATATAATATTTTTTTTCTGTAGTGTAGTGGTCCCCCACCTCCCCCCTCCAGCAATCGTTGGTTAGGGATGTATCCACCCCCCTACTCCAACTTTTTTCTGCATCGTAGCTCCCCATCACTCCCTCTCCCTTTAATTTTTTTCCACAGTGTAGGGCCCTTTCACTCACTCCCCCCTATGCTGCTGGGCCTCCCAGATTCCCTCTCTCGCCTCCCACTGGCACCAGCAGATGATCGTTACAAACGGTGACACACACATGTCACAGTTCATAACTTTGTAGCATCTGCCTTCATATGGAACGGAAGAGCACCAATCTCACTCCAGTTCCATATGCAGGCAGATGCCATGAGCTCAGTAACTCCAGATCCCAGTTATAATTTAACAGCCAAGACTGCTGGAGCTGCCTGCAACCCAACGTATATCTACGTCATGCGGTACAATAAGCAAAGAACAGCAAAACGTATACAACATCGCCTTGGGTTAAGGGGTTACAACAAAATAAGATAGAGATGTACATATTTTACAATTACTAAAAATTAGATATTTGTGCAATATCATGAATTGGGCACCTCCCGCTACTGCTATTAATAGCAATAATTGACCACTTACAAATTGATGGAAAAGACAGATTAAATGCTCAGTCAAACATGAGAATATGTGTGGGACATAACACTTGTGGACACGTATTGTAGTGTCTTTGTCAAATTCAATAAACTCAAGTCAAGTGGAGTTATCATTAAATCCCTTTTGTTATCTGAAGAGATAAATAATAAAACTGATACAAAACCTTATATTATGTGTAAAAAAAATAGTTTCTGCATATTTGCAACTTGAGGGTAAATCGCTTCTCAAGGTTTAATTTATATTGGTGATGTCCTTACAGTTCTAGGTGCCACTATTTAAAAAAAAAAAAAACATTGTACAGTATTCAGACTTACTTTACAGGGTTAGGTTCACTAACAACCTTTCCATTCTCTCCAGGGTGTATGATTTTATGAAGTGTGTTCATTAAAGCACTCTTCTTTCTTGATTGAGTTCTATAGAACCACATACAACTAGTGAGATTGGAGAAAAGGAAGGCTGTTGATGAATCTATCTTGCTTCTATTCCAAAATTCAAATCCTATATCAATGAATAGGAACTGAGATGCAAAATCAGTGACTTTATGTAATCGCACCTCTAACCTATTTTCCCTAATCTTCTATAGCCTAATCAACAGTGTAATTAATATCATTGATTTTAGTGCTAGTTGTAATCCAACAGTTTCTTTTAGATAATTACTTTGAAATGTCAATTTTTTCCTCTCTACTGAAATCCTTGCAATGTTCCAATGTTTCTTTCGCAGTTACATACACAATCTTGATTCTTCTATATTTTATAACACATTATCCCGGCTGAGAGATTTCAGACGATCATTTTATGGTCACTTTTTCTGCATTATTATCATCTAAAAGGTGACATTTAATTATGTCATAAGTAACTTTACAAAATGTTCCAGTATTGCTCTAAATTACAATAAATGCACAGGTAATTTTGTCTTAAACTAACGACAGGCTTGCTGTTATCATTTGCAGTTCATGCTCCATTAAAGCAGATGAGATAACGTTGTTAACCAAAACAGTTTTGCAGCATTGTGCTATTAATAGCAGTTCCTATTAAATTAGACACGTGCATTCGTTTTCAGATGAATGTTAGAAAAAACACATTTTTATTGATTTGTTGCATTAGTCAGAAATAAAATAATTGACCCTTGATGACCGGGATTTTTAGAGAAAAACTTGCACAAAGTACCAGAGAATGTTTAGAATTTTTGCTGTCACTCCATTTAAACAAATATAGAGCCTTACTTTTTTATTTACCTATCAACACTATATATTTTTTTCACGTAGACAACCCAATATATGATCTAAGCCCATGGAGGTAGGTGCTAAGTCAACAGGGTACGTTGAGCAAAGTAAAGTGTGATATAGTACCTACGTCTAATAGGCACAAGGGATTAATGAATCTATGAACGAGAAAATTAGTGAAACAACAAAAACAAACATTTACAATTATTAAAAGCATTATCCAATAAATATTTGGCAATGCCCATTTCAATTGATTGATTCCTCTGTCAGTCAATAGGTACGTAAGATTTACTTCTGTTCTTGGTCAATTCTGACAAGCTTGCTGTTTGCTTGCCTTGCCGGTATTCATGAAGAGACAGAATGCTGCCAAACGGAAGAGAGTGGCTAGTGAGGAAAACATATAGCTAAAATATTTAAGTTTAAAGGGACAGTCAACACCAGAATTGTTGTTGCTTAAAAGATAGATAATCCTTTTATTACCAATTCCCCAGTTTTGCATAACCAGCACTGTTATAATAATATACTTTTAACCTCTGTGATTATCTTGTATCTAAGCCTCTGCAGACTGCCCCCTTATTTCAGTTCTTTTGACAGACTTGCATTTTAGCCAATCAATGCTGGCTACTAGGTAACTCCACATGCGTTAGCACATTGTTATTTACATGGCACACATGAACTTATGCCCTCTAGTGAAAAACTGTCAAAATGCATTCAGATAAGAGGCAGCCTTCAAGTGCTAAGAAATTAGCATATGAACCTACCTAGGCTTAGCTATTAACTAAGAATATCAAAAGAACAAAGTAAAATTGGTGATAAAAATAAATTAGAAAGTTGTTTAAAATTACATGCCCTATTTGAATCATAAAAGTTTATTTTGGACTCGACTGTCCGTTTAAACTTCTGTCCAATTGCTCCTTTAATGCTTTTAATATGTCAGCCATAGGAAATAACATAATTTATGTAAGAACTTACCTGATAAATTCATTTCTTTCATATTAGCAAGAGTCCATGAGCTAGTGACGTATGGGATATACATTCCTACCAGGAGGGGCAAAGTTTCCCAAACCTCAAAATGCCTATAAATACACCCCTCACCACACCCACAATTCAGTTTAACGAATAGCCAAGAAGTGGGGTGATAAAAAAGTGCGAAAGCATATAAAATAAGGAATTGGAATAATTGTGCTTTATACAAAATCATAACCACCACAAAAAAAGGGTGGGCCTCATGGACTCTTGCTAATATGAAAGAAATGAATTTATCAGGTAAGTTCTTACATAAATTATGTTTTCTTTCATGTAATTAGCAAGAGTCCATGAGCTAGTGACGTATGGGATAATGATTACCCAAGATGTGGATCTTTCCACACAAGAGTCACTAGAGAGGGAGGGATAAAATAAAGACAGCCAATTCCTGCTGAAAATAATCCACACCCAAAATAAAGTTTAATGAAAAACATAAGCAGAAGATTCAAACTGAAACCGCTGCCTGAAGTACTTTTCTACCAAAAACTGCTTCAGAAGAAGAAAATACATCAAAATGGTAGAATTTAGTAAAAGTATGCAAAGAGGACCAAGTTGCTGCTTTGCAAATCTGATCAACCGAAGCTTCATTCCTAAACGCACAGGAAGTAGAAACTGACCTAGTAGAATGAGCTGTAATCCTCTGAGGCGGAGTTTTACCCGACTCAACATAGGCAAGATGAATTAAAGATGTCAACCAAGATGCCAAAGAAATGGCAGAAGCTTTCTGGCCTTTTCTAGAACCGGAAAAGATAACAAATAGACTAGAAGTCTTTCGGAAAGATTTAGTAGCTTCAACATAATATTTCAAAGCTCTAACAACATCCAAAGAATGCAACGATTTCTCCTTAGAATTCTTAGGATTAGGACATAATGAAGGAACCACAATTTCTCTACTAATGTTGTTGGAATTCACAACTTTAGGTAAAAATTCAAAAGAAGTTCGCAGCACCGCCTTATCCTGATGAAAAATCAGAAAAGGAGACTCACAAGAAAGAGCAGATAATTCAGAAACTCTACTGGCAGAAGAGATGGCCAAAAGGAACAAAACTTTCCAAGAAAGTAATTTAATGTCCAATGAATGCATAGGTTCAAATGGAGGAGCTTGAAGAGCCCCCAGAACCAAATTCAAACTCCAAGGAGGAGAAATTGACTTAATGACAGGTTTTATACGAACCAAAGCTTGTACAAAACAATGAATATCAGGAAGAATAGCAATCTTTCTGTTAAAAAGAACAGAAAGAGCAGAAATTTGTCCTTTCAAGGAACTTGCGGACAAACCCTTATCTAAACCATCCTGAAGAAACTGTAAAATTCTCGGTATTCTAAAAGAATGCCAAGAAAAATGATGAGAAAGACACCAAGAAATATAAGTCTTCCAGACTCTATAATATATCTCTCTAGATACAGATTTACGAGCCTGTAACATAGTATTAATCACAGAGTCAGAGAAACCTCTTTGACCAAGAATCAAGCGTTCAATCTCCATACCTTTAAATTTAAGGATTTCAGATCCTGATGGAAAAAAGGACCTTGAGACAGAAGGTCTGGTCTTAACGGAAGAGTCCACAGTTGGCAAGAGGCCATCCGGACAAGATCCGCATACCAAAACCTGTGAGGCCATGCCGGAGCTACCAGCAGAACAAACGAGCATTCCTTCAGAATCTTGGAGATTACTCTTGGAAGAAGAACTAGAGGCGGAAAGATATAGGCAGGATGATACTTCCAAGGAAGTGATAATGCATCCACTGCCTCCGCCTGAGGATCCCGGGATCTGGACAGATACCTGGGAAGTTTCTTGTTTAGATGAGACGCCATCAGATCTATTTCTGGAAGTTCCCACATTTGAACAATCTGAAGAAATACCTCTGGGTGAAGAGACCATTCGCCCGGATGCAACGTTTGGCGACTGAGATAATCCGCTTCCCAATTGTCTATACCTGGGATATGAACCGCAGAGATTAGACAGGAGCTGGATTCCGCCCAAACCAAAATTCGAGATACTTCTTTCATAGCCAGAGGACTGTGAGTCCCTCCTTGATGATTGATGTATGCCACAGTTGTGACATTGTCTGTCTGAAAACAAATGAACGATTCTCTCTTCAGAAGAGGCCAAAACTGAAGAGCTCTGAAAATTGCACGGAGTTCCAAAATATTGATCGGTAATCTCACCTCCTGAGATTCCCAAACTCCTTGTGCCGTCAGAGATCCCCACACAGCTCCCCAACCTGTGAGACTTGCATCTGTTGAAATTACAGTCCAGGTCGGAAGCACAAAAGAAGCCCCCTGAATTAAACGATGGTGATCTGTCCACCACGTTAGAGAGTGTCGAACAATCGGTTTTAAAGATATTAATTGAGATATCTTTGTGTAATCCTTGCACCATTGATTCAGCATACAGAGCTGAAGAGGTCGCATGTGAAAACGAGCAAAGGGGATCGCGTCCGATGCAGCAGTCATCAGACCTAGAATTTCCATGCATAAGGCTACCGTAGGGAATGATTGTGACTGAAGGTTTCGACAAGCTGCAATCAATTTTAGACGTCTCTTGTCTGTTAAAGACAGAGTCATGGACACTGAATCTATCTGGAAACCCAGAAAGGTTACCCTTGTCTGAGGAATCAAAGAACTTTTTGGTAAATTGATCCTCCAACCATGATCTTGAAGAAACAACACAAGTCGATTCGTATGAGATTCTGCTAAATGTAAAGACTGAGCAAGTACCAAGATATCGTCCAAATAAGGAAATACCACAATACCCTGTTCTCTGATTACAGACAGAAGGGCACCGAGAACCTTTGTAAAAATTCTTGGAGCTGTAGCTAGGCCAAACGGTAGAGCCACAAACTGGTAATGCTTGTCCAGAAAAGAGAACCTCAGGAACTGATAATGATCTGGATGAATCGGAATATGCAGATATGCATCCTGTAAATCTATTGTGGACATATAATTCCCTTGCTGAACAAAAGGCAAGATAGTCCTTACAGTTACCATCTTGAACGTTGGTATCCTTACATAACGATTCAATATTTTTAGATCCAGAACTGGTCTGAAGGAATTCTCCTTCTTTGGTACAATGAAGAGATTTGAATAAAACCCCATCCCCTGTTCCGGAACTGGAACTGGCATAATTACTCCAGCCAACTCTAGATCTGAAACACAATTCAGAAATGCTTGAGCTTTCACTGGATTTACTGGGACACGGGAAAGAAAAAATCTCTTTGCAGGAGGTCTCATCTTGAAACCAATTCTGTACCCTTCTGAAACAATGTTCTGAATCCAAAGATTGTGAACAGAATTGATCCAAATTTCTTTGAAAAAACATAACCTGCCCCCTACCAGCTGAGCTGGAATGAGGGCCGCACCTTCATGTGGACTTAGAAGCAGGCTTTGCCTTTCTAGTAGGCTTGGATTTATTCCAGACTGGAGATGGTTTCCAAACTGAAACTGCTCCTGAGGATGAAGGATCAGGCTTTTGTTCTTTGTTGAAACGAAAGGAACGAAAATGATTATTAGCCCTGTTTTTACCTTTAGATTTTTTATCCTGTGGTAAAAAAGTTCCTTTCCCACCAGTAACAGTTGAGATAATAGAATCCAACTGAGAACCAAATAATTTGTTACCCTGGAAAGAAATGGAAAGTAGAGTTGATTTAGAAGCCATATCAGCATTCCAAGTCTTAAGCCATAAAGCTCTTCTAGCTAAAATAGCTAGAGACATAAACCTGACATCAACTCTGATAATATCAAAAATGGCATCACAGATAAAATTATTAGCATGCTGAAGAAGAATAATAATATCATGAGAATCATGATTTGTTACTTGTTGCGCTAAAGTTTCCAACCAAAAAGTTGAAGCTGCAGCAACATCAGCCAATGATATAGCAGGTCTTAAGAAGATTACCTGAACACAGATAAGCTTTTCTTAGAAAGGATTCAATTTTCCTATCTAAAGGATCTTTAAACGAAGTACCATCTGACGTAGGAATGGTAGTACGTTTAGCAAGGGTAGAAATAGCCCCATCAACTTTAGGGATTTTGTCCCAAAATTCTAACCTGTCAGACGGAACAGGATATAATTACTTAAAACGTTTAGAAGGAGTAAATGAATTACCCAATTTATCCCATTCTTTGGAAATTACTGCAGAAATAGCATTAGGAACAGGAAAAACTTCTGGAATAACCACAGGAGATTTAAATACCTTATCTAAACATTTAGAATTAGTATCAAGAGGACCAGAATCCTCTATTTCTAAAGCAATTAATACTTCTTTAAGTAAAGAACGAATAAATTCCATTTTAAATAAATATGAAGATTTATCAGCATCAATCTCTGAAACAGAATCCTCTGAACCAGAAGAGTCATCAGAATCAGAATGATGATGTTCATTTAAAAATTCATCTGTAGGGAGAGAAGTTTTAAAAGATTTTTTACGTTTACTAGAAGGAGAAATAACAGACATAGCCTTCTTGATGGATTCAGAAACAAAATCTCTTATGTTATCAGGAACATTCTGCACCTTAGATGTTGAAGGAACTGCAACAGACAATGGTACTTTACTAAAGGAAATATTATCTGCATTAACAAGTTTGTCATGACAATTAATACAAACAACAGCCGGAGGAATAGCTACCAAAAGTTTACAGCAGATACACTTATCTTTGGTAGATCCAGCACTAGACAGCGATTTTCCTGTAGTATCTTCTGACTCAGATGCAACGTGAGACATCTTGCAATATGTAAGAGAAAAAACAACATATAAAGCAAAATTGATCAAATTCCTTAAATGACAGTTTCAGGAATGGGAAAAATTGCCAAAGAACAATCTTCTAGCAACCAGAAGCAATGAAAAATGAGACTTAAATAATGTGGAGACAAAAGCGACGCCCATATTTTTTAGCGCCAAATAAGACGCCCACATTATTTGGCGCCTAAATGCTTTTGACGCCAAAAAATGACACCACATCCGGAACGCCGACATTTTTGGCGCAAAATAACGTCAAAAAATGACGCAACTTCCGGCGACACGTATGACGCCGGAAACGGAAAATAATTTTTGCGCCAAAAAAGTCCGCGCCAAGAATGACGCAATAAAATGAAGCATTTTCAGCCCCCGCGAGCCTAACAGCCCACAGGGAAAAAAGAGTCAAATTTTTGAAGGTAAGAAAAAAAGAATAATTCAAATGCATAATCCCAAATATGAAACTGACTGTCTGAAAAATAAGGAAAGTTGAACATTCTGAGTCAAGGCAAATAAATGTTTGAATACATATATTTAGAACTTTATAAACAAAGTGCCCAACCATAGCTTAGAGTGTCACAGAAAATAAGATTTACTTACCCCAGGACACTCATCTACATGTTTGTAGAAAGCCAAACCAGTACTGAAACGAGAATCAGCAGAGGTAATGGTATATATAAGAGTATATCGTCGATCTGAAAAGGGAGGTAAGAGATGAATCTCTACGACCGATAACAGAGAACCTATGAAATAGACCCCGTAGAAGGAGATCACTGCATTCAAATAGGCAATACTCTCCTCACATCCCTCTGACATTCACTGCACGCTGAGAGGAAAACCGGGCTCCAACTTGCTGCGGAGCGCATATCAACGTAGAATCTAGCACAAACTTACTTCACCACCTCCATCGGAGGCAAAGTTTGTAAAACTGAATTGTGGGTGTGGTGAGGGGTGTATTTATAGGCATTTTGAGGTTTGGGAAACTTTGCCCCTCCTGGTAGGAATGTATATCCCATACGTCACTAGCTCATGGACTCTTGCTAATTACATGAAAGAAAATGGAATTTAAAAAAAAAAGTGTTAATAGACAATAATATTGTCTATTTTCAAACCAATGGACAAATCTTGAAGTAAACAAAATATATTATCCATGCACGTCCTCTTTAAACAGAACACAAGCATGTTTGCAACAATATTGGAATACAGTCATGATTTCATGACTTAATTAATGAAAAATAAAATCAACAGGTTTTATTTCCTTTGCTTTTTACGTAAATAATTTGTGAAAATTGTTTGTTTCATGCAGCAACTGAAAATATGTAACCTGAGTATGCTGAAAAATGCTGCACATTGTATGATTCAGCTACATTCTGCAGATATATTGCTTAAAGAAGTGCACAAACAAATATACAGGTAGCCTTTCATTGGCCACAATCAAAGGAAATGATATAGACATCAGGGGCGAGTTTACATATGCGGCCCAAGCTTCAGCGCAACTGCTGAAACCTGCACTGCCAGTAATTTCATCTCGCACATCGAGGTATCACATAAACTCAGTCGGCAGTTCATAAAGTGCCGTAAGTCAGATAAACTAGCGATGTCCAGAAATGTAACTAGCGATGTCCAGAAATGTTCGTAAATCAGCCAATAGGATTGAAGTTCAATCCTATTGGAAGTTCAATCCTACAGAAAAATTGATGTTTGTTTCCCAGGCAGAAAGTGCCCTAAAACATTGCGGCTTGAACCCTAGTTGGTGGCGGATAAGTCACGCAAGTCATCCGGCATTCAGAGATAAAATACAGCAGCGTGTGGACCATTTTTAGCCCAAGGCAGCTCATGTCATCAGGCCTTTTTTAGTCGAATGTATCGCCCACTGTCAGTCCCTTCGGGATCCATCCCTCATTCATCTTAATAAAGGTGAGGTAATCTAGACTTTTTTGACCTAGGCGACTTCTCTTCTCAGTGACAATACCTCCTGCTGCACTGAAGGTCCTTTCTGACAGGACACTTGAAGCGGGGCAGGCCAGAAGTTCTATCACAAATTGGGATAGCTCAGGCCATAGGTCAAGCCTGACAAACCCAGTAGTCAAGGGGTTCATCGCTCCTCAGAGTGTCGATATCTGCAGTTAAGGCGAGGTAGTCTGCTACCTGTCGGTCGAGTTGTTCTCTGAGGGTGGACCCCGAAGGGCTGTGGCGATGCGTAGGACTTAAAAAGCTCTGCATGTCCTCCATCAACAACATGTCTGTAAAGCATCCTGTCCTTGCCGGCGTGGTCGTGGGAGTCGGAGGATTACTTTCACCTCTTCCCCTGTTAGATTCCCGTTGTGCTGTGACATCACCCTTATACGCTGTGTAAAGCATACTTTTTAATTTATTTTGGAACTGCTGCATCCTTTCCGACTTGCGGTAATTCAGTAACATTTCAGGCACTTTTTGCTTATACTGGGGGTCTAGTAGAGTGGACACCCATTACAGGTCGTTCTCCTTCAGCCTTTTTATAGGAGGGTCCCTCAACAGGCACGACAGCATGAAAGACCCCATTTGCACAAGGTTGGATGCCGAGCTACACATGTCCCATTCCTCGTCCTCAGTGATGTCACTGAAGGTATGTTCTTCCCCCCAGCCACATACAACACCACGGGTACCAGATAGGTGACAACGAGCACCCTGGGATGCCTGTTGTGGTTGGTCTTCCTCCTCCTCAAAGCCACATTCCTCCTCTGACTCCTCTTCCTCACAATCCTCTTCCAGCGTTGCCGCAGGTCCAGCAAGCGATGCTGATAAGGCTGTTTCTGGTGGTGATGGTGACCATAACTCTTCCTCTTCACGCTCATCTATGGGCTGATCCAGCACTCTTCACAGGGCATGCTCCAGGAAGAAAACAAATGGTATGATGTCGCTGATGGTGCCTTCAGTGCGACTGACTAGGTTTGTCACCTCCTCAAAAGGACGCATGAGCCTACAGACATTGCGCATGAGCGTCCAGTAACGTGGCAAAAAAATTCCCAGCTCTGCAGAGGCTGTCCTAGCACCCCGGTCATACAAATAGTCGTTAACGGCTTTTTATTGTTGGAGCAGGTGGTCGAACATTAGGAGTGTTGAATTCCAACGTGTCGGGCTGTCGCAAATCAAACGCCTCACTGGCATGTTGTTTCAACGCTGGATATCTGAAAAGTGCGCCATGGCCGTGTAGGAACGCCTGAAATGGCCACACACCTTCCTGGCCTGCTTCAGGATGTCCTGTAAGCCTGGGTACTTATGCACAGAGCATTGTATGATCAGATTACACACATGTGCCATGCACGGCACATGTGTCAACGTGCCCAAATTCAATGCCGCCAACAAATTTCTTCCGTTGTCACAAACCACTTTGCCAATCTCCAGTTGGTTCGGAGTCAGCCACTGATCCACCTGTGTGTTCAGGGCAGACAGGAGTGCTGGTCCGGTGTGACTCTCTGCTTTCAGGCAAGTCAACCCCAAGACGGCGTGACACTGCCGTATCCGGGATTTGGAATAGTACCTGGGGAGCTGGGGGGTGCCGTTGATGTGGAGCAAGACGCAGCAGCAGAAGAGGACTCAGCTGAGGAGGTTATGGAAGAGGATGGAGTAGGAGGAGTAGAGGAGGTGGCAGCAGGCCTGCCTGCAAGTCGTGGCAGTGTCACCAACTCCTCTGCAGAGCCACGCATTCCATGCTTGGCAGCCATCAGCAGGTTTACCGAATGCGCAGTGTAGGTGATATACCTGCCCTGACCATGCTTTGCAGACCAGCTATCAGTGGTCAGATGAACCCTTGCCCCAACACTGTGTGCCAGACATGCCATTACTTCCTTTTGCACAATAGAGTACAGGTTGGGGATTGCCTTTTGTGAAAAGAAATTTCGGCCGGGTACCTTCCACTGCGGTGTCCCAATAGCTACAAATTTTTTAAAACATCTCAGACTTCACCAGCTTGTATGATAAAAGCTGGCGGGCTAAGAGTTCAGACAAGCCAGCTGTCAGATGCCGGGCAAGGGGGTGACTTTGTTACATTGGCTTCGTACGCTCAAACATGTCCTTGACAGACACCTGACTGTGGGCAGATGAGCAGGAACTGCTCAAGGCAAGAGACGGAGTGGCGGATGGTTGAGAGGGGGCAAGAAGGACAGCAGTGGTTGACGTGGCTGAAGATGCTGGACCAGGAGGAGGATGGCGGCTTTGAGTTTGTGTGCTGCTTATACTCATGTGTTGATCCCATAGGCGTTTGTGATGTGCGATCATGTGCCTTCGCAAAGCAGTTGTACCTAGGTGGGTGTTGGACTTCCCACGACTCAGTTTCTTTTGGCACAGGTTGCAAATGGCATCGCTGTTGTCAGAGGCAGACACGCAAAAAAAATTCCACACTGCTGAGCTCTGCAATGGCGACATTCTGGTGGTGGCAACAGCATGCGTTGATTGGCGTGCTGTCTGGCTGACCCCGGGTGCCGATGCATGCTGTCTGACTGTGCCACTAGCTCCTTGCAACGACCTCCCCCTGCTTCTAACTTGTGTCCTCCTCCTCTCTATCTCCCCATCTGAACTTTCCCCTGTTCTTCTTCTCTTCTAGTGGGCACCCAAGTGACATCCACGGACTCATCGTCATCATCAACCGCTTCACTTGTATCTGACAAGTCAGCAAAGGAAGCAGCAGCGGGTACAACATCATCATCACACCGTACGTCCATGTGTGTAATGCTGCCTGACTGAGACATATCCCTGTTATCTACATCCTCTGGCAATAATGGTTGCGCATCACTATCACTCATTTCTTCCAACTGATGTGTAAATAACTCCTCTGACAGATCAAGTGAAGCGGCTGTGGTGCTAGTGTTGGTGGTGGCGGCAGGCGGGCGAGTGGTAACTTGAGAGGTGGCCGAAGCTAAGCTGGAGGAGGATGGTGCGTCAAGGTTCCGAGCGGAAGCTGTAGAAGATTGGGTGTCCTGTGTTAGCCAGTCAACTATGTCCTCAGAACTGTTCGAGTTCAGGGTACGTGACCTCTGAACACTAGGCATTATTCTAGGGCCAAAGGGAATCACAGCACCATGACCACGACGGCCCCTGTGGGGTGGCCTGCCTCTGCCTGTCATTTTTTTTTCGATTAGTGGTACTATGCGTGCAAGCTACTGTGACAACAGATATGAGTGGCACTGTGCACTGGCAGAAGTTGGCAGAGTAGATGCTGTAGGCCTGACACACACGCTTGAAGACAACTAACTGCTATTCAATCTATTACAGTTAAAATGTACACTACTGTTACACCAGATATGAGTTGCACTGGTGTGACACTGTGCCCTGGCAGGCACTGAAACGCACACGTGTGAAGGAAACTGACTGCTATTATTTCACAGTCAAAAAAGTGTTGTTTTTTTTTAAATGTACACTAGTGTTACACCAGATATGATAAGAGAAAAAGGGGCCCAATGGCACTACTGAGATGTTATAGGGAATATAATTAGTAGTAATAGTTATTTAAATAATATCTTGGAGGAAATTAACGTACATGTGTTCCTCCTAATGTTACGTGATGCAAACGTTGGTGCTGTGTACCGGTTAATGAGAGAACAAAAGAAGATCAAAGTCTTCAGAAAATGTACACATTTATAGCACTCAAATTCCCTGAATGTAGAATACGACTGATTTACAATTGGCAGGTGTAAAGGAAAATTTAATATATAACTTTTATTGGAACTTTAAAAAAATGTAGAACAATACACATTAAAAACACAGGAATAGTGTTAGCTCAAAAGAGGAGAGAGTGGTAATAGGGGTTTGGATCACTGATTTAGCAGCGATTAATCCTTACAATTTGCAATTTATCAGGAAGTTGTAATAATGAAAACTGAGAGTACATCTATGGTTCCTCAATCAGATGGTTGATCCTTGTTTATGTATCACAAGGGTCAAGTACAATAATTAGTTCAGGCACTATTGTTGATTACAGGGTGGTTTAACATGAGAGACCATGCATGGGTAGTTAGTATGATACAACACTTATGTTAATGTATATGATTATGGCATATTTGTGATATACCATGTACTTGGTTTGACATTTGGTATTTTTGGATAGTCTAAATATCATACATCATGCATGAATATTTCCTCTGACGTTCCTATTTGATTATTTCGTGACTAATAATTTTTACAACTTGCGGTATAAACCCAGGGTGTTAATTATTCAGAACAAATATATCTCTATCAGGATTAATGTACCAACTAAATGACCAGGACTACTGTTTATATTGGTAGTGATCAATGTGAAGTATCCCTGTATTAATAGATATTTATATCTCTTAACAATTCCTGAAATTAGCCCAGGACATTGAAAAGGTGGTAAATTAAATCATAGTATATTACAATGCGTTCTGAATCACTAATATTGGGTTAAATTAGTGTCTAAGGGTTAAATTGTCCTGTTAATATATATCCCCCATATATTGTACCAGTATTGCTGTGTATTGCTATTGTCTGCAAATATTGCTTGTCACAATTTGCTAAGCTGTTGTGATAACTGTCAGAGACAGATCAGGTTTGCTATATACCTGGTCCGTTAACAACACGTGTGAAGGAAACTGACTGCTATTATTTCACAGTCAAAAAAGTGTTGTTTTTTTTAAATCTACACTACTGTTACACCAGATATGAGTTGCACTGGGGTGACACTGTGCCCTGGCAGGCAGGCACTGAAACGCACACGTGTGAAGGAAACTGACTGCTATTATTTAACACAGTCAAAAAGTGTTGTTTTTTTAAATCTACACTACTGTTACACCAGATATGAGTTGCACTGGGGTGACACTGTGCCCTGGCAGGCAGGCACTGAAACGCACACGTGTGAAGGAAACTGACTGCTATTATTTCACAGTCAAAAAAGTGTTGTTTTTTTAAATCTACACTACTGTTACACCAGATATGAGTGGTGGCACTGGGCAAGTGGGCACAGTATAAGCTGTGAGCCTGACACACACTCTGGAAGGCAGGCAACTGCAATTAGATTACACAGAAAAAAAAAAAAAAGCAGACTGATGTTCTAGCCCTAAAAAGGGCTTTTTGGGGTGCTGTCCTTACAGCAGAGATTAGATGAGTCCTTCAGGACTGTAGTGGACACTGAATACACTAGCCTAGCTATCGATTTCCCTATTAAATCAGCAGCAGCTACACTGTCCCTCCTCTCACTAAGAATGCAGCTTCCGAATGAATCTAAAATGGATGCTGTCCAGGAGGTGGGAGGGTCTGGGAGGGAGGGTCTGCTGCTGATTGGCTGGAATGTGTCTGCTGACTGTGAGGTACAGGGTCAAAGTTTACGCAATGATGACGAATAGGGGGCGGACCGAACATCGCATATGTGGGTGGGGGTTTTACTGTTGGGGGGGTTGTTTGTATTTTTTTTTACAGGTAAAAGAGCTGATTACTTTGGGGCAATGCTCTGCAAAAGGCCCTTTTAAGGGCTATTGATAGTTTAGTTTAGGCTATGGCTTTTTTTTATTTTGGGGAGATTTTTTTTTATTTTAATAGGGCTATTAGATTATGTGTAATTAGTTTAAATATCTTGTCATTTGTTTATTATTTTCTGTAATTTAATGTGTTTTGTTTTGTACTTTAGCTAATTTAATTTATTTAATTGTTGTTAATTTAGTAAATGTATTTAATTATAGTGTAGTGTTAGGTGTTATTGTAACTTAGGTTAGGTTTTATTTTACATGTACTTTTGTATTTATTTTAGCTAGGTAGTTATTAAATAGTTGATAACTATTTAATAACTATTCTACCTAGTTAAAATAAATACAAACTCGCCTGTAAAATAAAAATAAACCATAAGATAGCTACAATGTAACTATTAGTTATATTGTAGCTAGCTTAGGGTTTATTTTATAGGTAAGTATTTAATTTTAAATAGGAATTATCTAGGTAATGATAGGAATTTTTAGTTAGATTTATTGTAATTATATTTAAGTTAGGGGGTCTTAGGGTTAGGGTTAGACTTAGGTTTAAGGGTTAATAAATTTAGTATAGTGGAGGCGACGTTTGGGCAGCAGATTAGGGGTTAATAAATGTAGGTAGGTGGCGGCGATGTTAGAGACGGCAGATTAGGGGTTAATAATATTTAACTAATGTTTGTTAGGCGGGAGTGTGGCGGTTTAGGGGTTAATATGTTTATTATAGTGGCGCGACATTGGGGGTGGCAGATTAGGGGTTAATAAGTGTAGTTAGGTTGCGGCGACATTGGGGGATGGCACATTAGGGGTTAATAAATATAATGTAGGTGTCGGCGATGTTGGGGCCGGCAGATTAGGGGTTCATAAGTATAATGTAGGTGGCGGCGGTGTCCGGAACAGCAGATTAGGGGTTAATACATATAATGCAGGTGGCAGTGATGTCGGGGGTGGCAGATTAGGGGTTAATAAGTGTAAGATTAGGGGTGTTTAGACTCGGTGTTCATGTTAGGGTGTTAGGTGTAGACATAAATTTTCTTTCCCCATAGGAATTAATGGGGCTGCGTTAGGGAGCTTTACGCTGCTTTTTTGCAGGTGTTAGACTTTTTCTCAGCTGGCTCTCACTGTTGATTCCTATGGGGAAATCGTGCACAAGCACGTACGACCAGCTCACCGCTGACTTAAGCAACGCTGGTATTAGAGTGCGTTAAGCAGCAAAATTTTGCTCAACACTCACTTCTTGTCTTTTAACACCGGGTTTGTAAAAACCTGTAATACCAGCGCTGCAGGTAAGTGAGCGGTGAGAGAAAACTGCTCGTTAGCACCACACAGCTCAAAACTAAAAACTCGTAATCTGGCCGTTTGTGTTTACCACCTCAAATGGAAGTTTATTCCATCAGGCCCATTTATCAAAGGGCTTGCGGACCTGATCCGACACTGCGGATCAGGTCCGCAAGACCTTGCTAAATGCGGAGAGCAATATGCTCTCCGCATTTAACATTGCACCAGCAGCTCACAAGAGCTGCTGGTGCAACACCGCCCCCTGCTGACTCGCGGCCAATCGGCCGCCAGCAGGGAGCTGTCAATCAACCCGATCGTATTCGATCGGGTTGATGTCCGGCGATTCCTGTCCGCCTGTTCAGAGCAGGCGGACAGGGTTATGGAGCAGCGGTCTTTAGACCGCTGCTTCATAACTTGTGTTTCTGGCGAGTCTGAAGACTCGCCAGAAACACGGCCCTTCAAGCTCCGTACGGAGCTTGATAAATGGGCCTGCATGAATCCACCACCCTTTCTGTAAAAAAATACTTCCTCAAATTTCTCCTGAATCTGCTACCCTCTAACTTTAGATTGTGACCCCTTGTTTTGGAATTTATGTTTTGTAAAAATACTTTCAGCTTCAATTTTATTAAGTTCCTTCATATATTTGAAGGTTTCTATCATGTCACCTCTTACCCTTCTAGCCTCTAAGCTATACATATTTAGATCATAGAGTCTTTCTTTGTACGTTTTATATTTTAGACCATGTACCATTTTAGTAGCCCTCCTTTGGACAGCTTCTAATTTATTTATATTTTTCTGAAAATATGAAGGCCCATTTATCAAGCTCCGTATGGAGCTTGAAGGGCCGTGTTTCTGGCGAGTCTTCAGACTCGCCAGAAACAGCAGTTATGAAGCAGCAGTCTAAGGACTGCTGCTCCATAACCCTGTCTGCCTGCTCTGATGAGGCGGACAGGAATCGCCGCAATTTAACCCGATCGAGTACGATCGGGTTGATTGACACCTCCCTGCTGGCGGCCCATTGGCCGCGAGTCTGTAGGGGGTGGCGTTGCACCAGCAGCTCTTGTGAGCTGCTGTTGCAATGCTGAATACGGAGAGCGTATTGCTCTCCACATTCAGTGATGTTTGTCAGACATGATCCGCAGTGTTGGATCAGATCCATCAGACATTTGGTAAATCGGCCTCATGGTCTCCAGAACTGTACACAGTATTCCAGATTTGGTCTAACTAATGATCTGTAAAGTGGCATAAGAACCTTGCTATTTCTGCTACTAATACCTCTTCCAATGCAACCAAGTATTTGACTTGCCTTACTACTGGCTGCACTGCTGCATTGTGTACCAAATTTTAAATAATCTGAAATAATAATTCCCAAGTCCCTTTCTTCTTTAGTTACAGTCAGTAAAGTACCATCGAGACTATAATTGGCTTTTGGGTTTTTGGATCCTATATGCATAATTTTGCTCTTGGTAATATTACATTTCAGATCCCATTTATTAGACCAGTCCTCTAGTTTTTAAATATCACAGTTCATTTGATCAACCCCTCCTGGAACATCTACCCGGTTACAAATGTTTGTGTCATTAGCAAACAAGCAAACCTTCCCCTTAAGCCCACTTCCAATATCACTTATGAACATGTTAAACAAAACAGGCCCAAGAACTGACCCTTGGGGAACACCACTAGTAACTGATGCCTCATTTGAATGTACTCAAAACCCTCTGTTGTCTATCTTTAAGCCAGCATTTTACCCACTTAACAATCTTAGTATCTATTCCAAGGCAATACATTTTGTGAATGTTTGTTGTGTGGGATGGTGTCAAATGCTTTGCTAAAGTCTAGATATGCAACATCTACGGCTCCTCCCTGTTCTATTATTTTAGTTACATTGTCAAAAAAAATCAATTAGATTAGTCTGACATGATATTCCAGCAGTGAAACCATGCTGTCCTTTGTCTTCTAAGTTGTTTGTCTGAAGGAAAGATACAAGTCTTTCCTTTAAAAGAGTTTTCATTAATTTCCCTGCAATTGAGGTCCAACTGACTGGCCTATAGTTAGCAGAATCTTCCCTACTACCCTTTTTATGAAGAGGGACTACATTGGAAAGTTTCTAGTCTTTTGGAACAACTCCTGTTAGAAGTGACTGATTAAATAAATCAGCTAATGGAGTAGCTATTACAGATTTAAGTTTTCTTAGAACCCTTGGATGAATATTATCTGGACCCACAGACTTATTTACTTTTATTTTTGATAAAGCCATTGAAACCTCTTCCTCTGTAAAAAGAAAAGTACTACTCACAGTCAGGTAGATTATGAGTTATGTGCGCTATAGGGAATTTAACAAACATGACAAAAGTTGCATTATTTCACCCTCTATAGTTTTGAAACTGCCAGCTTGTGCGTGCGATATGGTAGCGTTGAGCTCCATACCGCACAAAATACAAGCGCTGTTTTGACGTGCTCGTGCATGCTTTCCCCATAGACATCAATGGGGAGACCGGGTTAGAAAAAAACCTAACACACGAGATTGCGAAATGAAAACCTCCATAAAGCAGCCCCTTTGATGTCTATGGAGGAAAAAGTAACGTTTAAACCTAACAACCTAACATAAGCCCCATTTCTAAACACCCCTAATCTGCTGCCCAAAATCGCCAACACCTACATAATGTTATTAACCCCTAATCTGCCGCTCCCAGTATCGCCGCCACCTAAATAAATCTGTTAAACCCTAATTTGCCACTCCCGATATCGCCGCCACTATACTAAAGTTATTAACCCCTATCCTGCTGCTCCCCTACATTGCCACCACTAAATAAAGCTATTAACCCTAAACTTCTGGCCCCCCACATCACTACCACTAAATAAACCTCGCAACAACCTAACAATCTGAACCTAACCCTAACCCTAAACCTAACTCTAACGCAACACTAACCCTAAACCTAACACCCCCTAACATTAACATAATTAAAATAGAGCTAAATTAAAGTTATAATTATTAACTAAATAATACCTATTTAAAACTAAATACATACTTGCCTGTGAAATAAAAACTAAGCTAGCTACAATATAACTAATAGTTATATTGTAGTTAGCTTAGGTTTTATTTTTATTTCACAGGTAAGTTTGTATTTATTTTAACTAGGTAGACTAGTGAGTAAATAGTTATTAACTATTTACTAACTACCTAGTTAAAAAAAAAAAACAAAGTTACCTGTGAAATAAATCCTAAGCTGCCTTACACTACACTGTCTTTGTTTTTGATGGGAGATTTTATTTGCAGTTGTGTGGAACAGCAATGGGGACCTCCTGTGCCCCCACTTATGCAAATATATACCTGGGCTGGTGGGAAGAAACTGTAGTGTTCAATAGCAATCTCTTACAGTATACTAAACACATTACCCACTGGTCCAGGTATATAGACGACATTTTCTTCGTGTGGGAGGGATCAATAGAAACACTCAATGAGTTCATTTCGCTTCTCAACAATAACTCTTTTGGTCTGTTTTTAACTATGACACAGGATGACCACCAGGTGGAGTTCCTGGATCTAGTTATAAAAAAAGTGAATGACCATTTAGAAACAGATTCCTTTAGGAAACCGACTGCAACAAACAATATTTTGCATGCGCGGAGCTTTCATCATCCAAACACAATAAAAAGCCTGCCAATAGGGGAATACCTAAGGATTCGTAGGAATAGCTCATCTATTGAGTCATTCCAGAAAGCAGCAAATGAACTAAGAGATAGATTGCTACAACGAGGGTATTCAAGGAAATCCTTAAAGAGAGCCTATCAGCGAGCTATAAATGAGAATAGATAGGAATTACTAGAACCCAAAAAGCCAGAGGATAATCTTAATTCTCTGAGATTTATCTCAACATATTCCAGCCAAAGTAATCAAGTATCCAATATAATACTTAAACACTGGCATATTTTACAATCTGATGACCAGTTAAATTCTATAATCCCCACAAAGCCCCAATTCACGTACAGAAGAGCAGGCAACCTGAGTGACCAGTTAACTCAAAGGCATTTTGATAGAAATGCCAAAAAGCCCCCTCTTTACAAAGGTTCCATAGCATGTGGAAATTGTAAAATATGTACACACATGGTAAAAAAGAAAGTAATGATGGATAGATTCAATAAACGGTGGATCATCCAGAGTCATATAACCTGTAAAACTCCCAATGTCATATACTGTTTAACCTGCAGCTGTAATTATATGTAGGTATTATATTATTATATGTAGGTATGACCACAAGACCTATGGGAAAGAGGATGACTGAACATCTTAGCAACATTCGAAATGCTGAGAAAGATACTAAAAATGGAAAACAGATAACAAGTGTTGCGAGACATTTTCTATACCACCATAAGGGCAAAACTAATACGTTCAGATGTTGGGGTTTAGAAAGCCTACGTTCAGGCATTCGTGGAGGAGACATAGAAACAACTTTGCTCCAAAAGGAAGCGAAATGGATATTTAATTTGAATTCTGTGATGCCACAGGGCATGAATGAGAATAATAACTTTTGGGTCTTCCTGTGAAACTCGATACAACTGTAAATAATTCTGTAAATAATAGTGTACATATGTAAGAGTTTCAATATAATATCTCTATCTAGACGTGCACCCAGAATTCCGAAGTAAATACAATTTTGGGATTATAATGATATATGTTAAAAATCAGTGAGATAAGAATCATACATGAACTGGAATGAGACGCATTATGTTATGTTCTGATTTCAAACTCAAAATTAACCATAAAATATGAATAGATGAGAGTTACAATTAATTTTTGAAAGAATTGACCAAAGCACATAGAAGATGTCTTAGCTTTATAATACAACACAATAGACTTCATTTATACCATAGCAAACGCTAATAATGTGCATTAAATTGGTGTTTTCTAATCACAAGATAATACAAACATTGTATGATTAACATCTAAACACTATTAGGCAAATTGGTTTCTCTGTTTGAACGATGGAAATCCATAATTATAATTATGTCCCACATGAGCAGTATATTACAAACCTTGTGACTTGGCTTTATATGTGAAAGTCACAGCATATACAGATTCCAAGTTAATATCGCTCTGAATAACAGTTCATAATATCATGTTTTACTCACAATTATGATTTTTTGATATAATATCGCCATAATGCTTTTTACTAACAGGGATAATAATATGATATCGAGCAGAAGTAATAGAGAGTAAAACGGGGTAACACAATCCATCTCTCATAATAACTGTCACTCTGTACTCGATATCGGTACAAAAATAATATTTCTTTAACCCCTTAGTGACCAGAGCACTTTTCCATTTTCTGTCCGTTTGGGACCAAGGCTATTTTTACATTTCTGCAGTGTTTGTGTTTAGCTGAAATTTTCCTCTTACTCATTTACTGTACCCACACATATTATATACCGTTTTTCTCGCCATTAAATGGACTTTCTAAAAATACCATTATTTTCATCATATCTTATCATTTACTATAAAATAATTTATAAAATATGAGGAAAAATGGAAAAAAACACACTTTTTCTAACTTTGAACCCCAAAATCTGTTACATATCTACAACCACCAAAAAACACCCATGCTAAATAGTTTCTAAATTTTGTCCTGAGTTTAGAAATACCCAATGTTTACATGTTCTTTGCTTTTTTTGTAACTTATAGGGCCATAAATACAAGTAGCACTTTGCTATTTTCAAACCATTTTTTTTCAAAATTAGTGCTAGTTACATTGGGACACTGATATCTTTCAGGAATACCTGAATATCCCTTGACATGTATATATTTTTTTTTAGAAGACATCCCAAAGTATTGATCTAGGCCCATTTTGGTATATTTCATGCCACCATTTCACCGCCAAATGCGATCAAATACAAAAAATCGTTCACTTTTTCACAAATTTTTTCACAAACTTTCAGTTTCTCACTGAAATTATTTACAAACTGCTTGTGCAATTATGGCATAAATGGTTGTAAATTCTTCTCTGGGATCCCCTTTGTTCAGAAATAGCAGACATATATGGCTTTGGCTTTGCTTTTTGGTAATTAGAAGGCCGCTAAATGCCACTGCCCACCATAGAAACATAGAAACATAGATATTGACGGCAGATAAGAGCCATAGGCCCAGCAAGTCTGCCCCACCTTACCTAACAGTATAAACTTATCTAGTTCGTAGGATAGCCCTATGCTTGTCCCATGCATTTTTAAAGTCCCCCACAGTGTTTGTTGCTACTACCTCTTGAGGAAGTTTATTCCATAAATCAATCACTCTTTCTGTAAAGAAGTGCTTCCTCAAATTACTCCTGAATCTACTACCCTTTAGCTTGAGCTCATGACCCCTTGTTCTTGAATTTTCCATTTTATGTAAAATACCCACAGCCTCAGTTTTACTAAACCCTTTAATGTACTTGAAAGTTGCTATCATATCACCTCTTTCCCTTCTCTCCTCTAAGCTATACATATTTAGGTCATTGAGCCTATCCTGGTAAGTTTTATTTTTTAGACCATGTACCATTTTGGTAGCCCTCCTTTGCACAGATTCAAGTTTGTTAATATCCTTCTGAAGATATGGCCTCCAGAACTGCACACAATACTCAAGATGAGGCCTAACTAATGATCTATAAAGTGGCATAAGAACCTTACTATTTCTGCTGCAAATACCTCTACCAATACATCCAAGCATTCTGCTAGCCTTACTCGCTGCCTTACTACATTGTTTACTAAGTTTTAAATCATCTGAAATAATAATTCCCAAGTCCTCTTCCTCGTCTGTAACAGTCAGTAAAGTGTCATTGAGTCTGTAATTAACATTTGGATTTTTCTTCCCTAAATGCATTATTTTACACTTTGCTGTGTTAAACTTTAGATCCCAGTCGTTTGTCCAATCCTCCAATTGTTGTATATCACTTCTCATTTTGTCTACCCCCCCTGGAACATCCACTCTGTTGCAAATTTTTGTATCATCTGCAAAGAGACATACTTTCCCCTGTAGCCCTTTGCTGATATCGCAGATAAATATGTTAAACAAAACAGGCCCCAGAACTGACCCCTGAGGAACACCACTAGTAACAGCCCCCTCTGCTGAATGAACTCCATTTACTAAGACACTTTGTTTTCTGTCCTTAAGCCAGCATTCCACCCAGTTCACAATTTTTGAATCTAGACCAAGGAGATATAGTTTGTGAATAAGTTTATTGTGTGGGACGGTGTCAAATGCTTTGCTGAAATCTAGATATGCTACATCAACTGCTCCTCCCTTGTCTAATACTTTTGTTACATAATCAAAGAAGTCAATTAGATTAGTCTGACATGATCTCCCTGAAGTAAAACCATGCTGATTTTGGTCCTCTAAATTGTTTGTCTTTATGTAAGTCATAATTCTTTCCTTTAAGAGGCTTTCCATTAATTTCCCTACTACTGAAGTTAAACTAACTGGCCTGTAGTTGCCAGATTCTTCTCTACTGCCCTTTTTATGAAGAGGTATTACATTTGCTATTCTCCAATCATCTGGGACAGCTCCTGTTAATAGTGACTGATTAAACAGATCAGTTAATGGGACAGTTAGCACTGAACGAAGTTCTTTTAAAACCCTTGGATGAATATTATCAGGACCCTCTGCCTTTGTAACATTTATTTTTGATAATGCTAACAAAACCTCATCCTCTGTAAAAAGATTACTGTTAAGCTTGTTTCTATTTTGCATAGCATCCCTTAATGTAGACATTGTATCTTCACAATCTTTAGTGAAAACAGAACAGAAGTAATCATTGAGACAGTCTGCAATCTGCTTATCTCCTTCTATTATTCTACCATCAACTGATTTCAATTTTACTATTCCTACCTTATTTTTTCTTCTTTCACTGATATATCTAAAGAATGTTTTGTCCCCATGTTTTACTGACTGTGCTATCTTCTCTTCTGCATCAGCTTTAACCTTCCTAATTAACTGCTTAGTCTTTTTTTGTTGGAGTCTCCATATTTTCATATCATCATCTGCTTGTGTGTGTCTGTAATTTTTATAAGCTATCTTTTTTGTCTTTACAGCATGTGCTACTTCTTTGGAAAACCAAATTGGTTTCCGCTTTCTTTTACTTTTACAGACATGTCTAATACAGTGTGCGGTTGCATCTAAAATGGCACCTTTCACAAATTCCCACTGTTCTTGAACCCCTGTAATAAGATTTTTCCCCTTTAAATAGTTTTTTAGGTATTCTCCCATTAATGAAAAATCTGCCGTCCTAAAGTCTAAAACTTTTGTTTTAGTCTGGGTGTACAGTTCCTGAACATGAATACTAAACCAAACAGATTGATGATCACTGGATCCTAAGTTCTCACCTACAGACACATCTGAAACTGTATCACTGTTTGTAAGTATTAGATCTAATATAGCTTCCTTACGAGTTGGTTCCTTGACTAATTGTTCAAGTGATTCCCCTAGCAGAGATTCAAGAATATACCTGCTTCTAGCCGATCTAGCAGAAGGAATCTTCCAGTCTATATCTGGCAAATTAAAGTCCCCCAGTACTATAACCTTACCCTTCATGGTCATTTTGGTTATTTCATCTAATAACAGATTGTCCAGTTTTTCATCCTGCAATGGAGGCCTATATACAACCCCTATTCTAAAAACATTTTTATCTCCAATTTCCAAAGTCACCCAAATACTTTCCACCTCATCATTTGTTCCTACAATTTCAGTAACCTTTATATTTTCATTTACATACAAAGCAACTCCTCCACCTTTCTTTCCTACTCTGTTCTTTTTAAATAACCTGTATCCAGGTATGACTATGTCCCAGTCATGCAAATCATTGTACCATGTTTCTGTTATAGCTACTAAATCCAAGTTGTCCCTAGTCATTATTGAAATGAGTTCAGGTAATTTATTTCCTAAGCTGCGAGCATTTGTGCTCATGGCACGAAGAATTTTTCTACTAGAATTTCTAGAATTGTTACTTGGACTAACAGTTTTGGCATGCTGTGGGGGGCAGGTGGATATATTAATGCTACCCCCCTTTATTATTTATTATGCCCAGCAGTGAAGGGGTTAATTAGGAAGCATGTAAGGAGCTTTTTGGGGTATTTTTAGCTTTAGTGTAGTGTAGTAGACAACCCCAAGTATTGATCTAGGCCCATTTTGGTATATTTCATGCCACCATTTCACCGCCAAATGCGATCAAATTAAAAAAAATGTTACATTTTTCACAATTTTAGGTTTCTTACTGAAATCATTTACAAACAGCTTGTGCAATTATGGCACAAATGGTTGTAAATGCTTCTCTGGGATCCCCTTTGTTCAGAAATAGCAGACATATATGACTTTGGCGTTGCTTTTTGCTAATTAGAATGCTGCTAAATGGCGCTGCGCATCACACGTGTATTATGGCTAGCAGTGAAGGGGTTAATTAGGTAGCTTGTAGGGAGCTTGCAGGGTTAATTTTAGCTTTAGTGTAGAGATCAGCCTCCCACCTGAAACATCAGACCCCCTGATCCCTCCCAAACATCTCTCTTCCCTCCCCTACCCCACAAATGTCCCCGCCATCTTAAGTACTGGCAGAAACTCTGCCAGTACTAAAATAAAAGGAGAATTTTGGCTTTTTTGTGCTTTTTTTTTTAGCATATTTACATATGCTTATGTGTAGGATCCCCATTAGCCCCCAACCTCACTGATCCCCCACCAAACAGCTCTCTAACCCTCCCCCTCTGACTTAATGTGCGCCATCTTGGGTACTGGCAGCTGTCTGCCAGTACCCATTTTAGTGAAAAATATGCGGTTAAATATAAAAAAAATGCCCCTTTTCTGTAGTGTAGCTTCCCCCCCCCCAATACCAACCCCCCACCCCTTCCTGATCCCTTAGATGCTTTCAAAAAAATAAGTTAATTATATATTCAACTTGTACCTTTTTTCTGTAGTGTAGCGGTTCCCACCCGCTCCCGCCCCGTGCACGCGCCCGCCCGCCACCCCCGTGCACGCGCGCGCGCGCCCGTGCGCGCCCCCGGCGATACCGCAACCGATCCCGCCCCCCTCTCTCACTAAGAAGCCATCGATGGCCGCCCACCCACCTCCCACTTCAGCTCCCACCCACCAACGAATGCGGCCATCGATGTCCGGTGCAGAGAGGGCCACAGAGTGGCTCTCTCTGCACCGGAGGGGTAAAAAATGTTATTGCAGGATGCCTCAATATCGAGGCATCCTGCAATAACCGGAAATCAGCTGGAAGTGATCAGGATCGCTTCCAGCTGCTTTCCAAACCGAGGACGTGCAGGGTACGTCCTTGGTCGTTAAGTGACTTTTTTAAGAGGACGTACCCTGCACGTCCTCGGTCATTAAGGGGTTAAATGGTGCACGCTAAAATAGTAGATATAGATGAGTGATGTGAGCAAATCGCTATATTACCAGTTTATTCTGTAGGACAGTGCAACGCAGAACAACATATATAATATAGGTGAATCCTGATTGGGCACCGACATTGTATCCACAGCCATTCCGGAACAACCTATTATCGAAATGTGCCTGAGCAGTACAGCACTGGTGATTGGCCATAAGATGGGCGTGTGCAATAACCGCGCTCCCATTGGCCACAGAGAAACAGAACTGGATTATTTCAAGCGTGTACAGCTTCACACTCGGCTTGTCATTTTCAAGAAAACACATTGAGAAAGGCCGCTACTCGGCCGAAACGCGTTTGTGTACTACTTCTAGCTGAAACTGCTATAAGTTTGGCTTTTTTGTTTTTAACAATAATTAACATATCGCTCCCACGCTTTGATATAGACTGCACGAGATTTTACAGGAACACTCAGCCATCCCTGGCACCTGAAGCCGGCGTATCCTGTTACCGGCCAGGAATACAGGGGGGTGGTTTGAGCTGTATCTTATCTCTGGGTGTTGCAGCCTATTTTGTAAAAGCTATTTTTCTAGGGGCTTTTTGTGTAATAATTATTTAGGTCTTTAATAGTGATTAATAAAGTAAAGTTTTTTAACGGATTAATACTTACAGTAGTTGAATGATTTCAATACTATTACTATACATATAGGGAACGAGTGCTACTTAACCCCTTCTTGTCCCAAATTCCCCTCCCATAATTTTCATGTTACACTAAAACCTAACATTACAAAAAATAAAAAACACTAAAATAAAAAAATAAAAAAAAACCCTACCTTTACAAAAAATAACAAACAAAATTATGTAAAATAATAAAAACTATTCCTATTCTAATACCCTTTAAAAAAAATAAAAAAACAACCTTAAAATTTGTATGGGCATTGCCCTTAAAAGGGCATTCAGCTCTTTTATGAAATGCCGAACCCCTAATCTAAAAATGAAAACCCACCCAAAACGAATTTTTTTTTTACAAAAAATAACAAATTATCCAAAATATTAACAATTATTCCTATTCTAATACCTATTTTTTTTTTTTTTTTTTTTAAAAACACCCCAAAATAAAAGAAACCTAATCTAGAATAAACTACCAATAGCCCTTAAAAGGTTCTTTTGTAGGGCATTGCCCTAAGTTAATCAGCTCTTTTACCTGAAAAAAAATACAAAGATCCACTAACATTACAAACCCTCACCCCCCAAACCCACAAAATAAAAAAAACTATCTAAAAAACCTAATCTACCCATTGTCCTGAAAAGGGCATTTGTATATGCATTGCCCTGAAAAGGGCATTCAGCTCTTTTGCTGCCATTAAAAGGGCATTCATTTCTTTTAAGAGTGCCCACCCTAGTCTAAAAAAAAATAACCCCTCTTTAGGTACTCACAGTTGCTGAAGTCCCGCTTGAATGATCTTCATCCCGGTGGCTCCATCTTCATCCATCACGGGACCGGCATCTCCTTCTTCCCTGCGGAGGCGGAGCGGCGATGTATGGAGGCGGAGGTCCAGCCAAAGGTCCAAGACGGAGGTCCAGGCAGAGGTCCAAGGCGGAGGTCCAGGCAATGGCCCATCGATCCGACATGGAGGTCCTCTTCATGTGATCGTCCGCTGCACACTGAAGATTGAAATGCAAGGTACCCCTTTTATACAGGGGGTACCATTGCATTCCTATTGCCTGAAAAATTTAAAGCAGCCAATAGGAATTAGGGCTGCTAAATTTCTATTGGCTGTTCAAATCAGCCAATAGGATTTAAGCAGCTCTCATTCTATTGGCTGATTCGAATCAGTAAATGGAATGAGAGCTGCTTAAATCCTATTGGCTGATTTGAACAGCCAATAGGATTTTAACAGTCCTAATTCCTATTGGCTGATTCCAATTTTTCAGCCAATAAGAATGCAATGGTACCCCCAGTATAAAAGGGGTACCTTGCATTTCAATTCTCAGTGTGCATTGGACGATCGGATGAAGAGGATCTTCATGTCAGATCGATGGACCTCCGTTTGGACCTTCGCCTTGGACCTCCGCCTGGACCTCCGCCTTGGACCTTCACCTGGACCTCCGCGCATCGCTGCTCCGCATCTGCAGGGATGAAAAAGATACCGGTCCCACAATGGATGAAGATGGAACCCCTGGATGAACACTTTGAGTACCTAAAAAGGGGTTAGTGTTAGGTTTTTTAGTTTATGGTTTGGGCTTTTCTTAAAAGAGCTAAATGCCCCTTTCAGGGCAATGCAAAAAAAACTAAATGCCTTTTTAAGGACAATGCCCATACAAATGCCCTTTTCAGGGCAATGGGTAGCTTAGGTTTTTGCTAGAAGTAGGTTTTTTTTATTTTGGGGGGTGGGTTGAGTGGTGGGATTAATTTTTTTTTTACAGATAAAAGAGCTGTTTAACTTAGGGCAATGCCCTACAAAAGGCCCTTTTAAGGGCTATTGGTAGCTTGTTGTAGGCTAGGGTTTTTTTTTTATTTTGTGTGGGCTTTTTTATTTTATAGGGCTATTAGATTAGGTGTAATTATTTTTTATTTTTGATAATTTCGCTTGTTATTTTTCATCATTTAGTGTTTGTTATTTTTTATAATTTAGTATTTTTTATTTTTTGTAATTAGATATTTTGTAATTTTTAGAGTAGTGTTAGGATTTTTTAATGTGTATTTTATTTTTTTTAATTGGTAGTTAGTTTAATTTTAGTTTAATAGTTATATTAGTTTAATTGTTAGTTTAAACTTATTTTTTTTATTTGACAGGTAAGCTTTAATTTAATTTAAGATATGGAAATTGTACTTTTAATATAAAGTTAGGGGGGCATTAGGTTTATGGGTTACTAGTTTAGATTATTTTCTTGCAATGTGGGGGGGCTTTTGGTTTAGGGGTTAATAGTTTAATTTAATTTAGTTTATTTTGTTGTAGGGGGCTTCCGGTTTAGGGGATTAATAGTTTAATTTAGTATATTTTGTTGTGGGGGCTTCCGGTTTAGGGGTTAATAGATTAATTTAGTATATTTCATTGTGGGGGGCTTGCAGTTTAGGGGTTAATAGGTTTATTATAGTGGCATGGGTTTTGAGGAGCTGCGGAATAGGGATTAATAGAGCTATTATAGTGTGGGCGATGTTGGTTTGTGAGGGAATGTGGGTTAATAACTTTAGTATAGTGGCGACGATGTCGGGGAGTGTGCAGAATAGTGGTTAATACATTTTATTAGTGGCGGCGATGTCAGGAGCGGCAGATTAGGGGTTAATAAGTTTAATATAGTATTTGCGATGCAGGAGGGCCTCGGTTTAGGGGTTAATAGGTAGTTTATGGGTGTTAGTGTACTTTGTAACAGTTTAGTTATAAGTTTTATGTAACAGTTTTGCTGCGTAAAACTCATAACTACTGATCTCAGATTGCGAAACGGATCTTGTCTGTTTAGGCTGGAACGCAAGCTTTTTAGCCTCACTGCAAAACTCGTAATGTCTGCTCTATGGAAGTCCCAAGAAAAAACTTAATTTTTATGAGTGCTGGACTGACATTGCGGTACAGGCTAAAAGGCTTGCGGTACAGCTTTACCGACAAGACTTGTAATGGCTGCAGTGCTGTTTTAACGCTGAAATTACCATTTTTTGCAGCGTTAAAACCCGAACGCAAAACTTCTCTTCTGCATCAGCTTTAGCCTTTCTGATTAACTGCTTTGTCATCTTTTGATGGGTTCTCCATTTTTCCTTATCCTCTTCTGAGCCAGTAAGTTTGAATTTTTTATAGAGTGTGGTTTTTTTGTCTTAACTGCATGTGCTACTTCTCTTGAAAACCATATTGGTTTTCTTTTTCTTTTACTTTTACAAACAGACTTAATGCTCACCTAGATTACGAGTCTTGCGTTAGGGTTAAAAAGCAGCGTTGAGAGGTCCCAACACCGCTTTTTAATGCCCGCTAGTATTACGAGTCTTGCAGGTACAGGTGTACTGCTCACTTTTTTGGTCAGACTCGGAAATACCGCAAATCCACTTACGTCAATTGCGTATCCTCTTTTTTCAATGGGACTTGCAAAGCGCCGGTATTACGAGTCCGACAAAAAGTGAGCGGTAGACCCTCTCCTGTCAAGACTGGTACTGCATTTTAAAGTCAGCAGTTAAGAGTTTTACACTACAACGCCGTAGCATAAAACTCTTAACTAAAGTGCTAAAAAGTACACTAACACCCATAAACTACCTATTAACCCCTAAACCAAGCCCCCCCCACATCGCAAACACTAAAATAAATATTTTAACCCCTAATCTGCCGAACCGGACATCGCCGCAACTATAATAAATATATTAACCAATAAACCGCCGCACTCCTGCATCGCAAACACTAGTTGAATATTATTAACCCCAAATCTGCCATCCCTAACATCGCCAACACCTACCTACATTTATTAACCCCTAATCTGCGGCCCCCAACGTCGCCGTCACTATAATAAATGTATTAACCCCTAGAGCTAAGTCTAACCCTAACCCCCCATAATTTAAATATAATTTAAAAAAATCTAAATAAATAATAAATATTACTATCAATAAATAAATTATTCCTATTTAAAACTAAATACTTACCTATAAAAAAAACCCCTAAGCTAGCTAAAATATAACTAATAGTTACATTGTAGCTAGCTTAGGGTTTATTTTTACTTTACAGGCAAGTTTGTATTTATTTTAACTAGGTGCAATAGTTATTAAATAGTTATTAACTATTTAATAGCTACCTAGTTAAAATAAAGACAAATTTATCTGTAAAATAAAACCTAACCTAAGTTACAATTACACCTAACACTACACTACAATTAAATTAATTACATAAACTAAATACAATTAATTTGCAATTAAATAAAATTATCTAAAGTACAAAAAAACAAACACTAAATTACAGAAAATATTAAAATAATTACAAGATTTTTAAACTAATTACACCTAATCTAATCCCCCTAACAAAATAAAAAAGTCCCCCCAAAATAAAAAAAGCCCTACCCTACACTAAATTACAAATAGCCCTTAAAAGGGCCTTTTGCGGGGCATTGCCACAAAGTAATCAGCTCTTTTACCTGTAAAAAAATAGTACAAATACCCCCCCAACATTAAAACCCACCACCCACACAACCAACCCTACTCTAAAACCCACCCAATCCCCCCTTAAAAAACCTAACACTAATCCCCTGAAAATCACCCTACCATGAGACGTCTTCACTCAACCGGGCAGAAGTGGTCCTCCAGATGGGCAGAAGTCTTCATCCAAGCCGGGCAGAAGAGGTCCTCCAGATGGGCAGAAGTCTTCATCCAGACGGCATCTTCTATCTTCATCCATCCGGCGCGGAGCGGGTCAATCTTCAAGACATCCGACGCGGAGCATCCTCTTCTTTCTTCGTCAGACGACTGAATGAAGGTTCCTTTAAATGATGTCATCCAAGATGGCGTCTCTTCAATTCCGATTGGCTGATAGAATTCTATCAGCCAATCGGAATTAAGGTAGAAAAAATCCTATTGGCTGATGCAATCAGCCAATAGGATTGAACTTCAATCCTATTGGCTGATCCAATCAACCAATAGGATTGAGCTAGCATTCTATTGGCTGTTCCAATCAGCCAATAGAATGCGAGCTCAATCCTATTGGCTGATTGCATCAGCCAATAGGATTTTTTCTACCTTAATTCCGATTGGCTGATAGAATTCTATCAGCCAATCGGAATTGAAGGGACGCCATCTTGGATGACGTCATTTAAAGGAACCTTCATTCAGTCATCGGACGAAGGAAAAAGAGGATGCTCTGCATCGGATGTCTTGAAGATGGACCCGCTCCGAGCCGGATGGATGTAGATAGAAGATGCCGTCTGGATGAAGACTTCTGCCCGTCTGGAGGACCACTTCTGCCCAGTGGGGTGAAGATGTCTCACGGTAGGGTGATCTTCAGGGGGTTAGTGTTAGGTTTTTTTAAGGGGGGATTGGGTGGGTTTTAGAGTAGGTTTGGTTGTGTGGGTGGTGGGTTTTAATGTTGGGGGGGTATTTGTACTTTTTGTTACAGGTAAAAGAGCTGATTACTTTGGGGCAATGCCCCGCAAAAGGCCCTTTTAAGGGCTATTTGTAATTTAGTTTAGGGTAGGTCTTTTTTATTTTGTTAGGGGGATTAGATTAGGTGTAATTAGTTTAAAAATCTTGTAATTATTTTATTATTTTCTGTAATTTAGTGAGTTTTTTTTCGTACTTTAGATAATTTTATTTAATTGTAATTAATTGTATTTAATTTAGTTAATTTATTTAATTATAGTGTAGTGTTAGGTGTTAGTGTAACTTAGGTTAGGTTTTATTTTACAGGTAAATTTGTCTTTATTTTAACTAGGTAGTTATTAAATAGTTAATAACTATTTAATAACTATTGTACCTAGTTAAAATAAATACAAAGTTGCCTGTAAAATAAAAATAAACCCTATGATAGCTACAATGTAACTATTAGTTATATTGTAGCTATTTTAGGGTTTATTTTATAGGTAAGTATTTAGTTTTAAATAGGAATTATTTATTTAATGATAGTAGTTTTATTTAGATTTTTTAAAATTATATTTAAGTTAGGTGAGGTTAGGGTTAGACTTAGGTTTAGGGGTTAATATGTTTATTATAGTGGTGGCGACGTTGGGGACGGCAGATTAGGGGTTAATAAATGTAGTTAGGTTGCGGTGACATTGGGTGAGGCAGATTAGGGGTTAATGAATATAATGTAGGGTTCGGCGATGTTGGGGGCAGCAGATTAGGGGTTCATAAGTATAATGTAGTTGGCGGCAGTGTCCGGAGCGGCAGATTAGGGGTTAATAATATAATGTTGGTGTCGGCGATGTCGGGGGCTGCAGATTAGGGGTTAATAATTGTAAGATTAGGGGTGTTTAGATTTGGGGTTCATGTTAGGGTGTTAGGTGTAGACATTAAAAGTTTTTCCCCATAGGAATCAATGGGGCTCCGTTAGGAGCTGAACGCTGCTTTTTGCAGGTGTTCGGTTTTTTTCAGCCGGCTCTCCCCATTGATTCCTATGGGGAAATCTTGCATGAGCACGTTTTACCTGCTCACCGCTAACGTTAGCAGCGCTGGTATTGAGGTGAGATGTGGAGCTAAATTTTGCTCTTCGCTCACTTTTTTGCGGTTAACGCCGGGTTTGTAAGAACCCATAATACCAGCTTTGTCTGTAAGTGAGCGGTGAGGGAAAACTGCTCGTTAGCACCGCATCCCTCTTAACGCAAAACTCGTAATCTAGGTGACAGTGTTTAGTTGCATCTAGAATAACTTTTTCAAAATATTCCCATTGTTCTTCTACTCCTGTAATCTGTGCCATTCATTTTAGAGATTTATCTAGGTATCTGCCCATGTAAGAAAAATCAGTTGTTCTAAAGTCTAACACCTAGATTACAAGTTTTGCGTTAGGAGGGGTGCGGTGATAACGAGCAGTTTTCCCTCACCGCTCACTTACAGACAACGGCTGGTATTACGGGTTTTTACAAACCCGGCGTTAACCGCAAAAAAGTGAGCGTAGATCAAAATTTAGCTCCACATCACACCTCGATACCAGCGCTGCTTACGTTAGCGGTGAGCAAGTAAAACGTGCTTGTGCACGATTTCCCCATAGCAATCAATGGGGGAGAGCCGGCTGAAAAAAAAACCTAACACCTGCAAAAAAGCAGTGTTCAGCTCCTAACGCAGCCCTATTGATTCCTATGGGGAAATAAAAGTTATGTATACATCTAACACCCTAACATGAACCCCGAATCTAAACACCCCTAATCTTACACTTATTGACCCCTAATCTGCCAACCCCAACATCGCCGACACCTACATTATATTATTAACCCCTAATCTGCCGCTCCGGACACTGCCGCCACCTACATTATAGTTATGAACCCCTAATCTGCTGCCCCCAACATCGCCGAACCCTACATTATATTTATTACCCCCTAATCTGCCGCCCCCAATGTCGCCGCAACCTAATTACATTTATTAACCCCTAATCTGCCGCCCACAACGTTGCCACCACTATAATAAAGTTATTAACCCCTGAACCTAAGTCTAACCCTAACCCTAACACCCCCTAACAAATATAATTTAAATAAATCTAAATAAAATTACTACAATTACCTAAATTATTCCTATTTAAAACTAAATACTTGTTTAGTGGTGGGTAATTGAAGTGCACAAAGTGTAGGGTATCAGAAACCTTAACTAAATAACAGATCCTTCAGACTGTTACAATGGAAATTAGGCAAACTTTGGAGAAGAAGTAAGGGCACTAAAAAAGCTTAAAATACCCCTTAAAAGCTTGACAATTGGTTAAAAACAAAAAATTGACCAGGGACTTAGATAAATTATATGTATATTTTATAAATATCAGAATAAACAACTACAAAATTAAAAAACATCACAAAAAATATATTTTAAAAGGGACGTCTCCCTATAATTTCACAAATACACTTGTATCAATAAAATCAATATATATAAGGATACCAGAGTGCAATAGTGGTAGATACTGTAATATTTCGAAATAGTTCACTCCTTAGGACATTGCCGTTTATCGAATAATGTCTATATTTAGTCTCAGATGTCAGGTCTACAAAACTCTTGATAGCCGGTCTATATTATATTTGCAGGTATACATCTGCACTTTATCTGAGATTTAACAAGTTAAAATGTCTTACATTTATGGTGACACTTTACCGGTAGCCGATCTCTCAGATAAAGTGCAGATGTTTATACCTGCAAATATAATATAGACCGGCTATCAAGAGTTTTGTAGACCTGACATCTGAGACTGAGACAATCCGATGACGACCGGCTGATCTTCAAGACCTCCAGCGCGGATCCATCCATCTTCACTGACGACTTCCCGACGAATGACGGTTCCTTTAAGGGACGTCATCCAAGATGGCGTCCCTCGAATTCCGATTGGCTGATAGGATTCTATCAGCCAATCAGAATTAAGGTAGGAAAATTCTGATTGGCTGATGGAATCAGCCAATCAGATTCAAGTTCAATCCGATTGGCTGATCCAATCAGCCAATCAGATTGAGATCGCATTCTATTGGCTGTTCCGATCAGCCAATAGAATTCAAGCTCAATCTGATTGGCTGATTGGATCAGCCAATCGGATTGAACTTGAATCTGATTGGCTGATTCCATCAGCCAATCAGAATTTTCCTACCTTAATTCCAATTGGCTGATACAATCCTATCAGCCAATCGGAATTCGATGGACGCCATCTTGGATGACGTCATTTAAAGGAACCGTCATTCGGCGAGTAGGCATTGGCAGAAGAGGATGGATCCGCATCGGCTGGAAGATGATGGCTCCGGAAGAAAGAAGATTGAAGATGCCACTTCATAGAAGACTTCATCCCGATGATGGACTTCTTCAGCGCCCGCTTGGATCAAGACTTCAGCCCGATGATGGATTTCTTCAGCCGCCGCTTGGATCCAGACTTCAGGCGGAGGATGGACGTCACTCTTCAGCCCCCCCTTGGGCTTGGATGAAGATTTCGGAGGGTCTTCTGGACAGATCGGGACCCGGTGTGGTGAAGACAAGGTAGGGAGATCTTCAGGGGCTTAGTGTTAGGTTTATTTAAGGGGGGTTTGGGTTATATTAGGGGTATGTGGGTGGTGGGTTGTAATGTTGGGGGGGGTATTGTATGTTTTTTTTTACAGGCAAAAGAGCTGAATTCTTTGGGGCATGCCCCGCAAAGGGCCCTTTTCAGGGCTGGTAAGGTAAAAGAGCTTTTCTATTTTAATTTTATAATAGGGTAGGTCATTTTTTTATTTTGGGGTCTTTGTTATTTTATTAGGGGGCTTAGAGTAGGTGTAATTAGTTTAAAATTGTTGTAATATTTTTCTAATGTTTGTAAATATTTTTTTATTTTTTGTAACTTAGTTCTTTTTTATTTTTTGTACTTTAGTTAGTTTATTTAAATGCATTTATTTGTAGGTATTGTATTTAATTAATTTATTGATTGTGTAGTGTTAGGTTTAATTGTAGATAATTGTAGGTAGTTTATTTAATTTATTTATTGATAGTGTAGTGTTAGGTTTAATTGTAACTTAGGTTAGGATTTATTTTACAGGTAATTTGTAATTATTTTAACTAGGTAACTATTAAATAGTTATTAACTATTTAATAGCTATTGTACCTGGTTAAAATAAATACAAAGTTGCCTGTAAAATAAATATTAATCCTAAAATAGCTACAATATAATTATAATTTATATTGTAGCTATATTAGGGTTTATTTTACAGGTAAGTATTTAGCTTTAAATAGGAAAAATTTATTTAATAAGAGTTAATTTATTTCGTTAGAATAAAATTATATTTAATTTAGGGGGGTGTTAGGGTTAGGGTTAGAATTCGCTTTAGGGGTTAAAAAATGTATTATAGTAGCGGTGAGCTCCGGTCGGCAGATTAGGGGTTAATACTTGAAGTTAAGTGTCGGCGATGTTAGGGAGGGGAGATTAGGGGTTAATACAATTTATTATAGGGTTATTGAGGCGGGAGTGAGGCGGATTAGGGGTTAATAACTTTATTACAGCAGCGGTGAGCTCCGGTCGGCAGATTAGGGGTTAATAATTATAGTTAGGTGGCGGCGACGTTGGGGGCGGCAGATTAGGGGTTAATAAATATAATATAGGGGTCAGCGCTATTAGGGGCAGCAGATTAGGGGTTCATAGGGATTACGTAGGTGGCAGCGGTGTGCGGTCGGCAGATTAGGGGTTAAAATTTTTTAATAGAGTGGTGGCGATGTGGGGGGACCTCGTTATAGGGGTACATAGGTAGTTTATTTGTGTTAGTGTACTTTAGAGCACAGTAGTTAAGAGCTTTATAAACCGGCGTTAGCCCAGAAAGCTCTTAACTACTGACTTTTTTCTGCGGCTGGAGTTTTGTCATTAGATTTCTAACGCTCACTTCAGCCAAGACTCTAAATACCGGCATTAGAAAGATCCCATTGAAAAGATAGGATACGCAAATGGCGTAGGGGGATCTGTGGTATGGAAAAGTCGCGGCTGCAAAGTGAGCGTTAGACCCTTTCCTGACTGACTCCAAATACCAGCGGGCGGTAAAAACCAGCGTTAGGAGCCTCTAACGCTGGTTTTGACGGCTACCGCCCAACTCTAAATCTAGGCCTAAGATATCTACAATATAACTAATAGATACATTGTATCTAGCTTAGGGTTTATTTTTATTTTACAGGCAACTCTGTATTTATTTTAACTAGGTAGAATAGTTATTAAATAGTTATTAACTATTTAATAACTACCTAGTTAAAATAAAGACAAATTTACCTGTAAAATAAAACCTAAACAAAGTTACACTAACACCTAACACTACACTATCATTAAATAAATTAACTAAATTAAATACAATTAATTAAAATTAAATAAAATTATCTAAAGTACAAAAACAAACAAACACTAAATTACAGAAAATAATAAAATAATCACAAGATTTTAAAACTAATTACACATAATCTAATCCCCCTAACAAAATTAAAAAACAAAAACAAAATAAAAAAAGCCCTACCCTACACTAAATTACAAATAGCCCTTAAAAGGGCCATTTGCAGGGCATTGCCCCAAAGTAATCAGCTCTTTTACCTGTAAAAAAAAAGTACAAATACCCCCCAACATTAAAACCCACCACCCACACAACCAACCCTACTCTAAAAACCCACCCAATCCCCCCTTAAAAAAACCTAAAACTAACCCCCTGAAGATCACCCTACCGTGAGACGTCTTCACCCAAACGGACAGAAGTGGTCCTCCAGACAGGCAGAAGTCTTCACCCAAGCTGGCCAAAAGTGGTCCTCCAGATCTTCCATCTTCATCCACCCGGAGCGAAACGGGTCCGTCTTCAAGACATCCGACGCGGAGCATCCTCTTCTTTCTTCGTCCGACGACTGAATGAAGGTTCCTTTAAATGACGTCATCCAAGATGGCGTCCCTTCTATTCCGATTGGCTGATAGAATTCTATCAGCCAATCGGAATTAAGGTAGAAAAAATACAATTGGCTGATGCAATTCTATCAGCCAATCGTAATTGAAGGGACGCCATCTTGGATAAAGTCACCTAAAGGTACCTTCATTCTGTGTTAGCCGTCGGATGAAAAGGATGCTCCGCATCGGATGTCTTGAAGATGGACCCGCTCTACGACGGATGGATGAAGATAGAAGATGCCGTCTGGATGAAGACTTCTGCCCGTCTGGAGGACCACTTCGCCTGGCTTGGATGAAGACTTCTCCTGGCTTCGTTGAGGACTTCGGCCCGGTTGGATGAAGACTTCTCCCAGTAAGGTGATCGTCAAGGGGTTAGTGTTAGTTTTTTTTAAGGGGCTATTGCGTGGGTTTTAGAGTAGGGTTGGTTGTGTGGGTGGTGAGTTTTAATGTTGGGGGGGATTTGTAATTTTTTTTACAGGTAAAAGAGCTGATTACTTTGGGGCAATGCCCCGTCAAAGGCCCTTTTAAGGGCTATTTGTAAATTGTAATTTAGTGTAGGGTAGGGCTTTTTTATTTTGGGGGGGGGCTTTTTTATTTTGTTAGCGGGATTAGATTAGGTGTAATTAGTTTTAAAATCGTGTAACTTGTTTATTATTTTCAGTAATTTAGTGGGTTTTTTTGTACTTAATTTTATTTAATTGTATTTAATTGTAATTAATTTAGGGAATTAATTTAATTATAGTGTAGTGTTAGGTGTTAGTGTAACTTAGGTTAGGTTTAATTTTACAGGTAAATTTGTCTTTATTTTAACTAGGTAGTTATTAAATAGTTAATAACTATTTAGTAACTATTCTACCTAGTTAAAATAAATACAAACTTGCCTGTAAAATAAAAATAAACCCTAAGCTAGCTACAATGTAACTATTATATTGTAGCTAGCTTAGGGTTTATTTTATAGGTAAGTATTTAGTTTTAAATATGAATATTGTAGTTAATGATAGGAATTTTATTTAGATTTATTGTAATTATATTTAATTTAGGGGGGGTTAGGGTTAGACTTAGATTTAAGGGTTAATAACTTTAGTATAGTGGCGGCAACGTTGGGGCAGCAGATTAAGGGTTAATAAATGTAGGTAGGTGTCAGCGATATTAGGGACGGCAGATTAGAGGTTAATAATATTTAACTAATGTTTGCGAGGCGGGAGTGTGGTGGTTTAGGGGGTTAATATATTTATTATAGTGGCGGCGATGTCCGGTTCGGCAGATTAGGGGTTACAATTTTTATTTTAGTGTCTGCGATGCGGGATGGCCTCGGTTTAGGGGTTAACAGGTAGTTTATGGGTGTTAGTGTATGGTGTTGTACCATAAAACTCTTAACTACTGACTTTAAAATGTGGTACCAGTCTTGACAGGAGAGGGTCTACCGCTCACTTTTTGACTCGTAATACCAGCGCTATGCAAGTCCCATTGAAAAAATAGGATACGCAATTTATGATTTGCGGTATTTCCAAGTCTGGCCAAAAAAGTGAGCGGTACACCTGTACCTGCAAGACTCGTAATACCAGCGGGCGTTAAAAAGCAGCGTTAGGACCGGCCAATGCTGCTTTTTAAGCCTAACGCAAAACTCATCTAGTTGAGTGTTTTTTATTTTTTATTGGTATGTTTTAGTGTAAGGCAGCTTAGGTTTTATTTTTATTTCACAGGTAAGTTTGTATTTATTTTAACTAGGTTAATAACTATTTACTAACTAGTCTACCTAGTTAAAATAAATACAAACTTACCTGTGAAATAAAAATAAAGCTAGCTACAATATAACGTTTAGTTATATTATAGCTAGCTTAGGTTTTATTTCACAGGTGAGTTACTTTGTATTTAGATTTAAATAGATATTATTAGTTAATAATTGTAACTTTAATTTAGTTATATTTTAACCCCTTAATGACCACAGCACTTTTTCTTTTTCTGTCCGTTTGGGACCAAGGATATTTTTACATTTTTGCGGTGTTTGTGTTTAGCTGTAACTTTCCTCTTACTCATTTACTGTACCCACACATGTTATATACCGTTTTCTCGCCATTAAATGGACTTTTTAAAGATAATGGAAAAAAACAAACTTTTTCTAACTTTGACCCCCAAAATCTGTTACACATCTACAACCACCAAAAAACACCCATGCTAAATAGTTTCTAAATTTTGTCCTGAGTTTAGAAATACCCAATGTTTACATGTTCTTTGCTTTTTTTGCAAGTTATAGGGCAATAAATATAAGTAGCACTTTGTTATTTCCAAACCCCTTTTTTTCAAAATTAGCGCTAGTTACATTGGAACACTAATATCTTTTTTTGGAATCCCTGAATATCCCTTGACATGTATATATATATTTTTAGAAGACATCCCAAAGTATTGATCTAGGCCCATTTTGGTATATTTAATGCCATCATTTCACCACCAAATGCGATCAAATTAAAAAAAAAAATGTTACATTTTTCACAATTTTAGGCTTCTCACTGAAATTATTTGCAAACAGCTTGTGCAATTATGACATAAATGATTGTAAATGCTTCTCTGGGATCCCCTTTGTTCAGAAATAGCAGACATTTATGGCTTTGGTGTTGCTTTTTAGTAATTAGAAGCCCGCTAAATGCCGCTGCGCATCACACGTGTATTATGTCTAGCAGTGAAGGGGTTAATTAGGGAGCTTGCAGGGTTAATGTTAGCTTTAGTGTAGAGATCAGCCTCCCACCTGACACATCAGACCCCCTGATCCCTCCCAAACAGCTCCCTCCCCCACCCCACAATTGTCCCTGCCATCTTAAGTACTGGCAGATGCCAGTACTAAAATTAAAGATGTTTTTTTGTTGTTGTTTTTTGTTGTTGTTGTTTTTTAGTTATTCTGCTGTGTAGGATCCCCCTTAGCCTCCAACCTCCCTGGTCCCCCCTTACCAAACAGCTCTCTAACACTCACCCTCTACCTTATTGGTGCATCTTGAGTACTGGCAGCTCTGAATTGCTGAATCGCAGGGTTGCCTCTTCTTCAGAAAAAAACAATCACCTAGATAACAAGTTTTGTGTTCTGGTTTTAATGCTGAAAAAATGGCCATTTCAGCATTAAAACTGTAACGCTGCCATTACGAGTCTTGTCAGTATAGCTATACCACAAGCATTTTAGCCTGTAACACAACGTCAGCCCATCACTCAAAAAAATGAAGTTTTGCGTGAGATTTCCATAGCGCTGCCATTTCAATTTTTGCGGAGAGGCTAAAAAGCTTGCATTACAGCCTATACCGACACATTCCGTTCTGCAATCTGAGACCAGTAGTTATGAGTTTAAGTACACTAACACCCATAAACTACCTATTAACCCTTAAACCGAGGCCCTCCCACATTGTGAACACTATATTAAACTTATTACCCCTAGTCTGCCTCTCCCGACATAGCCGCCACTAAATAAAGTTATTAACCCCTAATCTCTGGCCTCCCACATTACTGCCACTAAATAAGCCTATTAACCCCTAAAACCGACAGCCCCCCACATCGCAAAAAAACTAAATTAAACTATTAACCCCTAAACCTAACAACCCCCTATCTTTAAATAAAAATTACAAGATCCCTATATTAAAATAAATAAAAACTTACCTGGGAAATTAAAAAAACCTAAAAACATAAATTAAATTAACATAACTATTAGACTAAAATTAAAATAACTACAAATTAAAAATAAATAAATTACACATTTAAAAAAACCTAACACATGCAACGAAAGCTACTCCTGATGGGAATTGGGTTAACAGTTTAAAAGATTAATTTGTTGATACAATGCAAATTAAAATAGATTGTGGATGAGGTAAATGGGATGGGGGCTGACCTGACTCGCTTAAGTAGTTTAAAAAAGTTAGCAATGGATTCTGATTGTATAGACCAAATTATTATTTGTCATTGAAGATTGTAACACTGTAGTGTTGGAAGTGAAGTGTATTTGGATTGTTTTGGAAAAATTGAATAAAAAAAGATTTCAACAAAAAAAACCTAACACTACTAAAAAAATATAAATCTACAATTACAAAAATAAAAAAATACTAAATTTAAAAAAATAAAAATACTAAATTGCAAAAACAAACACTAAATTACAAAAAATAACAAACGAAATTATCCAAAATAAAAACAATTATACCTAATTTAATAGCCCTATTAAAATATATAAGCCCTCGAAAATAAAAAAAACCTAGCCTACAATTAACTACCAATAGCCTTTAAAAGGGCCTTTTGTAGAGCATTGCCCTAAAGAAATTAGCTCTTTTACCTAAAAATATACAAGATCCCCCCAACAGTAAACCCAATCAACCCCCCAAAATCCATCCATGTGGCGTCTTCTATCTTCATCCAGGCGACATCTTCTATCTTCATCCCGGCGGCACAGAGCGGGTCCATCCTGAAGACATCCGGCGCGGAGCATCCTCCTCATAAGGTCGCTGCCGTATACTGAATCTTCAATGCAAGGGAGCCTTTTTAAAATGGCGTCCCTTGCATTCCTATTGGCTGATTTGATTTTTAAAATTCAAATCAGCCAATAGGATGAGAGCTACTGTAATCCTATTGGCTGTTCAAATCAGCCAATAGGCTAAGAGCTACTGAAATTCTATTGGCTATTCAAATCAGCCAATAGAATTTCAGTAGCTCTCATCCTATTGGCTAATTTGAACAGCCGATAGGATTTCAGTAGCTCTCATCCTATTGGCTGATTTGAATTTCAAAAATCAAATCAGCCAATAGGAATTCAAGGGACGCCATTTTGAAAAGGCTCCTTTGCATTGACGATTCAGTATAAGGCGGCGACCATATGAAGAGGATGCTCCGCGCCATATGTCTTCAGGATGGACCCGCTCCGTGCTGCCGGGATGAAGATAGAAGATTCCTCCTGGACGATGATAGAAGATGTCGCCTGGATGGATGAAGACCTCGCCGCCTGGATGAAGACTTCGCCGCCTGGATGTCTGGACTTCAGAAACTGTAAGTGGATCATCAGGGTTTAGTGTTAGGTTTTTTAAAACTTTTTTTTGGATGGGTTTTTTTTTAGATTAGGGTTTGGGCATTCTTAAAGGGACAGTCTACACCAGAATTTTTATTACCCATTCCGCAGTTTTGCATAACCAACACAGTTATATTAATATACCTCTGTAATTATCTTGTAGCTAAGCCTCTGCAAACTGCCGCTTTATTTCAGTTCTTTTGACAGACTTGCAGTTTAGCCAATCAGTGTCTGCTCCCAGATAACTTCACATGCACGAGCACATTGCTATCTATATTAAATACATGAACTAACACCCTCTAGTGGTGAAAAACTGTTAAAATGCATTCTGAAAAGAGGTGGCCTTCAAGGTTTAAGAAATTAGCATATGAACCTCCTAGGTTAAGCTTTCAACTAAGAATACCAAGAGAACAAAGCAAAATTGGTGATAAAAGTAAATTGGAAAATTGTTTAAAATGACATGCTCTATCTGAATCATGAAAGGTTTTTTTGGCCTAGACTGTCCCTTTAAAAGAGCTAAATGCCCTTTTCAGGGCAAGAAAAATAGCTGAATGCCATTTTAAGGTCAATGCCCATACAAATGCCCTTTTCCGGGCAATGGGTAGCTTAGGTTTTTGTTAGAGTTTTTTTATTTTGGGGGGTTGGTTGGGTGGTAAGTTTTACTAATGGGGGGTCTTTGTATTTTTTTCCAGGTAAAAGAGCTGATTTCTTTAGGGAAATGCCCTACAAAAGACCCTTTTAAGGGCTATTGATAGTTTATTGTAAGCTAGTTTTTTTTTATTTTGGGGGGCTTTTTTATTTTTATAGGGCAATTAAATTAGGTGTATATGTTTTTATTTTGGATAATTTCATTTGTTATTTTTCGTAATTTAGTGTTTGTTATTTTTCGTAATTTAGTATTTTTTATTTTTTGTAATTGTAGATTTAATTCTTTTTAGTAGTGTTAGTTTTTTTTTAATGTGTAATTTAGTTTTTTTAAAATTTGTATTTATTTTAATTTCAGTCTAATAGTTATGTTAATTTAATTTATAGTTTAAACTTAGGTTTTTTAATTTCCCAGGTAAGTTTTTATTTATTTTAAGATAGAGATCTTGTAGTTTAAATTAAATTTTAATTTAAAGTTAGGGGGTTGTTAGGTTTAGGGGTTAATAGTTTAATTTGGTTTTTGCAATGTGGGGGTCTGTCGGTTTAGGGGTTAATATGTTTATTTAGTGGCAGTGATGTGGGAGGCCAGAGGTTTAGGGGTTAATACAATTATTTAGTGGCGGGATGTTAGAGAGTGGCGAAATAGGGGTTAATATCTTTATTATAGTGTGGGTGATGTTGGGGTGCGGTGGAATAGGGGTTAATAACTTTATTATAGTAGCAGGGATGTTGGGGAGTGGTGGAATAGGTGTTAATAAATTGTATTAGTGGCAACGATGTCGGGAGCGGCAGATTAGGGGTTAATAACTTTATTTAGGTGTCGGCGATGTCGGGGACAGCAGATTAGGGGTGTTTAGACTTGGGGTTTATGTTAGGTTTAAACGTAACTTTTTTTCCCTATAGCCATCAATGGTGTTGTGTTATGGAGCTTTTTATTCCGCGATCGCAGGTGTTAGCTTTTTTTTCTAGCACTCTCTCCTTATTGATGTCTATGGGGAAAGCATGCACGAGCACTACAAAGTAGCACTTGAATTTTGTGCGGTATGAAGCTCATCACCACCATATCGGACCCACATGGCGGCTTTTCAAAATCTTGTTATGGCAGCGCTATGGAAGGTGAAATAACACAACTTTTGTTGCATTCGTTTCGCACCCTCTATAGTGCAAAACTTGTAATCTAGATGAATGACTTAAAATAACCACTCTGGATGGCACTCCCCTTGGATCAGGTTTAATACATTTCGAATCAGCACCCCTAACCATGACAGTGAGAGTCCTGCATACCGAACAATTGCAGTTCAATGTCATTCATTCTCCTGCACAACCAGTTATCCTTGGTCTTCCTTGGCTATGTAAACACAATCCTCAATTTGACTGGACTGAGTGACAGTTGGCCTCCTGGGGTTAATCCTGTTTTCACTCCTGCCTGGCTAAGGTTACTCTGCTGCATCACATCCCTATAGTCAGCCTTCTGACCCCTTTTAATCTTCCCTCAGTATATGCAGACTTTACGGATGTCTTTAAAAAGAAAACAGCTGATGTGCTGCCATCCCACAGTCCTTACGACTGCAAAATTGACCTCCCTCCTGGAGCTCAGCTTCCTAAAGGGAGGACTTATCCTCTCTCCAAAGCTGAAACCAAGGCCATTGAGGAATATATCCAAGAGAAACAAGCTTAAGACTTTATTCACACTTCCTCCTCTCCTGCCGGGGCTGGCATATTTTTTTGTCAGTAAAAAGGATGGTGGTCTCAGACCCTGTATCGACTACAGAGCCCTAAACAACATTACAATCAAGAATCATTATCCTATTTCTTTGATCACTGAATTATATAATTCACTCCAAAATGCTTGCTACTTTACAAGTTTGGATCTATGTGGAGTGTACAATCTCATTCGTATCTTCCCGGGACATGAGTGGAAGACTGCCTTCAACATGAGATCAGGGCTTTACGAATACCTTGTAATGCCTTTTGAGTTGTGCAATGCCCCTGCTGTCTTCCAAGCATTAGTCAATGATGTCTTCCGTGACCTCCTTAATTGCACTGTCATCGTCGATTTGGATGATATTCTCATATTCTCCACCACCCTTGAGGAGCATCATGAGCATGTAAAACAAGTACTTTGCCTCAGAAACAATTCTCTGGTAGCCAAGCTGGAGAAATGTGAGTTTGATCAAGTTCAGATCCAGTTCCTTGGCTATGTCATCTCAAAGGAGGGTTTTGCCATGGATCCGACAAAGCTAACCGCAGTTCTGGAATGTCCTCAACCCACCTCATTAAAGGAACTACAGAGATTCTTGGGGTTTTCCAATTATTACTGCAAGTTTATAAAGAACTTCTCCCAAATTGTTGCTCCACTCACTGAGCCGACTAAACAAAACAGAGACTGCAAGAATTGGCCTCCTTTAGCTTTGAATGCTTTCTCTCATATGAAAAAGGGCTTTTGTTTTGCTCCTGTGCTCCACCATCCTGATCCTGACCTACAGTTCACTCAAGAGGTTGATGCCTCAGAGATAGGAGCTGGTGCAGTCTTAACCCAAAGGGACCCTTTAACCTCCAAGTTGCACCCTGTAGCCTTTATTTCCAAATGGTTTACTCCTGCATAGAGGAATTACGATGTGGGTAATTGTGAAATCTTAGCCATTAAGATGGCCCTGACTGAATGGTGTCATTGGCTAGAGGACACCGCCAACCCCATTCAGATTCTCACTGACCACAAGAATCTGACTTACCTAGAGACTGCTCATTGACTCAATCATCGACAGGCCCAGTGGGCCATATTCTTTTTTCGTTTTAACTTTATAGTCTCTTACCTTCCTGGGACCAAGAATAAAAAAGCTGATGCCCTTTCCCATCAGTTTTCTCAGTCTAAAGACTCTTCTGAAGCTCCTATCGAACACATTATATTACCTTCATGTGTGGTTGTTCAGATCAACATCTCTCTTCTTCAAAGACTGCAATGTGCCCAGTCAAGAAAACCTTCTGAAGCCCCTGCGACTCCTGAGATCCCTTATGTTCCTCCAAACCTTTGCTCTCCTGTGCTATCCTGAGCTATCAACAGCAAACTGTCAGGTCATCCTGGTTTGACAAGAGCCTTTAAACTCCTTTCCCAACACGTGTGGTGGCCTAATATGAAGTCTGACTTTTAGGATTATGTCAAGGCTTGTCAGACTTGTGCTTTTAATAAGACTCCCCGTTCCCTACCTCATGGCCTACTTTAACCATTGTCCATACCTAAACAACAATGGACACACATAGCAATGGATTTTGTTGTAGACCTTCCTCTTTCTGACCACCATACAGTCATCTGGATTGTGGTGGATCGATTCTCCAAAGTACTCATTTTGTACCTTTATCTAAGTTACCTACAGTCCAAGAATTGTGTTACACTTGGTATGGCTCCATGGTATACCCATAGATATTGTCTCTAACAGGAGATCTCAATTTAATTCTAACTTTTGGAGAAGCTTTTGCAAATTGCTTGGAACCATTCACTGAGATTACGAGTTTTGCGGTAACAGGGGTGCATTGCTGACGATCATTTTTTTTTCAACGCTCCCTTAAGACAACGCTGGTATTACGTTTTTTTTTAAACCCGGCGTTAGCCGCAAAAAGGTGAGCATAGAGCAAAATTTAGCTCCACATCTCACCTCAATAGCAGCGTTGCTTACGGTAGTGGTGAGCTGGCAAAACGTGCTCGTGCATGATTTCCCCATTGGTAACAATGGGCAGATTCAGCTGAAAAAAACCCTAACACCTGTAAAAAAGCAGCGTTCAGCTCCTAACGCAGCCCCATTTATTCCTATGGGGAACTAAAAGTTATGTCTACACCCTAACATGAACCCCAAGTCTAAACACACCTAATCTTACACTTATTAACCCCTAATCTGCCGTCCCCGACATCGCCGACACCTGCATTATATTTTTAACCCCTAATCTGCCGCTCCGGACACCGCCGCCACCTACATTATCCCTATGAACCCCTAATCTGCTGCCCCTAACATCGCCGACACCTACATTATTTTTATTAACCCCTAATCTGCTGCCCCTAACATCGCCAACACCTACTTTTTATTTATTAACCCCTACTCTGCCCCCCCCAACGTCGCCGCTACTATATTAAATTTATTAACCCCTAAACCTAAGTCTAACACCCCCCTAACTTAAATATAATTTAAATACAACAAAATTAAATTGCTACAATTAAATAAATTATTCCTATTTAAAATTAAATACTTACCTATAAAATAAACCATAATAACTAATAGTTACATTGTAGCTAGCTTAGGGTTTATTTTATTGGTAAGTATTTAGTTTTAAATAGGATTAATTTATTTAATTGTAATAATTTTATTTTGTTTTATTTAAATTATATTTAAGTTAGGGGGTGTTAGGGTTAGGGTTAGACTTAGGTTTAGGGGTTAATAAATTTAATATAGTATCGGCAACATTGGGGCCGGCAGATTAGGGGTTAATAAATGTAGATAGGTGTCGGTGATGTTAGGGACAGCAGATTAGGGGTTAATAAAATTTAACTAGTGTTTGCGAGGCAGGAGTGCAGCGGTTTAGGGGTTAATATATTTATTACAGTGGCGGCGATGTACGATCGGCAGATTAGGGGTTAAAAACTTTATTAAAGTGTTTCCGATGTGTGGGGGGCCTCGGTTTAGGGGTTAATAGGTAGTTTATGGGTGTTAGTGTACTTTGTAGCACTTTAGTTAAGAGTTTTATGTCACGGCGTTAGCCCATAAAACTCTTAACTACTGACTTTTAAATGCGGTAGGAGTCTTGACAGGAGAGGGTCTACCGCTCACTTCTTTCAAGACTCGTCATACCGGTGTTAGGCAAGTCCCATTAAAAAGATAGGATACGAAATTTACGTAACGGAAATTTGCGGTAAGCTCAAGTCGCGGAAGAAAAGTGAGCGGTACACCCTCTCCTGCCAGACTCGTAATACCAGCTGGCGTTAAAAAGCAGCGTTAGGACCTCTCAATGCTGCTTTTTAAGGCTAACGCAAGACTCGTAATCTAGCTGATTGTTTCCTTGTCCTCTGGTTATCACCCTCAGACTAACGGACAAACAGAGAGGACCAGGATCAGGATCTTGAAGCTTATCTCAGAGCATATGTCAATTCACAGCATGCTAATTGGTCTGGGTTGTTACCCCTAGCTGAACTGGCAAAGAACACTTATTGGCATTCTTCTCTACGATGCTCTCCTTTCCAGGCCACAGCTGGTTATCAACCTTGTGTTTTTCCTCATTCTGCTCAATCCACAGGAGTCCCTGCTGCAGAACGTTGCTTCACTGACCTCACTACCCATTGGCAATGAATACGCTCTAAGTTACACTCAACCATCTCTAGTTACAAGTATTTAGCCGATCATTATCGAGCTAATATTCGTGCCTTTGTTGCAGGTGATTGTGTCTGGGTCTCTACCTGACATATCCGCTTACGTCAACCTTGTCACAAATTAGGACCTCGGTATATTGGTCCTTATTAAGTCCTTAAAAGTCTTTTCCCTGTTGCCTACAGAGTGGCCTTGCCTAAGACCTTGCACATTCACCCAGTCTTTCACATCTCCTTGCTCAAACCCTACATCACAAATAGGTATACTTGACTCAGACATCTTCCTCCTCCACTCCTGAATTATGGTGAACCAGAGTATGAGGTTGCTAAAATCCTGGATTCCAGAATCAGGTGCAGGCAGCTCCAATACCTCATACACTGGAAGGGATACTTTGTGGCTGAGCATTCCTGGGTCCCTGTCCGTAATGTGCATGCTCCAACATTGGTTTCCAAGTTCCATGCTGCTCACCCTTCGAAGCCGACTCTGGTTCCCGGAGGGAACCCTTGAGTGAGGGGTTATATCACACTGCTACCCGTTCCACCACTCTGGCTGTTGCCAGGGATGCGGCAGTTGCTGTGAGCATGCGGCATTGACATCATTACCGGACGTCTATTCGCCTCTCAAGCCCAAGTATAGGACTTAATTTGTGTGTTCCTAGGTGTTACTTATTGCAAAATTGCTGGATTGCCTTATTGTTACTGAACTCTGCCTGCCTGACCACTCTGCTGTTTAACCCCTGAATTGCTGGATTGCCTTATTGTTACTTATCTCTGCCTGTCTGACCATTCTACTGGTTTACCCCTGAATTGCTAAACGGCTGGATTACCTTTTGTTGCTGACTTCTGCCTGTTCCTGATCATTCTACTGGTTTTCCACTGAACTGCTAAACTGCTGGATTTCCTTTCTGTTGCCAAACTCTGCCTGTCTCTGACTATTCTCTGCCTTAACCTTATTGCCGTGAAGGACTACAATGTCTACCGTGAGTACTGCTTACATCATTTCTTAAACTCACTTTGTTCTGGGATGTTTCCTTATCCTTCCACTTGACGCTGGGATAAGAAGATGACTGGCCCAGTTTGGTCTGATAGGGAAATATCCCACGAGCATTACATATACCTCTTCAAAATTTAAAAGGTGTAACTCTCTAATGATATGTGAATAGAGTCCTGTACATCTGTAACACTATTCACTGCTCTCTGGTGTTTCTCCCCTGTATAATTCTTTTATGGTATGTGAATAGAGTCCCTGTACCTCTGTAACACTACTCACTGCTCTCTGGTGTTTCTCTCCTGTGAAAATCTCTTATGGTATGTGAATAGAGTCCTGTACATCTGTAGCACTATTCACTGCTCTCTGGTGTTTCTCCTCTCCTGTGTAACTCTCTTATGGTATGAGAATAGAGTCCCTGTACATCTGTAACACTATTCATTGCTCTCTGTTGTTTCTCCTCTCCTGTGTAACTCTCTTATGGTATGTGAATAGAGTCCTGTACATCTGTAGCACTATTCACTGCTCTCTGGTTTTTCTCCTTTCCCGTGTAACTCTCTTATGGTATGTGAATTGAGTCCTGTACATCTGAAACACTATTCACTGCTTTCTGGTGTTTCTCCTCTCCTGTGTAACTCTCTTATGATATGTGAATAGAGTCCTGAACATCTGTAGCACTATTTACTGCTCTCTGGTGTTTCAATTCTCTGTAACTCTCTTATGATATGTGAATAGAGTATGTGAATAAAGTCCTGTACATCTGTAACACTATTCACTGCTCTCTGGTGTTTCTCCTCTCCTGTGTAAATCTCTTATGGTATGTGAATAGAGTCCTGTACACCTGTAGCACTATTCACTGCTCTCTTTTGTTTCTCCTCTCCTGTGTAACTCTCTTATGATATGTGAATAGAGTCCTGTACATCTGTAACACTATTCACTGCTCTCTGGTGTTTTCCTCTCCTGTGTAACTCTCTTATGATATGTGAATAGAGTCCTGTTCATCTGTAACACTATTTACTGCTCTCTGGTGTTTCTCTCCTGTGTAACTCTTTTATGGTATGTGAATAGTGTCCCTGTACATCTGTAGCACTATTTGCTGCTCTCTGGTGTTTCTCCTCTCCTGTGTAACTCTCTTATGGTATGTGAATAGAGTCCTGTACATCTGTAGCACTGTTCACTGCTCTCTGGTGTTTCTCCTCTCCTGTGTAACTCTCTTATTGTATGTGAACATAGTCCTTGTACATCTGTAACAAGATTCACTGCTCTCTGGTGTTTCTCTCCTGTGTAACTCTCTTATGATATGTGAATAGAGTCCTGTACATCTGTAACACTATTCACTGCTCTCTGGAGTTTCTCCCCTGTATAACTCTTTTATGGTATGTGAATAGAGTCCTGTACATCTGTAACACGATTCACTGCTCTCTGGTGTTTCTCTCCTGTGTAACTCTCTTATGGTATGTGAATAGAGTCCTGTACATCTGTAGCACTATTCACTGCTCTCTGATGTTTCTCTCCTGTGTAACTCTCTCATGGTATGTGAATAGAGTTCTGTACATCTGTTAAACTATTTACTGCTTTCTGATGTTTCTCCACTCCTGTGTAACTCTCTTATGGTATGTGAATATAGTCCCTGTACATTTGTAACACGATTCACTGCTCTCTGGCGTTTCTCTCCTGTGTAACTCTCTTTTGATATGTATGTGAGTTGAGCATAGGATCATAGGCTGTTAAATAAATCCTGTATTTAATTTAATGCTATCTCCAATGTCTTATTTCTAATGTCTAGTAAATTGCCATGTGATGTTCAATCCTTATCAATACTTGCTATTATTCTTAAATGTATAGCTGTTGTATGGCATAGCTTTAACCTCCTCCAAATGTTACTGTCTGTTTATTTTAACTTATCTCACCCTGACCTAGCAAGAATCTAACTTTACAATTGGAGTTTTACACTGTCTTTGATTTAGTAATCAACTAATTTAATGGACACAGCTGACTGCCCTGCCTATATATTTAACACTAGCTTGGGGTGTGCAATATCATAATAGCATTTGTTTACATTTCTAAAGTGAGCATTTTGTAAGTTATGCAATGAAACATTGAGAAACAAGTATGGTTTAAGCACAGTACAACTGCTGTGTTAACCAAAAGGATAACAGAGGTGCGCCAATATATACAATCACATGTGATAATATAAACTTATGAGATGCCAATATCAACGTTATTGTACTCTATAAGATACAATAGAAAGGATATTATTATGTTGTAAAAATATATAGATAATTCCTGACAAGATAAGAGGAGAAAGAGAGTCTTAAATACTTAGGATAAGTCCCTCTAGTAGATACTCAGACCAACATTGGTCAATGTGGATAAAAAGTTCATTAATCCGATGATGAGCAGCTCTCTCCAAGTTGTATGCAGAGATAATAGATGTCCTAGAAGACAAAAAGAAAAAAGAGGCGCTCTTGGTGCAGCAAGTTCCAATCAGCACAACAACCAGAAATTAGTGAAATAGATGATATACTCACAAACAAATATGCACATGCAGTGCAATAGTGGGCGGACAGAAACTTTAGAGCTGTTTGGCTGACTCCTCAATGGCGACTCTGCCAAGCGGCGCTGACACGCCAGGTAGTGAATGCAGGGATCCGATTCTCTGTGATAACCTCCGTGATGAGCTGAGGTGATCAGCTATGATGTGCACGTATAATCCACAGACTGCTATGGGTAACAAACAATTTAACCAGAGCAAGGAAGAGTTGTAAAAAGTTCTGTTTTATTAAAACCACTTAAAAGTTGCTTTGCAACGCGTTTCTCGGCTGACAATGCCGTTTCATCAGGCTACATAATTATTACACTCTACCTTGCTACCTTTAACTGTGCACTAAACCAATCAGCAGTCTGTGTTACGGACAACGCCCAAATCACTGCAGACGAATCTGAAGCTCTGTAATCCACACACCCCTAGAAATCAGATCTATGCTCTTTGAAAGTCTTGAGGTTTATAACATGTGCGGAGAACAAAGCCTATTGCTAGGACTGAAGTGAGTTTTTTCTTAAAGGTGTAAATACAAATAAACAGATACATATGCAAACCAAAAAAATATATATACAACAAACTAAATTCTTATTCTTTTGACAATGCATACTGCAGATAGAGCGGCTTATCCTAAATATAAGTTTATCCACCAGTACCGTTGAAAATAGTAAATAACTTGGAATATGTATTCGTAATAAAAAATCATCTAATATATACGATATATACGATAGTATAACTAGTTAATAAGTTAATAAATGTGAACCTATTGTTAAAATAAAAATATTAATATGTAATACTAATTCTAACAGATTCCTATAATCGTGTAAAGACGCTAAATAATGTTAGTGCTAAATAATGTTAGTGCTAAGATATAATACTGATCTATATTCCCCCACATGTGGATGATAGGGTGTGAGGGACTATAAAATTATAGTGTACAAGCGCTATTGATAATATATATACCCACATGTAAAGTGATAATGTATAAATGACCTTAGGATAGATAGGTAAACGATGTGATATTAATATACGAAAAAAGTGAATATATGTGTAGTGTTGATTAGTAGGTGGATATGGTATGGTGGTATACTCTTACGATAAAATGGAGTGGGGGAGGGAGGGGGAGGGATAATTGTGCTAGTGATGATGTGTAGAGACTGTGAATGGAGACCTATAGATAAGGGGGGGGGAATTGAACAAGAATTGGACAAGATGCTAGGCAAGAACTCTTATAATATTGTTTTTTTTATATATTTCACTGTTTCCCTTCTTGCAAAATGTGCCATATCCTCATGTTCCTTTTCACTACCTCTTGTCTGTTCAACAAACTATATATTTAATTTACTCTTTCCCCCTCACCACCTGCAACATTCATCGGCCCATCCTTTTTTATCCTCCCCTCACTTCTGCTCTCATGAACTTAATACTTTCCTAAACTCTTTTTCTCCCCCCTGCTTCACATTCCAAAGACACTCTCAATACGGCAAACCACTCTTGACCACATTCTCTAAACCCTCCAATCCTTTGGCATCTGCGACACAGTCCTCTTCTGGATCTCCTCTTACCTTTCTAACCCAACCTATAGTGTAACCTTCTCTGGCACATCTTCTGACCCTTTATTACTTTTTGTTGGGGTACCACAAGGCTCTGTCCTTGTTCCCTTCTCTTCTCAATTTATATATCATCCTTAGGTTACTTAAAGGGACAGTCTACACCAGAATTTTTATTGTTTTAAAAGATAGATAATCCCTTTATTACACATTCCCCAGTTTTGCATAACCAACACAGTTATATTCATATACTTTTAACCTCTGTGATTATCTTGTATCTAAGCCTCTGCAAACTGCCCCTTTATTTCAGTTATTTTGACAGATTTGCAGTTTAGCCAATCAGTGCCTGCTTCCAGATAACTTCACGTGCACGAGCACAGTGATATCTATATGAAACACGTGAACTAACACCCTCTAGTGGTGAAAAACTGTTAAAATGCATTCTAAAAAGAGGTGGCCTTCAAGGTCTAAGAAATTAGCATAGTAACCTCCTAGGTTAAGCTTTCAACTAAGAATACCAAGAGAACAAAGCAAAATTGGTGATAAAAGTAAATTGGAAAATTGTTTAAAATTACATGCTCTATCTGAATCACGAAAGTTTATTTTGGCCTAGACTGTCAATTTAATACAGTCATATGGGTTTCAATACAATATGCGTTCTAATGATACCCAAATCTACATCTCTGCACCAGACCTACCCCCTTATTTACTAACTCGTGTCACTAACTGTCTTTCTAATATTTCATCCTTGATGTTCTCTCACTACCTTAAGATAAATCTCTCCAAATCTGAGCCCCTTATTTTCCACCCTTTTTCCAAGACCCCTAACCCCCAATTTTCTCTAACTGTTGAAAATAACAGCCCATCCCTGCATGCCCGATGTCTTGGGGTCACACTTGACTCAGATCTCTCTTTCACTCCCCACATCCAGTCTTTGGCCAATCCCTGCTGCCTCCACCTTCAAAACATCTCAGAAATTCCCCACTTCACAAAAAGACACAACTGAGACTTTAATCCGCTCTCTTCTTATTTCCTGCTTTGACTACTGCAACTCCATTCTATCCGGCCTCCCTAGTTGCCATCTATCTCCCTTACAATCCATGATAAATGCTTCTGCCAAGTTGATCTTCCATACACCTTGCTCCTCATCTGCTGCATCTCTTTGTCTGTCCCTTCACTGGCTTCCTCTAAGCTTCAGAAAAAACTAAAATCCTGACTCTTACTTTTAAAGCTCTTAATAACACTGCTCCACCCTATATCACCAACTTCTTCTCCAGGTTACTCTCCCTTCCATCCCCTTCACTCTGCTCATGACCTCTTTCTCTCCTCCTCTTTTGCCACCTCCTCACATTTCTATCTACAAGACTTCTCCAGATTGGCCCCTATTCTGTGGAACTCTCTGCCTCGCTCCACAAGACTCTCCCCTAGTTTTAAAACTTTCAAGTGATCCTTAAATACTCTACTGTGCAGGAATGCATAAAATAAAGACTACAATTTTTTTATCTTAGTTCCTCTTTCCCATTAGTTATCCCCTTGAAACCCCTAAGCATTTAAGCCTATGAGCCCAGCTGCTTTGTATATCATCTTTATGAGACATAATTATTACCTTGCATATTAGACCCATGTTTTTAACACTGCGTAATCTGTTGGCGCTCTAAAAATAACTGATAAATAATAAAGTAATGTCCCTTTAAGGTAATTGTCCCTTTAAGATAATTCCAAATTAGCCTGTTCTTTTAATAGTAATTATAACAGTGTTTCATAACATCTGAAACAAGACCAGGCTCACAATTCTATGTGCCCCTTCCCTTTTTGTCTGTACGATTCTTAAGGTGAACATTCATCCTTATTCTCTCTCCTTTTTATTCTGTAGCCTTTTTTTTTTTTTTTTTTTTTACGAAACCATTATGTTTCTTATTTATCTCATGCAGTTGTCTTTCTGATTGAGCACCTGGGTATCACAATGGAATTTTAATTATAGAGGGAGTGCAGAATTATTAGGCAAATTAGTATTTTGACCACATCATCCTCTTTATGCATGTTGTCTTACTCCAAGCTGTATAGGCTTGAAAGCCTACTACCAATTAAGCATATTAGGTGATGTGCATCTCTGTAATGAGAAGGGGTGTGGTTTAATGACATCAACACCCTATATCAGGTGTGCATAATTATTAGGCAACTTCCTTTCCTTTGGCAAAATGGGTCAAAAGAAGGACTTGACAGGCTCAGAAAAGTCAAAAATAGTGAGATATCTTGCAGAGGGATGCAGCACTCTTAAAATTGCAAAGCTTCTGAAGCGTGATCATCGAACAATCAAGCGTTTCATTCAAAATAGTCAACAGGGTCGCAAGAAGCGTGTGGAAAAACCAAGGCGCAAAATAACTGCCCATGAACTGAGAAAAGTCAAGCGTGCAGCTGCCAAGATGCCACTTGCCACCAGTTTGGCCATATTTCAGAGCTGCAACATCACTGGAGTGCCCAAAAGCACAAGGTGTGCAATACTCAGAGACATGGCCAAGGTAAGAAAGGCTGAAAGACGACCACCACTGAACAAGACACACAAGCTGAAAAGTCAAGACTGGGCCAAGAAATATCTCAAGACTGATTTTTCTAAGGTTTTATGGACTGATGAAATGAGAGTGAGTCTTGATGGGCCAGATAGATGGGCCCGTGGCTGGATTGGTAAAGGGCAGAGAGCTCCAGTCCGACTCAGACGCCAGCAAGGTGGAGGTGGAGTACTGGTTTGGGCTGGTATCATCAAAGATGAGCTTGTGGGGCCTTTTTGGGTTGAGGATGGAGTCAAGCTCAACTCCCAGTCCTACTGCCAGTTTCTGGAAGACACCTTCTTCAAGCAGTGGTACAGGAAGAAGTCTGCATCCTTCAAGAAAAACATGATTTTCATGCAGGACAATGCTCCATCACACGCGTCCAAGTACTCCACAGCGTGGCTGGCAAGAAAGGGTATACAAGAAGAAAATCTAATGACATGGCCTCCTTGTTCACCTGATCTGAACCCCATTGAGAACCTGTGGTCCATCATCAAATGTGAGATTTACAAGGAGGGAAAACAGTACACCTCTCTGAACAGTGTCTGGGAGGCTGTGGTTGCTGCTGCACGCAATGTTGATGGTGAACAGATCAAAACACTGACAGAATCCATGGATGGCAGGCTTTTGAGTGTCCTTGCAAAGAAAGGTGGCTATATTGGTCACTGATTTGTTTTTGAATGTCAGAAATGTATATTTGTGAATGTTGAGATGTTATATTGGTTTCACTGGTAAAAATAAATAATTGAAATGGGTATATATTTGTTTTTTGTTAAGTTGCCTAATAATTATGCACAGTAATAGTCACCTGCACACACAGATATCCCCCTAAAATAGCTATAACTAAAAACAAACTAAAAACTACTTCCAAAACTATTCAGCTTTGATATTAATGAGTTTTTTGGGTTCATTGAGAACATGGTTGTTGTTCAATAATAAAATTAATCCTCAAAAATACAACTTGCCTAATAATTCTGCACTCCCTGTAGAATCCTGAAGAGTGATTAAAACGTGATTAAAGAAAAACAATACTGAGACTCAATGAATTATTTTTAATAAAGTTTAAAGGACTGGAAATTTATTAAAGAAACAGTTTAAGATTCCTCTGCTGATTAATTTTGTCTTTGAAATATCAGGTGTGGCTTCTAATGCCAATGGTTTAACTGTACTATATAAGAAATAAATCAAATACTGTACATGTCAGATAATACAAGTACAAATCCGGAATTCCAAAATAAAAACTTATATTGAAATCCAAACTTTTTAATTATTTTTTTTAAATAAAATTATAAAAAAATTACTTTTTTTCTCTGCTTGTAAGTAATCTTCTCTGCCAGTGGCTTTGGTTTGAATTTTGTGTCCTAACATGCAAATAATAGTCTATATGTATTTAAAACAACTATTGCCTTTTTTATTACAGTACTGTAGTATCTTTCTGATGGTGCTATGTATACAAAAGTATTATAAACAATATAAAACTACCTTTAGGTTGCATGTATAACTGTAGTATATGTACTTTCCAACCAATCCTGTTCTTAAAGGAGCATACTATTTTGGAGCTGCTCTTTCTTTTTTAAACCATTTTAAACTTTTCATGCAAGCTCTGTTCACAAGTTAATGGAGTCGCAATTGTGAGGAGTTCTGTAACCTACACTTGCAAAATTGAGTAAATTTTATATATTTTTATATTTTTATATATTTTTGCAGCAGACCTACTTATTCTTACATATACAGGGACAAATTACCTTGTCCGACAAAAATAAAAAGGATTGCACCTCTGCACTGCTGTTCCAGGGAGCTGCGGCCTGGCACCGCAGTGCGTCTAGGATTAACTTACACTCTGCAACTTGAATGGCGCATTGGATGCATTGGGGGCTCCACTCCAGACTTGGGTTCAGCCACAGACTGGGGGGCAGGCCTGCCACATTGGCGTCCTCTCGTAGGAATCCTTCTGGGCCTTGGGCCTGTCACTGAAGCAGTGCGCTACTTAGGGGAAAAAGCAACCGGATTACACCCCTCAGAAACTTGGGCGTCCATCACCACCAAAGAATCACCTAATCGGATCGGGGTTCGTGTCTCGCAGCCTAGAGTGGGCCTTTAACGTCCATTTGAAAAAGGTGCAAGCGAATGCCATCTTGGCCCTTCTCTGCCGGGGCGATCGGTTTTTGCGGGGTGGGCCTCCATGGTGTTTCCCCCTGTCTTCATGTAACATATAAGTTAAAATTTATCTGTGGGGTATAACAGGCACATCAGGGACTCCTATTAGAACACCCCCACTAAGCTCCTGCATTTCTCTAGGGATTCCGAGTGTTGGGACTTCTATCCAGCTAATAATTTGAGCTACAGACCTTTGCTATAGCTCACACCCTGGAAAAACCTCCTCACAGAATTATTATTATTATTATTATCGGTTATTTGTAGAGCGCCAACAGATTCCGCAGCGCTATTAACAAATGCGGAGTACAAAAAAACAGTTATAGGGATCAAATGGGTAGAGGGCCCTGCTGTAGTCAGCTCTTGAGAAGGTGATCAACAAACAGCTGGACTCTTAAGCTTACATGCTAGGGTGGTTCAGGGGATAGCAATAGAGGAGAGGAACTGGTATAACTGGTGTCACATATGCTGAAGGATTGGAGAATTTGGAGCAAGAGAGGGTGGTCAACAGTGTCAAAGGCTGTGGACAGATCAAGGAGAATAAGCAGAGAGAAAGGGGCCTTTTGATTTTGCTGTAAGTAGGTCGTCTGTAACCTTAACAATTGCTGTTTCTGTGAAATGATGAGGACGAAATCCAGATTGCAATGGGTCAAGGAGGGAGTTTATTGTAAGGAAATGGGATAGGCGTGCATAAGCTAGTTTTTTGAGAAGCTTTGATGCAAGAGGGAGGAGGGAAATAGGGTGGTAGTTGGATGGGGAGGTAGGATCAAGGGAAGGTTTTTTGAGGATAGGTGTGACCAGTGCATGTTTCAGCGATGCAGGAAATATACTGGTGCTGAAGGAGAGGTTGAAAGTGTGTGTGAGTATAGGGGTAAGGGTTGCAGAGAGGGAGGGGAGTAGCTGTGAGGGGATAGGGTCAAAGGGACAGGTAGTGAGGTGAGAGTGCAGTATGAGTGCGAAACTTCTTCCTCAGTAACAGGGGAGAATGAGCTAAGTTTAAGGTTATGTGGGTTGTGGTTGATTGAGAGCATTTGAGGGGGTGAAAGAATGGAATTATGTTGAGAGCTGATTTCATTTCTGATGGAGTTGATTTTGTTATTGAAGTGGTTGGCAAAGTCTTGAGCTGACAGAGAAGTTGTATTAGGAGGTGGGGGAGGGCGGAGAAGAGTATTGAAAGTGGAGAACAAACGTTTTGGGTTTGAAGAAAGATTAGATATAAGAGTAGAGAAGTAGTGTTGCTTATGGAAATTAAGGGCAGAGTAGTAGGAATTCAAGATAAATTTGTAGTGTTGAAAATCAGCTTAACTCCTAGATTTTCTCCAGTGCCACTCAGCAGTACGGGAACATCTGCGTAGGTATTGTGTCAGAGGAGTATGCCAGGGCTGAGGATGAGTGTTTGATTTCCAAGCTATGGTAAGAGGGGCGAGATTGTCAAGGACGGATGTAAGGGTGGAATTATAGGGGCAGATAGATTGGTCAGGGCATGAAAAGAAGGAGAAGGATGAGAGGAGAGGTTTGAGGGAATTAGAAAGCTGTTGTTGATCTAATGACGTAATGCTTCTGTGAAGTTTGGTGTGAGGAGCAGAAGGAGGGAGAGTTGTAGGGAGGGATGATATGTTGCAAGTAAGGAGATGGTGGTCAGAAAGAGGAAAGGGGGATTTTGTGAAGTTTGAGAGGGTGCATCGATAGCTAAAGATCAGGTCAAGGGAGTGACCATCTTTGTGAGTGGGAGAATCAGTCCATTGTGACAAACCAAAAGAGGAAGTGAGTTGCAGAAGTTGTTTTGCAGAGGAGGCAGTGGGATTGTCAAGAGGGATGTTGAAGTCACCAAGAATGAGGGAAGGGGTGTCTGAGGAAAGGAAATAAGGTAGCCATGCAGCCAAGTGATCTAGAAATTGAGTTGAGGAGCCAGGGGGTCTGTATATGACTGCGACACGTATAGAAAGAGGAGAGAATAAGTGAATCATGTGGGTTTCGAATGAGGAAAATGTGAGGGAAGAGATGGGATGTATTTGTTGAAAGGTGCAATGAGAGGAAAGTAAAATACCTACACCACCTCCTTGTCTATTACCAGACCTAGGAGTGTGGCTGAAGTGGATACCCCCTGTGACAGAGCAGCAGTGGATGCTGTGTCTAGGGGAGAGAGCCAGGTTTCTGTTAGGACCAGAAGGTTGAGGGAGTGGGAGATAAAGAGTTCATGTATAGAAGTGAGTTTGTTGCAAACAGAGCGAGAGTTCCAAAGTGCTCAAGTGAAAGGGGAAGTAGCTTTTGATGCAAGAGGAATGTGAGTAAGGTTATCAGAGTTTTTGTTTTTTGAGTCTGTGGGATGGTATACATGGATGTGCACGGCTAGGCAGTTGTTGGGGACCAGGATTAGGGGAGATGTCACCAGCAGTTAGTAGAAGCAAGAGGGAGAGTGACATAAGATGAGATACAGATTTGCAGTAGTGAGACTGCTTTTGAGATTAGGTGCAGGGGGGAGATAGAGAGTGTTTAGGAATAGGCAAAGTTCATGAGTACAAAAGTAATGTGAGTTTAAGAGAAATGGGCTAATGAACAGTGCAGGTGGAGAGGGAGAAGGAGTAATTGAATAAAGTAGTTTGTTATAGAGACAAAAGGCAGCAAAAAGGAATAAGATATTAGGGGCTCCATTTATCAATCATTTGGGGAATTCTCCTTTCTGTTCTCCTATCAGTTCTCCACAGCTCTCCTTAGGAGAGGAGCACACGTGCACCCATATTTATCATAAAAAAGTTGTTTTTTTGTCTCCATGGGAGAGCTGAGAAGAACTAATGATAAATTTCTCCAGTCTGACTAGTATCTTCTCCTTATTTATCACTAAAAATAAGCAACTATTCTCCATGTCAATCATATATAAACCAATAGAAATCTTTATACAGCCTTCCTAGTAGCTTTGTTAAAGCCCCTCTTCAGCAAACTTTCATATAAGAAAATAGATCTACATTTTCATTGTTTTTGTGCTTCAATTTTAGCACTTTTTATATCTTATTTTTATGCCCCAATAGATATAATTTTTGTGTTCTGTTATATATTATTTTGGTGCTCCATTATATATATTTTTTTTACTCCATCATAAATTATTATTGCACTTCAATAACCATTATTATTGTGCTTTGTTATAGATAATTTTTGAACCTTGTAGAGCCCTTTTTGTGTGTAACTGCTTCTACAACTGGTAGAGAATAGATTTCTAATGCTGTTCTCCACTTTAACTATGGAGAACTTTAAGGTAGGAACTTGCAGGAGAACTTTCAGTCCTCCACAGGAGAATATAAATGATAAATTTATAACTAGGAGAATTATGAGGAGAACTATATGAAATACGACTAAAAAGATCTAATTTAACCCTTTTTTTTGGAGAACATGTTCTCCAAGGAGAGTAAGAACAGAGTAGGAGAATTTTACAGTCGAACTTGCCCAATTTTAGGAGTATTTTTGAATGATAAATAGGAGAATTATTTCTCATGAGAACTTTTAGGAGAAAATATAGGAGAATTGGAATGATAAATAGAACCCTAGGTATTTTTACAAAAGAGGGAAACATAAGACACAGTATTACAGTAGCAATTGCATTTGAAAACAGTAAGGTATATCAAACATAATATTACAAAAGTACTTGCCTTGTGTCTTGCCCCTTGCCCAATCCTTGTTCAGTTCTTGTATAATTCTATTGCTAGTGAATCACTTATAAAATGTTCACTTTGAAAATGTGAAAATATGTTGTTATAGCAATGCACAGACCAGTGCAATGCACAGGCCAGATTGGTGTGAAATATATGCAGGGAGGGCAGTCAGCTGAGTCCACTAAATTTAGTTGATTGCTAATCAAAGACAATTGGAAAGGCCAATTGGAAAGTTAGATTCTGGTCTGGTCAGTGTGAGATGTTAAGTTAATAGACAATAAAATTTTAGGGAGGTTAATACTATGGAATAAGACAGCTATACATTTTAGAATAATAGCAAGTATTGATAAGGATTGAACATCACATGACAGTTAAATGAACATTAGAAATAACACATTGGATAACAGTACAACAGATGTAGGACTAAATTCACAAACTAAAATTATTTGCTCTATGTAAATATTCATGTACCAGAAGAGAGTTACAGGAGAGTAAAAAACACCAGAAAGCAGTGAATAGTTGCAGATTGACAGGGTCTCTATTCACGTACCAGAAGAGAGTTACAGGAGAGTAAAAAACACCAGAGAGCAGTGAATAGTTTCAGATTGACAGGGTCTCTATTCACGTACCAGAAGAGAGTTACAGGAGAGTAAAAAACACCAGAGAGCAGTGAGTAGTTGCAGAATGACAGGGTCTCTATTCACGTACCAGAAGAGAATTACAGGAGAGCAAAAAACACCAGAGAGCAGTGAATAGTTGCAGATTGACAGGGTCTCTATTCACGTACCAGAAGAGAGTTACAGGAGAGTAAAAAACACCAGAGAGCAGTGTAACAGAAGCCCCCTATAAAGTCTCAGGGGCCAAACTAAGACTAGAACCTCAATATTATCCCAGACTCTGGAGCAGGGATCTGACATCCGTAATTAAAACACCAAATTGCTGGTACTACCATGGATCTTAAACTAACTGGTGTGTAAACATAAAACCTACAGATTAACAGCGGGAACCTGTGTCATTTAACTCTAGAGAGGCCCAACAGACCTAATGAAGTTGAGAAAGAATTTTACTTTAATTCTACACAACCAAGAACAAAATCTGAGGTATCCAGTTGACAGGGTTTCCCAGCATATTCTCAAAAACCTTGCACTCCCACCGCCCTGAAGCCACTGTGAGACTCTCTCTCTTACAAACCGCTACACAAGATACACCATTTGCTTTAAAACCCCAGAAGGACTTAAGGCGGTACTGACTTAAACCACTCCAGCTGCTACCTTATCTACTTTATCTGGTTTAGTAACAAAGCTTGTTTTGACACCTCTACTCCTCATCTCTACAACCATGCAGCCCCAACAAGGGTTTCTAATATTCTAAATCCCCTTGCTGCTCTACATAGACTCCTACTCTTCAACTAACTGGGCTATTTTTAACCCCATCAGTCAACCATTTTGTGTAATGCTCCTTCTTTTGGAAAATACTGGTCAATCAAACCTTAATTTTTAGAGAACAATAGCCTGCCTTGCAACTAACCTTAATGTTCACCTGTGTATACTCGAAGACTTAGCAATATTAAAATGTTCCATTCCTTCAACTAGAAACAGAAGGGCCTCTCTAACCCTAAGAGAATGGTTGCAGACCCCTTCCATCAGTCGAATATCTCAACACACACCTCCTCGGATGAGGAGAGTCAAGATCAATTGTCCCTACTTGATTCTGAAATAAATTTTACCCTGAGGCAACGTGCATCCTCTAATCTACAATCAGACTCACTGTCTAACAATATCGTGGACTCTATTAAATCACTATTAGCGTCCTGCCATGACTCCCCCTCAAGGAAATTTGACAAGGGTCATGCTGATCTTAAAAGAGACATCTCTGCAATCAGTGAAATAACAGATACAATAGAAAGGAAGCAGGAAGACCTAATGATAGATCATTCCATTACTGGAAGGGGATAACCCTAGGGATGTAATTGTCTGTTTACACTATTACACCTCCAGAGAGAAGCTTCTAAGAACTATAACTAAGAGCGGAGCCTTGACAGGTAAATTCTCAGACCTGCAAATCTTCCCTGACCTGTCACCTCACACCCTTCAATTGAAAAGGAACTTCCAATCCTGCACCAAATTTTAAGGAACAATGACATTAAATACTGATGGGGATTCCTGGTGAGGCTTTTCATAAAAAAAGACAATCAGCAGTTTATTGCCTCCTTAGTCCAACAAGCCAAAGACCTTCTTCAATGATGGGAACTTCTTGCAGAACCACCTTCTAACCCTGAGGTTAATCCAGGATCCCAGCAGCTAAGAGCTGCAGCAAGAGAATGGTACCCATTGCCTCCAAGAGCTTCCCATAACAAAAAATCTCAACCCACAAAATACCAACCATCCCTCTCCCCAGAATGAGACCAGTTTTCTTCCAACTCTCCTGCATATCTTTAAACAGATACAGTCCTCCTGGATTTGTTCTCTAAGAGAAGAGACTCTTGCTTACTTTCTTTCCTATTTTTAAGACTCACTTCAACGCTCAAGCAATAGTTAACCGACCTCCTTTCTCATCTGGAGGCTACTGAACATTTTCCAAAAATCCTTTGTATGGAGTGACTCCCTCCTTTTATATGGGAGAAAAGAGACTAATATTCTACATGTTAAGCTAACATGAATTCCTAAAATGGACTTGTGAAACCATCTCCTTATTAAGACACGTGAGACCACATGAAAATTGTTTATAGTTATACTGTTAGTATTTAATTAGATTTTTTGTTTGCAACTTCTCTGAAGTATACTTATAGTTTAACAAATTTTCAGCAAGGAATTGAGGTTAATATTCACCCTTTTTTAAAATGTATTTTCTGCCAAGGTGACTACAGACGATATGACCCCCCCTAGCTAGAAGTTGTGGATCCCCGAATCCTTTAGCCTCTACAAAGAACCATTATCTTTTGTATCTGAATTAAGGTTATGTCCCCCCCCCCCCTTACCCTACCACCCCTGCAAAGGTTGCATAGGCTTAATACTCCCCTATAGCCACACCGATATGGGTCACCTCTCTCCCCCCCTATAGGCTACATATAGTCTAGGTGATTACTAATATATTATTTTGGTTCCACTAAGTAACATTCTAATTGCTGTAAGATACATACTATGCCCACCTTAGTCATTTACCCTACTTTGAGCAATAATTATCACTCATCCCTAGACTAGTAAGGCTCAAAAGCCAAAAGTAAGGTATTTTAGCTACCATGGCCCCTTAAAGGGACAGTCTAGGCCAAAATAAACTTTCATGATTCAGATAGAGCATGTAATTTTAAACAATTTTCCAATTTACTTTTATCACCAATTTTGCTTTGTTCTCTTGGTATTCTTAGTTGAAAGCTTAACCTAGGAGGTTCATATGCTAATTTATTAGACCTTGAAGCCCACCTCTTTCAGATTGCATTTAACAGTTTTTCACCACTAGAGGGTGTTAGTTCACGTATTTCATATAGATAACACTGTGCTCGTGCACGAGAAGTTATCTGTGAGCAGGCACTGATTGGCTAGACTGCAAGTCTGTCAAAAGAACTGAAAAAAGGGACAGTTTGCAGATGCTTAGATACAAGATAATCACAGAGGTTAAAAGTATATTATTATAACTGTGTTGGTTATGCAAAACTGGGAAATGGTTAATAAAGGGATTATCTATCTTTTAAAACAATAAAAATTCTGGTGTAGACTGTCCGTTTAAGCGGTTAACCCCTCTACTATCATGATACTTACTCTCATTGCCAATCCCCTATAACAACTATCAGTATAACTTCGTAATCATCTAGGTATTCTAGCACCATATTAAATGAGAAAGACTTCTTACATTCCCAGGTTCATGGGTTACACTAGTGTGGTAACTCTTAGGAGACCTACTAACCTCCTTCTCCCCATCTTCAACATATTAGGACTCTAATAAGAAGGGAACTTGTACTACTGGTAGATAACAAATGGCCAGATTACGAGTTTTGCGTTAGAGGCTATGCGGTGCTAACAAGCAGTTGTCTCACTTACCTGCAGCGCTGGTATTACGGGTTTTTACAAACCTGGCTTTAAAAGGCAAGAAGTGAGCGTTGAGCAAAATTTTGCTTATTACCGCACTCCAATAGCAGCGCTGCTTAATTCAGCGGTGAGCTGGTCGTACGTGCTTGTGCACGATTTCCCCATAGGAATCAACGGGGAGAGCCGGCTGAGAAAAAGTCTAACACCTGCAAAAAAGCAGCGTAAAACTCACTAACGCAGCCTCATTAAATCCTATGGGAAATAAAATGTATGTCTACACCTAACACCCTAACATGAACCCCGAGTCTAAACACCCCTAATCTTACACTTATTAACCCCTTATATGCCGCCCTCGACATCGCCGACACCTGCATTATATTTATTAATCCCTAATCTGCCACTCCGGACACCGCCGCCACCTACATTATACTTATGAACCCCTAATCTGCTGCCCCCAACATCGCCCCCACCTACATTATATTTATTAACCCCTAATCTGCTGCCCCCAATGTCACCGCCACTTACTTATACTTATTAACCCTAATCCGCCGCACCCAAAGTCGCCGCCACTATAATAATCACATATTAACCCCTAAACCGCCACACTCCCACCTCGCAAACGTTATTTAAATATTATTAACCCCTAATCTGCCTTCTCTAACATCGCCGCCACCTACCTACATTTATTAACCCCTAATCTGCCACCCCCAACGTCGCTGCCACTATACTAAATGTATTAACCCCTAAACCTAAGTCTAACCCTAACCCTAACACCCCCTAACTTAAATATAATTTAAATAAATCTAAATAAAATTACTATAATTAACTACATTATTCCTATTTAAAACTAAATACCTATAAAATAAACCCTAACTGCTAGATTTAGAGTTCTGCGGCCAAAGGGGTGCGTTAGCTACGCATGCTTTTTTTCACCGCTGGTATTTAGAGTTCACAGAATGGCTGCGTTAGGCTCCAAAAAAGGGAGCGTAGAGCATGTTTACCGCCACTGCAACTCTAAATACCAGCGTTGCTTACGGACGCGGCCAGCTTAAAAAACGTGCTCGTGCACGATTCCCCCATAGAAAACAATGGGGCAGTTTGAGCTGAAAAAAAAACTAACACCTGCAAAAAAGCAGCGTTCAGCTCCTAACGCAGCCCCATTGTTTCCTATGGGGAAACACTTCCTAAGTCTGCACCTAACACCCTAACATGAACCCCGAGTCTATAAACCCCTAACCTTACACTTATTAACTCCTAATCTGCCGCCCCCCCCTATCGCTGACACCTGCATATTATTATTAACCCCTAATCTGCCGCTCCATACACCGCCGCAACCTACGTTATCCCTATGTACCCCTAATCTGCTGCCCCTAACACCGCCGACCCCTATATTATATTTATTAACCCCTAATCTGCGCCCCCAACGTTGCCTCCACCTACCTACAATAATTAACCCCTAATCTGCCGACCGGATCTCACCGCTACTATAATAAATGTATTAACCCCTAAAGCTAAGTCTAACCCTAACACTAACACCCCCCTATGTTAAATATAATTTACATCTAACGAAATAAATTAACTCTTATTAAATAAATTAATCCTATTTAAAGCTAAATACTTACCTGTAAAATAAACCCTAATATAGCTACAATATAAATAATAATTATATTGCAGCTATTTTAGGATTAATATTTATTTTACAGGCAACTTTGTATTTATTTTAACCAGGTACAATAGCTATTAAATAGTTAATAACTATTTAATAGCTACCTAGTAAAAATAATTACAAAATTATCTGTAAAATAAATCCTAACCTAAATTACAATTAAACCTAACACTACACTATCATTAAATTAATAAAATAAAATACCTACAATTAAATACAATTAAATAAACTAACTAAAGTACAAAAAATAAAAAAGGACTAAGTTACAAAAATAAAAAAATATTTACAAACATTAGAAAAATATTACAACAATTTTAAACTAATTACACCTACTCTAAGCCCCCTAATAAAATAACAAAGACCCCCAAAATAAAAAAATGCCCTACCCTATTCTAAAATTAAAATAGAAAAGCTCTTTTACCTTACCAGCCTTTAAAAGGGCCCTTTGCGGGGCATGCCCCAAAGAATTCAGATCTTTTACCTGTAAAAAAAAAAAAAAAAAAATACCCCCCCCAACATTACAACCCACCACCCACATACTCCTAATCTATCCCAAACCCCCCTTAAATAAACCTAACACTAAGCCCCTGAAGATCTCCCTACCTTGTCTTCACCTCGCCGGGTTCACCGATCCATCCACCGAAGTCTTGATCCAAGCCTCCGAAGTCTTGATCCAAGCCCAAGCGGGGGCTGAAGAGTGACGTCCATCCTCCGGCTGAAGTCTTGATCCAAGCGGGCAGAAGAGGACATCCGGACCGGCAAACATCTTCATCCAAGCCGCATCTTCTATGTTCTTCAATCCGATGACGACCAGCTGATCTTTAAGCCCTCCAGCGCGGATCCATCCATCTTCACCGACGACTTCCCGACGAATGACGGTTCCTTTAAGGGACGTCATCCAAGATGGCGTCCCTCGAATTCCGATTGGCTGATAGGATTCTATCAGCCAATCGGAATTAAGGTAGGAAAATTCTGATTGGCTGATGGAATCAGCCAATCAGATTCAAGTTCAATCTGATTGGCTGATCCAATCAGCCAATCAGATTGAGATCGCATTCTATTGGCTGTTCTGATCAGCCAATAGAATGCAAGCTCAATCTGATTGGCTGATCGGATCATTCGTCGGGAAGTCATTGGTGAAGATGGATGGATCCGTGCTGGAGGTTTTGAAGATTAGCCGGTCGTCATCGGATTGAAGAACATAGAAGATGCGGCTTGGATGAAGATGTTTGCCGGTCCGGATGTCTTCTTCTGCCCGCTTGGATCAAGACTTCAGCCGGAGGATGGACATCACTCTTCAGCCCCCGCTTGGGCTTGGATCAAGACTTCGGAGGCTTGGATCAAGACTTCGGTGGATGGATCGATGAACCCGGCGAGGTGAAGACAAGGTAGGGAGATCTTCAGGGGCTTAGTGTTAGGTTTATTTAAGGGGGGTTTGGGTTAGATTAGGGGTATGTGGGTGGTGGGTTGTAATGTTGGGGGGGGTATTGTATGTTTTTTTTTTACAGGCAAAAGAGCTGAATTCTTTGGGGCATGCCCGCAAAGGGCCCTTTTAAGGGCTGGTAAGGTAAAAGAGCTTTTCTATTTTAATTTTAGAATAGGGTAGGGCATTTTTTTTATTTTGGGGGTCTTTGTTATTTTATTAGGGGGCTTAGAGTAGGTGTAATTAGTTTAAAATTGTTGTAATATTTTTCTAATGTTTGTAAATATTTTTTTAATTTTTGTAACTTAGTTCTTTTTTATTTTTTGTACTTTAGTTAGTTTATTTCATTGTATTTATTTGTAGGTATTGTATTTAATTAATTTATTGATAGTGTAGTGTTAGGTTTAATTGTAGATAATTGTAGGTATTTTATTTAATTAATTTATTGATAGTGTAGTGTTAGGTTTAATTGTAACTTAGGTTAGGATTTATTTTACAGGTAATTTTGTAATTATTTTAACTAGGTAGCTATTAAATAGTTATTAACTATTTGATAGCTATTGTACCTGGTTAAAATAAATACAAAGTTGCCTGTAAAATAAATATTAATCCTAAAATAGCTACAATATAATTATTATTTATATTGTAGCTATATTAGGGTTTATTTTACAGGTAAGTATTTAGCTTTAAATAGGATTAATTTATTTAATAAGAGTTAATTTATTTCGTTAGATTTAAATTATATTTAACTTAGTGGGGTGTTAGTGTTAGGGTTAGACTTAGCTTTAGGGGTTAATACATTTATTATAGTAGCGGTGTGGTCCGGTCGGCAGATTAGGGGTTAATGCTTTAAGTTAGGTGTCGGCGATGTTAGGGAGGGCAGATTAGGGGTTAATACTATTTATTATATGGTTATTGAGGCGGGAGTGAAGCGGATTAGGGGTTAATACATTTATTATAGTAGCAGTGCGGTCCGGTCGGCAGATTAGGGGTTAATAAGTGTAGGTAGGTGGCGACGACGTTGGGGGTGGCAGATTAGGGGTTAATAAATATTATGTAGGTGTCGGCGGTATTAGGGGCAGCAGATTAGGGGTACATAGGGATAACGTAGGTGGCGGCGGTATACGGAGCGGCAGATTGGGGTTAAAAAAATGTACCCCTAAACTGCGGCGATGTGGGGGGGCCTCAGTTTAGGGGTACATAGGTAGTTTATGGGTGTGAGTGTACTTTAGAGCACAGTAGGTAGGAGCTTTATGAACCGGTGTTAGCCCAGAAAGCTCTTAACTACTGACTTTTTTCTGCGGCTGGAGTTTTGTCGTTAGATTTCTAACGCTCACTTCAGCCACGACTCTAAATACCAGCGTTAGAAAGATCCCATTGAAAAGATAGGATATGCAAATGGCGTAGGGGGATCTGCGGTATGGAAAAGTCGTGGCTGCAAAGTGAGCGTTAGACCCTTTCCTGACTGACTCCAAATACCAGCGGGCGGTAAAAACCAGCGTTAGGTGCCTCTAACGCTGGTTTTGATGGCTACCTCCAAACTCTAAATCTAGGCCTAAGATAATAGTTACGCTTAGCTAATAGTTACATTGTAGCTAGCTTGGGGTTTATGTTTATTTTACAGGCAAGTTTGTATTTATTTTAACTAGGTACAATAGTTATTAAATAGTTATTAACTATTTAATAACTACCTAGCTAAAAAAAATACCAAAGTGCCTGTAAAATAAAACCTAACCTAAGGTACAATAACACCTAACACTACACTATAATTAAATAAATTAACTAAATTAAATACAATTACCTAAATTAAATTAAATTAGCTAAAGTACAAAAAAACAAACACTAAATTACAGAAAAAAATAAACAAATTACAGATATTTAAACTAATTACACCTAATCTAATAGCCCTATCAAAATAAAAAAAGCCCCCCCAAAATAAAAAAAAAAACCCTAGCCTAAACAAAACTACCAATAGCTCTTAAAAGGGCCTTTTGCATGGCATTGCCCCAAAGTAATCCGCTCTTTTACCTGTAAAAAAATACTTTTGCAGGCCCAAACCCTAACCTAAAAATAAAACCCACCCAATATACCCTTGAAAAACCCTAACACTAACCCCCTGAAGATCGACTTAGAGTTCTGAAGACTGGACATCCATCCTCAAGGAAGCGGCAGAAGTCTTTATCCAACCGGCCGAAGTCCTCAATGAAGCCGGGAGAAGTCTTCATCGAAGCCGGGCGAAGTGGTCCTCCAGACGGGCAGAAGTCTTCTTCCAGGCGGCATCTTCTATCTTCATCCATTCGATGCGGAGCGGGTACATCTTCAAAACATCTGACGCAGAGCATCCTCTTGGATAGAAAAAATTCTATTGGCTGATCCAATCAGCCAATAGGATTGAGCTCATATTCTATTGGCTGATTGAAACAGCCAATAGAATGCAAGCTCATTTCTATTGGCTGATTGCATCAGCCAATATAATTTTTTCTACCTTAATATCAGCCAATTGGAATCTAAGGAATGCCATTTTGGATGACGTCACTTAAAGGAACCTTCATTCATCGGGTAGTCGTCGGATGAAGAGGATGCTCCACGTCGGATGTCTTGAAGATGGACCCGCTCCGCGTCAGATGGATGAAGATAGAAGATGCCGTCGGGATGAAGTCTTCTGCCTGTCTGGAGGACCACTTCGCCCGGCTTGGATGAAGACTTCTCTCGGCTTCGTTGAGGACTTTGGCCAGGTTTGATGAAGACTTCTGCCACTTCTTTGAGGATGGATGTCCGGTCTTCAGAAATGTAAATCGATCTTCAGGGGGTTAGTGTTAGGTTTTTTTAAGGGTGTATTGGGTGGGTTTTATTTTTAGGTTAGGGTTTGGGCCTGCAAAAGAGCTAACTGCCCTTTTAAGGGCAATGCCCATCCAAATGCACTTTTCAGGGCAATGGGGAGCTTAGGTTTTTTTAGTATTTTACTTGGGGGGTTGCTTGTGTGGGTGGTGGGTTTTACTGTTGGGGGTGTTGTTTGTATTTTTTTTTACAGGTAAAAGAGCTGATTATTTTGGGGCAATGCCCTGCAAAAGGCCCTTTTAAGGGCTATTGGTAGTTTAGCTTAGGCTAGGGTTTTTTTATTTTGGGGGGCTTTTTTATTTTGATAGGGCTGTTAGATTAGGTGTAATTAGTTTAAATATCTGTAATTTGTTTATTATTTTCTGTAATTTAGTGGGGGTTTTGTTGTACTTTAGCTAATTTAATTTAATTTAGGTAATTGTATTTAATGTAGTTAATATATTTAATTATAGTGTAGTGTTAGGTGTTATTATAACTTAGGTTAGGTTTTATTTTACAGGTACTTTTGTATTTATTTTAGCTAGGTAGTTATTAAATAGTTAATAACTATGTATTAACTATTCTAGCTAAAATAAATACAAAACTTGCCTGTAAAATAAAAATAAACCCTAAGCTAGCTACAATGTAACTATTAGTTACAGTGAGGCAAAAAAGTATTTAGTCAACCACCAATTGTGCAAGTTCTCCCACTTAAGAAGATGAGAGAGGCCTGTAATTTTCATCATAGGTATACCTCAACTATGAGAGACAAAATGTGGAAACAAATCCAGACAATCACATTGTCTGATTTGGAAAGAATTTATTTGCAAATTATGGTGGAAAATAAGTATTTGGTCAATATCAAAAGTTCATCTCAATACTTTGTTATATATCCTTTGTTGCCAATGACAGAGGTCAAATGTTTTCTGTAAGTCTTCACAAGGTTGTCACACACTGTTGCTAGTATTTTGGCCCATTCCTGCATGCAGATCTCCTCTAGAGCAGTGATGTTTTGGTGCTGTCACTGGGCAACACATGCTTTCAACTCCCTCCAAAGGTTTTCTATGGGGTTGAGATCTGGAGACTGGCTAGGCCACTCCAGGACCTTGAAATTCTTCTTACGAAGCCACTCCTTTGTTTCCCTGGCAGTGTTTTTTGGGATCATTGTCATACTGAAAGACCCAGCTACGTTTCATCTTCAATGCCCTTGCTGATGGAAGGAGGTTTGCACTCAAAATCTCACGATACATGGCCCCATTTACATGGATCATTCGTCCTGTTCCCTTTGCAGAGAAACAGCCCCAAAGCATGATGTTGCCACCCCCATGCTTCACAGTAGGTATGGTGTTCTTTGGTTGCAACTCAGCATTCTCTCTCCTCCAAACACGACGAGTTGTGTTTCTACCAAACAGTTCAACTTTGGTTTCATCTCACCATATGACATTCTCCCAATCCGCTTCTGGATCATCCAAATTCTCTCTAGCATACTTCATATGGGCCTGGACAAGTACGTTGGTCCCAGATCTCTGCAGGTCATTCACTAGGTCCCCCCCCCCATGTGGTTCTGGGATGTTTGCTCACCGTTTTTGTGATCATTTTGACCCCACAGGGTGAGATCTTGCGTGGAGCCCCAGATCAAGGGAGATTATCAGTAGTCTTGTATGTCTTCCATTTTCTAATTATTGCTCCCACAGTTGATTTCTTCACATCAAGCTTCTTGCCTATTGCAGATTCAGTCTTCCCAGCCTGGTGCAGGTCTACAATTTTGTTTCTGGTGTCCTTCAACAGCTCTTTGGTCTTCACCATAGTGGAGTTTGGAGTGTGACTGTTTGAGGTTGTGGACAGGTGTCTTTTATACTGATAACAAGTTCAAACAGGTGCCATTAATACAGGTAATGAGTGGAGGACAGAGGAGCCTCTTAAAGAAGAAGATACAGGTCTGTGAGAGCCAGAAATCTTGCTTGTTTGCAGGTGACCAAATATTTATTTTCCACCATAATATGCAAATAAATTATTTCCAAATCAGACAATGTGATTGTCTGGATTTGTTTCCACATTTTGTCTCTCATAGTTGAGGTATACCTATGATGAAAATTACAGGCCTCTCTCATCTTCTTAAGTGGGAGAACTTGCACAATTGGTGGCTGACTAAATACTTTTTTGCCCCACTGTATATTGTAGCTAGCTTAGGGTTTATTTTATAGTTAACTATTTAGTTTTAAATAGGAATAATTTAGTTAATGATGGGAATTTTTATTTAGATTTATTGTAATTATATTTAAGTTAGGGGGTGTTAGGGTAAGACTTAGGTTTAGGGGTTAATACATTAAGTATATTGACGGCGACGTTGGGGGTGGTAGATTAGGGGTTAATAAGTGTAGGTAGGTGGTGGCGATGTTAGGGAAGGCAGATTAGGAGTTAATAATATTTAACTAATGTTTGCGAGGCAGGAGTGCGGCGGTTTAGGGGTTAATATGTTTATTATAGTGGCAGCGACTTTGGGACCAGCAGATTAGGGGTTAATAAGTTTAGGTAGGATGCAGCGACATTGGGAGCGGCAGATTAGGGGTTAATAAATATAATGTAGGTGGCGGTGATGTTGGGGGCAGCAGATTAGGGGTTCATAAATATAATGTAGGTGGCGGCGGTGTCCGGAGCGGCAGATTAGGGGTTAAAAATTTAATTTTAGTGTTTGCGATGCGGGAGGACTTCGGTTTAGAGGTTAATAGGTAGTTTATTGGTGTTAGTGCACTTTTCAGCACTTTAGTTAGGAGTTCTATGTTACGGCATTGTACCATAAACTCTTAACTACTGACTTTTAAATGCGTTAGGACTCTTGACGGGGTAGGGTGTATCGCTCACTTTTTGGCCTCCCAGGACAGTCTCGTAATACCGGCGCTATGGAAGTCCCATAGAAAAAAGCTGTTTTCTGGTAAGGCCAAAGAAGTGTGCGGTGACCCTAAACCTTCATGAATCGTAATACCAGCGGGCGTAAAAAAGCAGTGTTAGGACCTCTTAACGCTGCTTTTTTACCTTAACGCACAACTCGTAATCTAGCCGTAAGTTAATACGTTATTTATACTAAATACTTATCTGTTTACGTTATTTATGTTGTCTGTTTTGTATTTTGAAATGTATTTGAAGTTCCCGGGTTAGGAACCTGTTTACTCACGTGTTTAGTTAATAAGATATTTGCTTGTGTTCTCTTTCTCCCTATGATCTACTTCCGGTAACTCACTACCACATTATATTGAGATATCAGTGCCTTCAATCTAACCCTTTTCCCTGATAATACAAATTTACCCATACTAATTAGTTCACCACAGGAGCATCATACTTACAATTATACTTTTACTCATATTTATATGTATACTTATATTTAATCAAATTACATTTTGTTACCATTATACTTTTAGTATACAAACTATTCTTCTACTTGACTGATGGGGTTTATGCCCCACATACTTCTCTCCCCCCACATAATTAGTTGTGCCCTCTGGACCCTAGAAGTCACTCATTTTGAAAGTGATAATTTACCACTTTTCTGTTCTTTTCTAGTCTACCATTCACTATAGCTTACCCATAAACTATATACAGTAATACATAGTGTGAAACTAATTCACTGGTGCCGACCCGTGTCCACATACACCGATTCCGCTTCCTCCCACCCCTTCCCCACTTTCCCAGACCACTTTTCCTACCCTACCCCCCTTCTATAACATTTAACTCCCATACTCCCGCAATGCCTCCAATCAAAATAGCAACCCTGAATACTCAGGGACTAAATTCCCCAACAAATCAAAGTCTCTTGATACACTACTTGAGACACCACAAAATCCATCTTGCCTTTTTATAAGAGACCCACTGGCAGATCGACTACAGATACTTGCAAAACACCACTTACTATGCAGTCTGTGTTTCAGCCCCATATACTGAAAAAAAGAGAGGGGTGGCAATTTTAGTCCATAGGGAAGTCACTTGAGACATTAAATACACAGAAAGAGACCCTGAAGGAAGATTCCTCCTTGATATGCAAACAATTATATTTTATGTACTCTTGTCTCTATCTATGCACCTAATGCTAAACAGATCCCTTTTCTGCGCTCCCTTTTAAGTAGAGTAGAGAAGGTGAAAAGAAGCCACCTTATTATAGAAGGAGATCTCAATATGGTATGGGACCCCAACCTTGATAAAAAGACCCCAACAGACCGCCCAAGTGATCGTGATGTGACTTCTCAGTCCAGCGCTTTTTGCAAGCTAATCTACCAATACAACCTATACGATATTTGGAGATGCCTTTCCCCCCCCCCCACCGGAAGATAGATTTCTCATGTTACTCTAAGACACACAACTGATATTCACGCATTGATTTTATTTTTTGCGACTCTTGGTCACTGGATGCTTTTCACTTCCCCAATATAGCCACATGCCCATTGTCTGACCATGACCGTGTAAATATAAAGTTCTCCCATTTACACCTCCCCAGCAACCGCCCAACCTGGAGACTTCCCTAGCAATGCCTATCGAAAGAGTAAATCCCAGAGATCTCTACCACAATTCAGAATACGGGAGATACGACCCTGGATATTGTTTGGGTTTCTGTTAAAGCATATATAAGAGGCATCTTTATATCTAAAAGAGCCCAGACAAGACTATCCCTGGCAAGCCCCCTAGCTAAATCGTACTCAGATTTGAGACTTCTTAAATTATTGAATAAGAATAATCCCTCTACCCAGACAGTTCATCAAGTGGGCCTCATAAGGGAGGAAATAAACAGAAGAGAGGGATTAAGAGTGCAGGCTAATTTGTGCAAACTAAAGCAATTGTATTATCTTAAATGCAATATAACTGATAGATTGTTAGCTGCTAAACTGTGACAAAGGACTCAGCAACGACGCATACCAGCAATTTACTTTAGATCTGGTTTAGTGTAACGCAACCCTATCGATGTGTATGGGGGAAAAAAAGTTACGTTTAAACCTAACACCCTATCAAAAACCCCAAGTTAAACCTAATCTGCTGCCCCCGACATCACCGACACCGAAATAAAGTTATTAACCCCTAATCTGCCCCTCCCGACATCGCCCCCAATTGTAAAAGTTATTAACACCTATTCTGCCGCTCCCCGACATCGCCATCACTATAATAAATATATTAACCCCTATTCCCCTGCACCCCAACGTCGCCGAAGCTATAATAAAGCTATTATCCCCTATTCCGCCGATCCTCGACAGCATTGCCACTAAATAAATTTATTAACCCCTAAACCTCTGGCCTCCCACATCACCGCCACTAAATAAATCTATTAACCCCTAAACTTACAGCCCCCCACATCGTAAAAAAATAAATTAAACTATTAACCCCTAAACCTAACAACCCCCTAACTTTAAATTAAAATTACAATATAAATATCATAAAATAAATAAAAACTTACCTGTGAAATTAAAAAAACCTAAGTTTAAACTAAAAATTAACCAAACATAACTATATACTAAAATTAAAATAACTACCAATTAAATAAACTAAATTACACATAAAAAAACTAACACTACTAAAAAAAAAAAAGTCTAAAATTACAAAAAATAAAAAATACTAAATTACAAAAAATAACAAACACTAAATTAGGAAAAATAACAAACGAAATTATCAAAAATAAAAATAATTACACCTAATCTAATAGCCGTATAAAAATAAAAAAGCCCCCCCCAATAAAAAAACCTAGCCTACAATAAACTACCAATATCCCTTAAAAGGGTCTTTGTAGGGCATTGCCCCAGAAATCAGTTCTTTTACCTGTAAAAAATACAAAGACCCCCCAACAGTAAAGCCCACCACCCAACCAAATACCCAAAATAAAAAACCTAACTCTATCAAAAATCTAAGCTACCCATTGCCCTGAAAAGAGCATAGTATGGGCATTGCCCTTAAAAGGGCATTTAGCTCTTTTTAAAAAAACAAATTCCTAATCTAAAAAAAAACTCAACCCAAAAAAGTTAAAAAAAAAAAGCAAACACTAACCCCCGATGATCCACTTACAGTTTCTGAAGTCCGGACATCCAGGCGGCGAGAAGTCTTTATCCAGATGGCGAGGTCTTCATCCATCCAGGCGGCGGCTTCTATCTTCATCCCGGGGGTGTCTTCTATCTTCATCCCAGTGGCGCAGAGCAGGTCCATCCTTGAAGACATGTGGCACAGAGCGTCCTCTTCATATGGTCACCACCGTACACTGAATCTTCAATGCAAGGGAGCCTTTTCAAAATCCCATGCATTGCTATTGGCTGATTTGATTTTTAAAATTCAAATCAGCCAATAGGATGAGAGCTACTGAAATCCTATTGGCTGTTCAAATCAGCCAATAGTATGAGAGCTACTGAAATTCTATTGGCTGATTTGTTCAATGCAAAATAGCTAAATGCCCTTTTAAGGGCAATGCCCATACAAATGCCCTTTTCAGGGCAATGGATAGCTTAGGGTTTTTTTAGAGTTAGGTTTTTTATTTTGGGGGGTTGGGTGGGTGTTGGGTTTTTTTACAGGTAAAAGAGCTGATTTCTTTAGGGCAATGCCCTACAAAAGGCCCTTTTAAGGGCTATTGGTAGTTTAGCTTAGGCTAGGGTTTTTTTTATTTTGGGGGCTTTTTTATTTTTATAGGGCTAATAGATTAGGTGTAATTGTTTTATTTTGGATCATTTCGTTTGTTATTTTTCGTAATTTTGTGTTTGTTATTTTTTGTAATTTAGTGTGTTATTTTTTGTAATTCAGTATTTTTTATTTTTTGTAATTTTAGAAATAATTGTTTTAGTAGTGTTAGGTTTTTTTTTAATGTGTAATTTAGTTTATTTAATTGGTAGTTATTTAAATTTTAGTATAATAATTATGTTATGTTTAAACTTAGTTTTTTTTTTTATTTCACAGGTAAGTTTTTATTTATTTTATGATTGGGATATTGTAATTTTAATCTAAAATTAGGGGGTTGTTAGGTTTAGGGGTTAATAGTTTAATTTAGTTTTTTGCGATGTGGGAGCATGGCGGTTTAGGTGTTAATAGGTTTATTTGGTGGCAGTGATGTGGGAGGCCAGAGGTTTAGGGGTTAATAACTTTATTTAGTGGTGTCAATTAGGGGGTTGTTGAATAGTTTAATTTAGTTTTTTGCGATGTGGGGGTTTAAGTTTTAGTAGGTTTATTTAGTGGCAGTGATGTGGGAGGCCAGAGGTTTAGGGGTTAATAACTTTATTTAGTGGTGGCAATGTTGGGGAGCGGCAGAATAGGGGTTAATATCTTTATTATAGTGTTGGGGTGCAGGGAAATAGGGGTTTAAAACTTTTATTAGTGGCGGCGATGTCGGGAGCGGCAGATTAGGGGTTAATAAGATCAATATAGTGTTTGCGATGCGGAATAGGGGTTAATAGGTATTTTATGGGTGTTAGCATTTTATGGGTGTTAACATTTTAGCTATGAGCTTTGTGAAACATTCATATTTGCGCAAAACTCATAACTACTGCTTTTAGATAGCAAAACGGATTGTGTCGGTATAGGCTGTAACTTAAGCATTTTAGCCTCACCGCACAACTTGTAATACCAGCGCTATGGAAATCCCATGCAAAAATTTTATTAATTTTAGTGCGGGATTGACATTGCATTACAGGCTAAAATGCTTGCGGTATAGCTACACCGACAGGACTCGTAATGGCTGTGTTACTGTTTTTACGCTGAAATGGCCATTTTTTCAGTGTCAAAACTGTAATGCAAAACTCGTAATCTAGGTGAGTGTTTATTATGAACGTATTCAACAATACACACTAAGTAATTATTACTGTACATTAAAACAAAGTAACTAAACTATAAATGCATTACTTATCTTTGTGTTTCAGATAAGTCATTAAAGGGATACTCAAGTCAAAATAAACTTTTATGATTCAGAATATTAATATTAATTGTTGCACAATCTTGTTATATTCACACTTTCTGGGGAACAAGATCCCACTGAGCATGTGCACCAACTCACAGGGTATACGTATACTAGTCAGTGATTGGCTGATGTCTATCACATGACACAGGGGGCCAGAAAATAGGAGAAAAATTAAATTTGTCAGAGAAAAATCTACTGCTTATTTAAAAATCACAGTAGGTGTTATTACATTGTCTTTTTATTCTGTACTTATTGATTATGCAACTCTACTGCATGGAGTGGTCCTTTAATAGCATGCAACAGTGCTGAGAGTCATCTTTCAGTGTAACACGACAGCTAATTTCACACATTCTGTATCACACTTCTCTCCAAGATGTTACCAAGCAGACTCTCTCGATCCCTTAATAATTCTAATTCAACCTTTAGGGGCCGATTTAACAAGGGCTGAATGGCCCTGAATGTAACTGTTTCTGTGCAAGCCTTCACGCTCGCTGGAAACAGGAGTTAAGAAGCAGCGGTCTTAAAACCGCTGCTCTTTAACTCTTCCGCCACCTCTGAGGCAGCAGAGAGCAATCTACCCGATTGATTGACACCTAGGGGCGTATTATTGCCTAGGCCAACAAGACCAGTGCCTAGGGCAGCAGATTTGGAAGGGAAGCACATCTGCCCTATCCTTTCTCTAAAAGCAAGCACACAGTACAGTGAGCGATTAAGTGCAGGTTTTTACAGAGAAGACAAGGCACGTGCGCTGATTAAGGTCGCCCTACACTGGCAGTGCTCCTTTAAACCATTGCTTCATTTAGAGTCACCGGCATTTTTACAGTGGAAGCGTTCTTATTGAGAAACTTGCCTGGGGATATGCTTAGAAGGTGAGGCTGGAGGAGAAGACCTTGTGCCGATATGCTACTCCGACTTGTCAGCTGTGGTGGGTCTGCGAGCATACTGCTTATTGTAGGTCTTAGTAACTAACAGACTGGATGTGTCGGTGCACTGTTTAGATCAGCTCGTGATGTCTAATCATAAACTCTCAGCGCTAATGTATGTTAGCTACTAATAGCTAGCTTTCTCTGCATTCATGTGATGTCTAATCATAAACTCTCAGCGCTAATGTATGTTAGCTACTAATAGCTTCGCTTTCTCTGCATTCATGTGATGTCTAACCATAAACTCTTAGTGCTAATGTATGTTAGCTACTAATAGATAGCTTTCTCTGCATTCATGTGATGTCTAATCATAAACTCTCAGCGCTAATGTATGTTAGCTACTAATAGCTAGCTTTCTCTGCATTCGTGTGATGTCTTATCATAAATTCTCAGCGCTAATCTATGTTAGCTACTAATAGCTAGCTGTCTCTGCATTCATGTGATGTCTAATCATAAACTCTCAGCACTAATGTATGTTAGCTACTAATAGCTAGCTTTCTCTGCATTCATGTGATGTCTAATCATAAACTCTCAGCGCTAATGTATGTTAGCTACTAAAAGCTTCGCTTTCTCTGCATTCATGTGATGTCTAACCATAAACTCTCAGCGCTAATGTATGTTAGCTACTAATAGCTTCGCTTTCTCTGCATTCATGTGATGTCTAACCATAAACTCTTAGTGCTAATGTATGTTAGCTACTAATAGATAGCTTTCTCTGCATTCATGTGATGTCTAATCATAAACTCTCAGTGCTAGTGTATGTTAGCTACTAATAGCTTCGCTTTCTCTGCATTCATGAACCCATGGAGTAAATGGTAAACGGACACTTAAAAAGTTTCATTACTTGAATGACGGTTACTGTATGTTGTTGCATGTAAAGGGCAGTGATTGTTTCAAAATATATTCTTCTTTCTCTCCCTTTCTCTCTCCCTTCTGTCCCTTTCTCCCTATCTTCCTTCATTTACTCCCTACCTCCCTCCCTTCCTCCTTTCTTTCTTTCTTTCTTTCTTTCTTTCCCTCCCTCCCTTGTTTCTTTCCCTCCCTCCCTTGTTTCTTTCCCTCCCTCCCTCCCTCCCTCCCTTGTTTCTTTCCCTCCCTCCCTTGCTCCCTTCTTTCCCTCCCTTCTTTCCCTCCCCCCTTTTCACCTATGCCTCCCCACTATTCTCTTCCCTCTCTCTTTCTCTCTCCCTTCTTTCCTTTCTCTCCCATTTCTCCCCTCCCCTTCTTTTCTCTCCCTTCTCTCAAGGAGAAAATGGTATGAGATTCATGCAATTCAACCCATCTGTATGCAAGTGTTTTGCAAGCCCATTTTCTTTTGAATTGTTATATATTTTTTTTTTTAACACACTGACCCAAAAAAATATTAAGGGGAAAAAGGAAGAGAAAGTAAGGAATATTTTTTTGTGTTAGAATAACATTTACCTTGTGCCTACGGACAAAATGCAATTGACTCTAATAACTCTAATTTTACTTGTTTTTGAATGCAGAGCAAACTTCTTTTTTTTTTCTCTTTTTCTCTTTTCTTCTTTGTGAGTCGGCACAAGTTCAGGTCACTATAATTGTATTACAGGAAGATTTTGACTCTATTAGAAGAGGATTTTTGTTGGTTAGTGTTATCGAATTTATAACATAAATCGTCAGCAATGTATACATATATCATATGAGTGATAGTCATTGAGCAGCTAGTAGAACGCAGAAGATATTACATCAGAACAAGCTATCTGTTTATTACTGCTTGTACAAATGTCCTTGTTTTTCTTTTTTGTTATATACGTAGTAAGTCATTTGCCCATTGTGCGATGTAAAGACATGTAATCTGTATACTTGTATACATATATAAAAAGGGGGAAAAAGGCCTAAAACCTTTGGGTGGGGGAACTGAATTTTGAATGCCTAGGGCAGCACAAAACCTAAATATGCCACAGTTGACACTCCCTGCTAGCGACCGATTTGCCGCGAATCTGAAGGGGGCGGCATTGCACAAGCAGTTCACCAGTGCAATGTTAAATGCTGACAGCATATACTGTTGGCATTTAGCGATGTGGGGCGGACATGATTCACTATAGTGAATCATATCCGCCCGGGGTATGATAAATCTACCCCTTAGTGTAAAAGGCATGTCTAACATTATGTCAATCATATTAAGCAAGCGTTTTAGCAAAATAAGAGTTTTTCTCATAACAAGCAAATATTTTCAGGTTAGTGTAGTACTTTCAGTCTATTGGAGTTATACACACCTCTTTCTACATAAGAGCATCTGCTATGAGAACAGAAAGGCAAAGTGAAATACAAGCTTATTTCTTAAAGGCAACACTGTTAAGGGCAATTATTTGTTAAAGGTATTTGACATATATGTAGACTTACTGAATATATGTTTTATAAAAGCAAAGTTTTATTATAAACTGTTAATACATTAAAACTGTTTGATTAATTATTTGTACATGAAATCATGAAAAGTTTTCAATGCCTTAAACTGCGCTAGTAAAAAAAAATAAGAAAATAAAAATTAGCGAACCACTTGTAATCTGGCCCAATGTTTGGAAATTTAAACATTTTGATTAGAAAGTGGAAGTTATATATAATTATTAATTGCTTACATTTTGAATTAATATTATTAGTTTAGTAAAAAGAACTGCATTAAAATATATTAGACAATGATCATCAGTATAGAATTAGTTGTTTGCAGGGGATCAGGTATTGTAAAAATGACATATTTTAAGGGTCAGTGAAGTGAAAATAAAACTGTGATGATTTAGATACAGATAGAAGTAAAACAAATCTAATGTTCTTCTTGTCTATATGACTCAGGGGGTGTACACATGTAGTATAATGTATAACATTGCTTTAAATATTATTGCACTGTTGCCTAGAGTACTAAAGATATGTGCATACTTGTGAGCTCCTATTAGGCTACCTAGGTTTACTTTTCAACAAACAATATCAATAAAACAAAACAAATTTGATAATAGAAATAAATTAGAGAATTTTGTTCTGTCTAAATAATGACAATTTTAATTTGTCTGTGCCTTTCTTTTAAAAATAAGAGACATTTTAGCCCATATTAAAATGCACTTGTATTAGCAAAAATTCTTCTATTAAAGGGGTATACAACACAAAATGTTTCTTTCATGATTCACATAGAGCCATTTTAAACAACATTCCAATTTACTTCTATTTTCTTTGTTCTCTTGGTATCCTTTGTTGAAAAGAATACCTAGGCAAGATCAGAAGTTGGGAGATAGTTACTTATTGGTGTTTGCAAATTGATTCCTCTTGTCTTACACATGTGTTCAGCTAGCTCCCAGTGTTGTATTGCTGCTCCATCAATAAACAATACCAAGAAAATGAAGCAACATTTATAGTAGAAGTAAATTGGAAAGTTGCTTAAAATTGTATGCTGTATCTGAATCTTGAAAGAAAAATGTTTAGCGTCATGTTTCTTTAAATATACTTAACGCAATAGCATATTCAATAGTAGCTGGCATCACCAATGCAATACAAGGTCTCATAAGCTGCCTGAACATATATATTGTTTAAAATGCTGCTACATAAAGCATATTTATATATGCTTTAGGAGTAAATACATATATCAGAAGTTATCACTAAAAATCCTTTATTAAAAACATTTTGGTAATGCAAGAGTATATTTCTATTCTAAAATACTTCTGTTCGAAACTGAAATGCGCTGATGTGAAGTAAGTTTGAGTTTTTGGTTGGAATGTCCTTTTAAACCTTGTCCCTTTAACCATATTGTAGAGATTGTCATGTAAAATGGTATCTAGAATATGTTACAATCTTCACACAAGAATATTTGATTATAGTTTACATAACAATAAAGTTTGCAGAGAGGTTTAACACAGCCGCACTTTGGATTACATTTTATCCTGTTTTTTTGTTTTTGTTTTTTTTCTCTGACCTCTTGGGAATTCAGGGCATGTCATAGTAACAAATAATGTTCAGGTAATTCTAAGCACCAGAGAATTGTCCTTCAGTTGATATGTGTCTTCACTCTAGATGTTCCTGATACGGCCCCTGATTTATGGTTTTTATCTTGTGCTATTTAAACGTAGGTGAAAACCTGCTTGCTAAAATAAAGGAAAGTCTCATCTTTTTCTATTTATTTATTTCTATTATGTTTTCTAATTTTTAAGATTTAAATTACTGTTACTAGTGAATAGTTTTCAGTAATGATTGCTAATATACTCTAACGCATGACAGAGAGTACTACGTCTTATCTGTCGCTATTCCACCATGTTTATCAAAGTAATTGGATTGTAAAACTGTCAAAAATTGTATGAGATTTTCAGCAGGAAGATGTTGATAAATTACATCAAGTTATGTTCATTTTTAATCAAATTTTGCAAAATTCATTAAGCAGTTTTTGCATATCAGATCATTGCAGACGTAGAAAATGTCATACAAAAAGAGAAATCTAAAGAAATGAGCTATTTGCATAATATTTAGTAGTCAGAAGATTACATTTTGTATAAAAGCATGAAAGTAGATGGGAGAGTGAAACCTAATAATATTTAATGTGTCTTTTAAAAGCATATTTTAAAAATTACAGAATGATTTAATGAGTATAAAAAAGTGACTGGAAGTCTTAAAAACTATATAAAAACTGTTGCACTCGAAACCAGAAGTATAGTTTAAAAATCCCATATTATATTATAAATCCATTGTAAGTGTAACTACATGGATCCCAAGTGATTGTATGTGTTTTGCGCTGAACAGTTCGCTTAATCATAGATCCCATTATCATTCAAACATCACTATTTAACAAACACTTCCAACAATAATATCGCTCACCTAACATCAACAGTGTTTTAACTCTTTACTAACTATTACCACATATCAGATGAGCTGACACAACACATTTTAACCCCTTCGATAGTGGGACTTTCAGAGAAGAACTTGCCCAAAATACCAGAGAAGAGGCCACATAAGAGGCCACACATGAGGCCTTGAGGCAGCTATCTGATAGAGATGTGTTTATACGGATTGCCTCAGACTCTACTATGAGATATTATGTCCTAATACAGAATATGATAGATACAGCTGTAGAATAGGGAATGTTTTCTAGAAAACTAGGGGATTGCCTCATTCCTTCTAATCCGGTTATGCCTATATTTTATCAGTTACCAAAATTGCATAAAGACAGCAAGAAATCCCCAAGGAGACCTATCATAATGGGGATTGGCTCCTTGAATGAGACATTGTCACATTTTGTAGATGTTCATTTACAGCCTTTGGTTAAGAATCTATTTGGCTATATACAGGATGCAACATCTCTTATTGGGCAAGTAGAACAGGCAGTGGGAGGAGGAATTTGGATTACTTACTATAGACATCTTTGTATACCTCTATACCCCTTGATATGGGTTTAAAAGCTATTGATTTCTTCTTCAACATATTCCCCAATATAATTCATTCTAAAGAATTTTCTTTTACTTGCTATTGAATACCTTCCTTTGCAAAGCTTTTTTATGTTTATAGGGGTTTGCTATCTCCAAAGGCACTGGAGCCTATGGGGCCAAATTTGCGCCCTCATATGTCAACCTCTTTATGGAGTTATGGGAATGGTCCTGCGTCTTTGGAGGTGTTAACTGCTTCAGACAACACATCATCTATTACAGCAGGTAAATAGATCATTTGCTGTTAATTTGGAAGGGGGATGATAAATCAGTCAAAGATTTCTTTCAGTAAATTAACAATAAGGATCTTAACTTATCCTCCTATAAATAGAATGCAGTGTTTTTGTTTAGTTTTTTTTTCTGGGTAATTATGCCCTATTTACAACCCCACAAGAATCCTATAACAGAAAGCAACACATACTGAAATTGTGTTTATAGCTCATGATGACATTACTAACTTTGAAGTTAACATTGTAAGTTTATTGCAGAGACAAAACGTAGTACATGTTTTTTTTTTTTAAATTGGGTCAGGATTGGTCAAGAACAATAGTGAAGTTTACATACTTACTTGCTGGCACAATGATGAATCAACTGGCAAGGACTGCACTTGATTGTTATTGAATATTGTAAATTTGAACCATGCTGCTTGGAGAAAAACATTCCCGACCTTTGAAGCAATGGTTTTAACTTCATGTTTGTCTGATCAAAATGTTGTTGCAGGCATTTGTTTGTTCATTGAGTAGTTTAAGAGACAGTCTACTTGATTTATATTTATAAAAAATATATTTAACGCCTTTGCTACGCATTCCCCAGCTCTGTATAACCAAAATTGTTATATTAATATACTTTATAACATCTAAAACTCTAAATCTCTGCCCTGTAAGTACTTAAGGGATTTAAATATAAGGTGTTTAATTATGTGAAGTAAAAAAAAAATTGCAATGAACTTTCATGATTTATTTCTAGTCATTTTCTGTAATAAATCCAGATTTGCACGCTCCAAATGATTCAATTGTTGGGGTTGAACAATTGAACAATTCGCGGACTGAAATCATCCCGATCTGATCCGATCGGGATGATTGACACCCCCTGCTAGCGGCCGATTGCCCACCGGTGAGCAGGTGGCGGCGTTGCACCAGCAGTTCACTTGCTACAGCAAATCTGTCTGCTCACCTTTTGCTAAATCTACCCCAAGGTGTCAATGCATTCCAATTTTTTTTCACTCACCTGTCATGATGTCAATTTATTGCAAAACTAAAGAAAAGTCTTTTTTTATTGTTTTAAAAGATAGATAAAGCATTTACTACTCACTCCCCAGCATTGCACAGCCAAGCTTGGTTTATTCATACACTTTATAACATCTAGCTTTTCCTGTTTCTAAGCCCTTGAAGGTTACCCATTATCGTAGTGTTTTTTAATTGGCTTAATAAATCTTGCACAACACCTAGACAGTACTAGTTCACATGTGCCATATAGAGAATGTGCTCACTGCCGTGGAAAATGATAATGGTTATACAAGAACCAGCACTGATTGGCTTAAATGCAAGATTGTAAAAAGCTCTGAGATAAAGGACGGTCTGCAGGGGCTTATATACAGGTAATTATAGAGGTAAAAAGTATATTAATATGTGTTGTTTATGCAAACTGGGCAATGGGTAAAAAAGGGTTTATCTATCTTTGTAAGCAATAATAAATTTAAAGTAGACTGTCCCTTTAACCCCTTAACAACCAGCGCCGTACCCTGTACGACACTGGTCGTTATGCCCTTAAGGACCTGTACATCGCTGCAGTCCTGGGCTTCTCTCTACTGCGATCTCACTAAAAATAGCGAGATCACACTATTTCTGCATGCCCCGCAAGGGGGTTACTGTATAAATAGATTTGCAGAGTTATCTCTGTGGCCCTCTCTGCATCGGACAGTGGTGGTGGTGATCATTGGTGGGTGGGTGGGATGGTAAGGAGGGGGGTAGGTGGGTGGCCCATCTCTGGAGGGGGTGGGAGGAGGGCGGGATCGGGTGGGGCCACTATGCCATGCTACAGGGGATCTAAAAAATAAAAAAAATAGCTGCATCATCAAGGTGGAAGGAGGGAGGAGGGGCAATGAGGAGGATCCTATGTGGGATCCGTTGAGGGAAAGGGATCTGGGAGGGGGTAAGGTATTGATAGGGGGCAGCTACACTGCAGAAAAAAATTGGTATTTTAAAAATTGTTTGTGCCTAATTTGCAGCAAACTGGGTACTGGCAGACAGCTGCCAGTAACTAAGATGGTGGCAAATAGGTAGAGGGTGGGGTTAGAGAGATGTTTGGGGGGGATCAGGGAGTTTGGGAGGTAAGGCGTGATACTACCCTGCAGAAAATATATAATTAAAAAAAAAAACTTTTATTTTTATACTGGCAGACTTTCTGTCATTACTTAAGATGGCGGTAACAATTGTGAGGTGGAGAAGGGAAAAGAGTTGTTTGAGAGCGGCCAGGGAGGGATCAGGGGGTGGGATGTGTCAGGTGGGAGGCTAATCTCTACACTAAAACTAAAATTAACCCTACAAGCTTTCTAATTAACCCTTTCACTGCTTGGCATAATACAAGTGTGGTGTGCAGCGGCATTTAGCGGCCTTCTAATTACCAAAAAACAATGCCAAAGCCATATATGTCTGCTATTTCTGAACAAAGGGGATCCCAGAGAAGCATTTACAAACATTTGTGCCATGATTGCACAAACTGTTTGTAAATAATTTCAGTGAGAAACCTAAAATTGTGAAAAAGTTACTGATTTTCTTTATTTGATCGCATTTGGCGGTGAAATGGTGGCATGAAATATACCAAAATGGGCCTAGATCAATACTTTGGGTTTAGAAAAGGAGAGGGTGGAAAGAAGCATTACTAGCACACTTATTCCTGAGATTTAGATAATAGCAAATTACTGTAGATAAGGACTAAAAGTAAATAAAATATAACTTTTATTAGAAAATCAAGAATACAAAATATACAACTATGGATGGAATGAACCATCTAACCATAGCACACATTGAAAACAAAAAGATATACAAGTACGTTTTTTTGGTTCGCCTGATCATGGATTGGATATCTGAGAGGGATTACGTTACTAATAATGAGCTTGAGAAAAATGTAATAAACCCATACGCTCCCTTAGCAATTATTCACTGTACTTCTAGCTCTCTACCCAGAGAGGTGAAAAAAATGAGGACCATGTTCAATCCACTTCAGGCCTGGTGGAGAATCTATAAACTTCTTAATATAGAACATAACGTATCTAAACTCATTCAATTAACAGGTAACCCTCAATTTCAAGCTGGACTCCATTCATCTCTTTTTAAAAGATGGAAGGCTATGGACTTATGTAAAATTTTTCAATTATTAGACTTCGACAGAAAATGTATAAAAACTTTTGGTTCCTTAAGAGAGGAGTTCAACCTTCCCCATAAAGAGTTTTTCGCATACCTACAAGCAAGGCATTTTGCCCTGAGCTTAGTAAATAATTTTGGTTGGAATTGGACATTGGGTCCATAGAAAAATGGATATTACTAGTTAAAAATGTCTTCATGTCAATCTCCCCCTGCTATCTAGATCTAAGCTCCTTAAAAGGAGATCTTAACCTGGAAAAAATTGCTACCAAATGGGCGGTGGTCTTAATGCAAAATCCCGGGGATACTAGTATAATTGAATTTTCAATATCTGAGGTCTGACAAATTACTCTCTCTTCTACTTGGAGAGAATCACATATAAAACTATTACTTATGACCTTCTTTACCCCCGAGAAAGGCTCTAGATGTAGGAATTCAGATTTTAATTGCTGTCCTAGATGTTCTTTGCCTGCGGCTAACCTTATACACATGTTTTGGGAATGTCCAAATATCCAACAGTTCTGGCTGAAAATACAATACTGGCTCAAGACAATAGGAATCTCCCCTCTGACTTTGCTACCATTAGATATTGTATATCTTTGAAAGGACCTGGAGGATCAGTCTGCAAATACCAAAATTGTCAACCTAGTTATACTAGCAGTAAGGTACTTGATCCTTAAAAAATGGAAAATCAGGGCAACCCCTAGTATCCAAGAGGTTAAAAACTGTCTCAAAAAACAATGTATCCTTGAACAGATTGACACCAATCTAAACGACGAAAATGATGTTACCCTATTTTTCAGAAAGTGGTCAGTCTTTATTAAATCTCTTCCTCCGACTGAAATTGAATATCTAATTTATCCATTTAGAAACACAGAACTAGTCCTGCTTGGTTTATGGTAATAACCTGGTTTTCTCTATCTTTCTCTCTTTTCCCCTCATTTTAGGATCTTCTCCCTTTCCCCTTTCCCTCCCCCCCCCCCCCTTTTTTTGTTGTTTTGTTTTGTGTTTTGTTTTGCTTCGTTTTATCTTGGTTGATTAGGGGATAATTTAAAAAATAAATAGAACATTTTCAACATTAGGTGCACACAGAATCTAGGTAATAGATCGCATAGGTGCAAAACTTTGAAGTCTTCAATACCTTTTCTTTTTTGTTGGTTTGTTTCCTTATAAATGGTGAAGATATTTACTTCTTGTTTCATTCTATATAATTGCATATATGTGAAAATGCTTTAAGAAATTTAGAATGTTGATTTATTAACTTATCAAAAAATGATGGCATAATACGAATTGTTTATTCTGGCGATTCAGCATGTAACAAATGTTTCTATGGATATTATGTTTTTCATGTATATAAGGTATAGCACCATGTATGATTGTTTTAATACACCCTTTGTTGGATAAAAATAACAATAAAAAAAAAAAAAAGAAGAACCACATGAATATCTCATCAAGAGACTAACTTCTCATATATCCAACTAAAAATATATATCTATATTATATCTATGATAGGGAGCTGGCTATTCGTGCAGGCTAGGGATAAAAGTCGTATCTGTGAGTATAAGTATAAGGTTACAAATGGTCTTGCATCAAAATTGTATATATAATAAGGGTAAACATCACCTGCTACATGCAGCAATCGAGCGTTAAAACTGTTAACCCAAAACCTATCCGTAAGTTGGATGCCTGGCTAAACCAGCTATATTGCCAATCAAGGCCAACAAATTAAACTAGCTGGGTATGGAGAAGCAGTGTGAATGCCTGACATGCGTTTCGCCTACTGCTTTGTCAAATAGAGTGCTTAGCCAATAAGGAGGGAGGAGTGTCCGGATCATGCGACTGAGGCCACCAATCAAGTTGCGGTAGTGTCATCCGGAGTTCCCTTAAGGGGTTATATTGATATGTCATCAGAAGGAGGTGTGTGGATACATCCACCAATCACCTAACAAGTGTATTTTATTATATAACTGATCAGTATTTTACTTAAACTGATATATAAGGGAATGTTAGTAAATTGTGTTTCTTTTGCAAAACATTTGTACACATCATTTATTTTAATTGTTTATCCTCATTTCATCAGATAGACTATTTTTAACATGTTAATAAAAAATATATATATATGTGACATATCGATCTTTCATTATAAACAACATATGCTGAGACATCAATGGTCCACAGTATTGATCATATAGGTTTTATCACAAATCTTTTGGTCATTAATCTTTGTAAATGTTAATGTCATCTATTGAATTGTCGATACATACGGATTAGTGTGTTTGTTTTTTTCTATTATTTACGATCATACTTATTTAGAATAATCATCACTTTTAAAGTTTGCATGTTCATTTAAGGTTTATTTATTTCTTAGTCATTTATGCATTATATGGTGATCAAAGATCATAATATTACTTATTCTCTCTGTGCGGGCGATATTGCTATATAAGTGTTTTTGTCAGAGTGAATCAAAATAAAATGTGCTACATGAATGGTTATCATTAACCCTCAATCCCCATAGTATTGTTTCACATTTATTTGGGCAATAACTCATATTTCAATTACACCCTTGTTTAAATACAGAGTATAGGTATGACTTATTACATAGGCTCCTTTCTTCAGGATCTATTTGGGACTGTGTAGGGTATACCTATATTTTATTTGATAGTTACAGGACTGGGCCACATGTTATCTGTTCATTTAGGCCTGTAGGGGGCATAGTTTGCAACAAAAAAATCCACTTTGTTTCTTTTCTCAACAGGGCTGCTTCTATATTGTTTCTTCTGATACCTAATTTAACCCTTTGCAAAATCCAACATTTAAGTTCTGGTTTGCCTTCATGTTGTTCCAAAAAATTTCTGGCCAGAGTGGTAATTTTCCTTTCTTTCTCGAGATCATTTTTTGCATTTCTTATTTTACCCAAATGCTCGCCCAGTCTAGTTCTTAATACCCTGGTGGACATACCCACGTACTTTTTCCCACACATACATTCTAGGTAAGAGGTGATATTTCTGGTTCGACAGTTATATATTTCATTCATATACCTGGTTCTGTAGGGGAACATTTCCTTTTTACTCACAGTAAGTATATATATATATATATATATATATATATATATATATATATATAGACATAATTTACAAGTGCCACAGGGTATGTACCTTTTAGGTTATCCTTCCTCCTGCTTATGTGTTTAACTAAATGGCTCTTGACCATTTTGTCTTTTATAGTTGGTGCTCTTCTCCAACTTATTGACACTTGGGCTCCCACACTTTTGGCCATGTCCTCATCTATGTGTATTATATGTAGATGTTTGCTCAGAATGTCTGTAATCTCTTTATGGGCCTCATAAATCTTTGTTGTAATTTTTATTCCTTACATTAGGTATCAGAAGTTCTATTCTTGGAGTATGTAGTGCTTTATGATAAGCCCTTTTTAGTACAGAATTAGGGTAACCCCTCTCTTTCAGTCTCAGTTTGAGGTCTTGTTAGCTTGTATTTTAAAAGTTTTGATCTCTGAGCAGTTATGACGTAAGCGTAAGAATTCCCCAAATGGGATTGCTTTTTTTTTTATATGTGATGTGCACTTTCAAATCCCAAGATTGAGTAAGTTGCCGTTTCTTTTCTATGCAAGTCAGTTTTTACTTTGCCGAACATATCCCTGGATATGGTTAAATCCAGGAAGGGTACCTTGTCATATTTTACCTCAAAAGTTAATTTTAGATTTAGTTCATTCAAATTCAGTTCACTTAAGATAGTTTTAAAGAGATGTTCATCCCCTTTCCACAAAATAAAGATGTCATCTATGTACCTCAGCCACAACAAAACATGATCTATATATTTCTAATTTTTTTCTACAAATACTGTTTCTCATTCCCACCATCCCAGGTAAATATCAGTGTATGTGGGGACACATGCCATCCCCATGGCGGTACCTCAAATTTGGAGAAATAATTTGTTATTAAAGACAAAATAGTTGTGGCTGAGGACAAATATGAGTAGGAGCACTATGAAATTATTCTTTGATGTACATTCAGATGCCTCCATTTTTAGGAAATACTCTACTGCAAAACAGTCCCGTTTGTGGTCAATTGACATGTAGAGTGACTCTACATCACATGTGGCTAGAAATGTGTGTTCATCTAAAGACATCTCCTCAATTCTCTGCAGTACGTCCATAGTGTCTCTGACATAGGAGGGTAGTGTTAGTACAATGTCTCTCAAGCTAAAGTCTATGTACCTTGATGCTTGTTCGCATAGACTTCCTATGCCAAAGACAATCGGTCTGCTTGGGGTGTCATTTTGTTTTTATGGATCTTTGGGAGTAGATATAATGTTGCTGTCTTTGGTCTGTTTACAGTCAAGTACTTGTATTCCTTGTTTGTGATAGTTTTCATCTGATTTTTCTGTTTCTATTATTCTTCTATACTGAGATAGAAAGTCTGTAGTGGGGTCACTAAATAGTGATTTGTAGCATTTGCAATCTCCTAGTTGTCTCATTGCTTCTATCACATCAGTTGGCCAGTTTACAATGTTTCCACCCTTATCTGAAGGTTTCACCACTACATCTTGCCAACTTTGTATATCTTTAAGTGCCCATATTTCATGTTTGTTCAGATTAGATGTGTCTTTATTGTCTAATTTTAAAATATCCCTACTTACTACTTTCAAGTAAGTTTTTACTAGGGGGAATTGTGAAAATTGTGGCATAAATGTAGATTTTGTATTTAATTTCTTTTGCCTAGCAGTATGTGTGGTGACGGTCTCTTTGTTTTCTTCCAGAAGAGACACAAGATTCATAATTGCCTGTTCATCTAAGTCACTATCATCATGTTTAGAGTAAAGCTTACTTAAAACTATAGTTTCCTGATAAACAGGTTTAGATCTTTAATAATTTCAAAATAATTTAATTTATTGGTGGGAGAGAAGAATAGGCCCCTGCTCAGGACACTTATATGATAGTTAGTTAATATTTTATGTGATATATTTATAACTTGTAAATTGTCTGTAGTTACCATTGTGGTCTCTGCCCCCAATCCTCCCTGTTCACTTTGTTGTTCTTGTATTCCCACCTTGTCCTGTTTCTTAAATTTCGGTCTTGCCTGCCCGCCCCTTCTTTTTCTTTTGTTTTGGGCTTGTTTGGTTTCTCGTTTTTTAACAGTATAGCCTGTCTCTCACTTGTGCTAGATACTAATAGAGTGATATTTGCAGGGCCCTCCTCATTATCTTCTACAGCAGAGGATTCACATTCTGAGGATGTAACATTATCTTTGCTGACACTGGAGGGGAGGTAGTTCCTCCTACGTTTGGGATTTTTTTCATCCAATGTAAATACATGTCGTTTCTCAAAATCCTTAATATCTCTGCTTAGTTTGTCACAGTTTGTCTTAATTATCTCCTTTTCTTTAGTATCTAGTTCTTCTCTTTAATTTGTATAGGCCGATTTGAAGGTCTCAAGGGGTTCGAATGTTTAAGGTTTAGGTCAGAGATTTCTTTACTTAATTCATCAACTATTTCTGTTTCATAATCAGACAAAATAGCTACTAATACTTCTGAACATGATATAAGCGCCTGCTCCCACCTTTCTCTATAACTTTCTATGTGGAAAGAAAATTTTGGAAAGAGTCTAACCCTTAGAACCCTAGGCATAATATGTTTCGCTAGGTATTGATCATATGTACTTTTATTCCACAAGGATCTTGTGTTTTTTCTCAAAAGTTCACCTAATATGAGACCTGTTTCCCAGTCATAAATTTATTTTTTAATGTTACCTTCTGATGTGAAGTTAGAAAATGTCTTATGTATGCTGGCTTGGCGCTCTTTTTCCCTTGTGGGGAAATCTTCCAACTTTGGGTTGTCTACTAAAAAAATATATATATAGATTTGAAAGGTAAATATTAAAAAAAGGCTCTATTTCAGTTTAAATGGAGTGATGGCAAAAATGCTAAAAATGCTCTGATCTTTTGGGGAAGTTTTTGTCTGAAATGCCCGGTCCTATAAGGGTTAATAGTAAATATTTATATTTCTCTACATGAGACACTTGAATGATATTGTAAGACAGTGTACAAGTGTACCTTCCATTTGACTGAGGGTTTGGTTTGTGCTTCTAAACTTTCTATGCTCTAACTAAATCATCCCAGTGGCTGTTCTGCAGAGAATAAAGCCGCTTATTGTGTTTGTGCTGAGGGGAAAAGTAAATACTGTCCTCTGTGCTGTTCCTTTCTGCAATGTCCCTGCGCTACCTGGTCACATCCACAGAACACTAGGGGCTCTACCCGCCCCTGACTCTGCTGTGGGACATATAGTACCCCAACATCATGGCTCCTTATGTGCCAATGAGCAGCCTATACCCGGGGATTAGTTAGTTATTATTTCCTATTTAAACATTGTTAACCCCTTTCATGTAATTGGTTTGCTTGTTTAATTACTATGGCCTAGATTTAGAGTTCGGCGGTAAAAGGGCTGTTAACGCTCCGCGGGTTTTTTTCTGGCCGCACCATAAATTTAACTCTGGTATCGAGAGTTCAAACAAATGCTGCGTTAGGCTCCAAAAAAGGAGCGTAGAGCATTTATACCGCAAATGCAACTCTCGATACCAGAGTTGCTTACGGACGCGGCCGGCATCAAAAACGTGCTCGTGCACGATTCTCCCATAGGAAACAATGGGGCTGTTTGAGCTGAAAAAAAACCTAACACCTGCAAAAAAGCAGCGTTCAGCTCCTAACGCAGCCCCATTGTTTCCTATGGGGAAACACCTCCTAAGTCTGCACCTAACACCCTAACATGTACCCCGAGTCTAAACACCCCTAACCTTACACTTATTAACTCCTAATCTGCCGCCCCCGCTATCGCTGACCCCTGCATTACACTTTTAACCCCTAATCTGCCGCTCCGTAAACCGCCGCCACCTACGTTATCCCTATGTACCCCTAATCTGCTGCCCTAACATCGCCGACCCCTATGTTATATTTATTAACCCCTAATCTGCCCCCCACATCGTCGCCGACACCTGCCTACACTTATTAACCCCTAATCTGCCGAGCGGACCGCACCGCTACTATAATAAAGTTATTAACCCCTAATCCGCCTCACTAACCCTATCATAAATAGTATTAACCCCTAATCTGCCCTCCCTAACATCGCCGACACCTACCTTCAATTATTAACCCCTAATCTGCCGACCGGAGCTCACCGCTATTCTAATAAATGGATTAACCCCTAAAGCTAAGTCTAACCCTAACACTAACACCCCCCTAAGTTAAATATAATTTTTATCTAACAAAATAAATTAACTCTTATTAAATAAATGATTCCTATTTAAAGCTAAATACTTACCTGTAAAATAAATCCTAATATAGCTACAATATAAATTATAATTATATTATAGCTATTTTAGGATTAATATTTATTTTACAGGCAACTTTGTAATTATTTTAACCAGGTACAATAGCTATTAAATAGTTAAGAACTATTTAATAGTTACCTAGTTAAAATAATAACAAATTTACCTGTAAAATAAATCATAACCTAAGATATAATTAAACCTAACACTACCCTATCAATAAAATAATTAAATAAACTACCTACAATTACCTACAATTAACCTAACACTACACTATCAATAAATTAATTAAACACAATTGCTACAAATAAATAAAATTAAATAAACTATCTAAAGTACAAAAAATAAAAAAGAACTAAGTTACAGAAAATAATAAAATATTTACAAACATAATAAAAATATTACAACAATTTTAAACTAATTACACCTACTCTAAGCCCCCTAATAAAATAACAAAGCCCCCCAAAATAAAAAATTCCCTACCCTATTCTAAAATACAAATATTACAAGCTCTTTTACCTTACCAGCCCTGAACAGGGCCCTTTGCGGGGCATGCCCCAAGAATTTCAGCTCTTTTGCCTGTAAAAAAAAACATACAATACCCCCCCCCAACATTACAACCCACCACCCACATACCCCTAATCTAACCCAAACCCCCCTTAAATAAACCTAACACTACCCCCCTGATGATCTTCCTACCTTGTCTTCACCATGCCAGGTTCACCGATCCGTCCTGGCTCCAAGATCTTCATCCAACCCAAGCGTGGGCTAGACATCCACTGAAGAAGTCCAGAAGAGGGTCCAAAGTCTTCCTCCTATCCGGCAAGAAGAGGACATCCGGACCGGCAAACATCTTCTCCAAGCGGCATCTTCTATCTTCTTCCATCCGATGACGACCGGCTCCATCTTGAAGACCTCCAGCGCGGATCCATCCTCTTCTTCTGACGACTAGACGACGAATGACGGTTCCTTTAAGGGACGTCATCCAAGATGGCGTCCCTCGAATTCCGATTGGCTGATAGGATTCTATCAGCCAATCGGAATTAAGGTAGGAATTTTCTGATTGGCTGATGGAATCAGCCAATCAGAATATAGTTCAATCCGATTGGCTGATCCAATCAGCCAATCAGATTGAGCTCGCATTCTATTGGCTGATCGGAACAGCCAATAGAATGCGAGCTCAATCTGATTGGCTGATTGGATCAGCCAATCGGATTGAACTATATTCTGATTGGCTGATTCCATCAGCCAATCAGAAAATTCCTACCTTAATTCCGATTGGCTGATAGAATCCTATCAGCCAATCGGAATTCGAGGGACGCCATCTTGGATGACGTCCCTTAAAGGAACCGTCATTCGTCGTCTAGTCGTCGGAAGAAGAGGATGGATCCGCGCTGGAGGTCTTCAAGATGGAGCCGGTCGTCATCGGATGGAAGAAGATAGAAGATGCCGCTTGGAGAAGATGTTTGCCGGTCCGGATGTCCTCTTCTTGCCGGATAGGAGGAAGACTTTGGACCCTCTTCTGGACTTCTTCAGTGGATGTCTAGCCCACGCTTGGGTTGGATGAAGATCTTGGAGCCAGGACGGATCGGTGAACCTGGCATGGTGAAGACAAGGTAGGAAGATCATCAGGGGGGTAGTGTTAGGTTTATTTAAGGGGGGTTTGGGTTAGATTAGGGGTATGTGGGTGGTGGGTTGTAATGTTGGGGGGGGGTATTGTATGTTTTTTTTTACAGGCAAAAGAGCTGAAATTCTTGGGGCATGCCCCGCAAAGGGCCCTGTTCAGGGCTGGTAAGGTAAAAGAGCTTGTAATATTTGTATTTTAGAATAGGGTAGGGAATTTTTTATTTTGGGGGGCTTTGTTATTTTATTAGGGGGCTTAGAGTAGGTGTAATTAGTTTAAAATTGTTGTAATATTTTTATTATGTTTGTAAATATTTTATTATTTTCTGTAACTTAGTTCTTTTTTATTTTTTGTACTTTAGATAGTTTATTTAATTTTATTTATTTGTAGCAATTGTGTTTAATTAATTTATTGATAGTGTAGTGTTAGGTTAATTGTAGGTAATTGTAGGTAGTTTATTTAATTATTTTATTGATAGGGTAGTGTTAGGTTTAATTATATCTTAGGTTATGATTTATTTTACAGGTAAATTTGTTATTATTTTAACTAGGTAACTATTAAATAGTTCTTAACTATTTAATAGCTATTGTACCTGGTTAAAATAATTACAAAGTTGCCTGTAAAATAAATATTAATCCTAAAATAGCTATAATATAATTATAATTTATATTGTAGCTATATTAGGATTTATTTTACAGGTAAGTATTTAGCTTTAAATAGGAATCATTTATTTAATAAGAGTTAATTTATTTCGTTAGATAAAAATTATATTTAACTTAGGGGGGTGTTAGTGTTAGGGTTAGACTTAGCTTTAGGGGTTAATCCATTTATTAGAATAGCGGTGAGCTCCGGTCGGCAGATTAGGGGTTAATAAGTGTAGGTAGGTGTCGGCGACGTTGTGGGGGGCAGATTAGGGGTTAATAAATATAACATAGGGGTCGGCGATGTTAGGGGTAGCAGATTAGGGGTACATAGGGATAACGTAGGTGGCGGCGATTTGCGGTCGGAAGATTAGGGGTTAATTATTTTAAGTAGCTTGCGGCGACGTTGTGGGGGGCAAGTTAGGGGTTAATAGATATAATACAGGGGTCGGCGGTGTTAGGGGCAGCAGATTAGGGGTACATAAGTATAACGTAGGTGGCGGTCGGCAGATTAGGGGTTAAAAATTTTAATCGAGTGGCGGCGATGTGGGGGGAGCTCGGTTTAGGGGTACATAGGTAGTTTATGGGTGTTAGTGTACTTTAGGGTACAGTAGTTAAGAGCTTTATAAACCGGCGTTAGCCAGAAAGCTCTTAACTCCTGCTATTTTCAGGCGGCTGGAATCTTGTCGTTAGAGCTCTAACGCTCACTGCAGAAACGACTCTAAATACCGGCGTTAGGAAGATCCCATTGAAAAGATAGGCTACGCAAATGGCGTAGGGGGATCTGCGGTATGGAAAAGTCGCGGCTGTAAAGTGAGCGTTAGACCCTTTAATCACTGACTCCAAATACCAGCGGCCTAGATTTAGAGTTCGGCGGTAAAAGGGCTGTTAACGCTCCGCGGGTTTTTTTCTGGCCGCACCATAAATTTAACTCTGGTATCGAGAGTTCAAACAAATGCTGCGTTAGGCTCCAAAAAAGGAGCGTAGAGCATTTATACCGCAAATGCAACTCTCGATACCAGAGTTGCTTACGGACGCGGCCGGCATCAAAAACGTGCTCGTGCACGATTCTCCCATAGGAAACAATGGGGCTGTTTGAGCTGAAAAAAAACCTAACACCTGCAAAAAAGCAGCGTTCAGCTCCTAACGCAGCCCCATTGTTTCCTATGGGGAAACACCTCCTAAGTCTGCACCTAACACCCTAACATGTACCCCGAGTCTAAACACCCCTAACCTTACACTTATTAACTCCTAATCTGCCGCCCCCGCTATCGCTGACCCCTGCATTACACTTTTAACCCCTAATCTGCCGCTCCGTAAACCGCCGCCACCTACGTTATCCCTATGTACCCCTAATCTGCTGCCCTAACATCGCCGACCCCTATGTTATATTTATTAACCCCTAATCTGCCCCCCACATCGTCGCCGACACCTGCCTACACTTATTAACCCCTAATCTGCCGAGCGGACCGCACCGCTACTATAATAAAGTTATTAACCCCTAATCCGCCTCACTAACCCTATCATAAATAGTATTAACCCCTAATCTGCCCTCCCTAACATCGCCGACACCTACCTTCAATTATTAACCCCTAATCTGCCGACCGGAGCTCACCGCTATTCTAATAAATGGATTAACCCCTAAAGCTAAGTCTAACCCTAACACTAACACCCCCCTAAGTTAAATATAATTTTTATCTAACAAAATAAATTAACTCTTATTAAATAAATGATTCCTATTTAAAGCTAAATACTTACCTGTAAAATAAATCCTAATATAGCTACAATATAAATTATAATTATATTATAGCTATTTTAGGATTAATATTTATTTTACAGGCAACTTTGTAATTATTTTAACCAGGTACAATAGCTATTAAATAGTTAAGAACTATTTAATAGTTACCTAGTTAAAATAATAACAAATTTACCTGTAAAATAAATCATAACCTAAGATATAATTAAACCTAACACTACCCTATCAATAAAATAATTAAATAAACTACCTACAATTACCTACAATTAACCTAACACTACACTATCAATAAATTAATTAAACACAATTGCTACAAATAAATAAAATTAAATAAACTATCTAAAGTACAAAAAATAAAAAAGAACTAAGTTACAGAAAATAATAAAATATTTACAAACATAATAAAAATATTACAACAATTTTAAACTAATTACACCTACTCTAAGCCCCCTAATAAAATAACAAAGCCCCCCAAAATAAAAAATTCCCTACCCTATTCTAAAATACAAATATTACAAGCTCTTTTACCTTACCAGCCCTGAACAGGGCCCTTTGCGGGGCATGCCCCAAGAATTTCAGCTCTTTTGCCTGTAAAAAAAAACATACAATACCCCCCCCCAACATTACAACCCACCACCCACATACCCCTAATCTAACCCAAACCCCCCTTAAATAAACCTAACACTACCCCCCTGATGATCTTCCTACCTTGTCTTCACCATGCCAGGTTCACCGATCCGTCCTGGCTCCAAGATCTTCATCCAACCCAAGCGTGGGCTAGACATCCACTGAAGAAGTCCAGAAGAGGGTCCAAAGTCTTCCTCCTATCCGGCAAGAAGAGGACATCCGGACCGGCAAACATCTTCTCCAAGCGGCATCTTCTATCTTCTTCCATCCGATGACGACCGGCTCCATCTTGAAGACCTCCAGCGCGGATCCATCCTCTTCTTCCGACGACTAGACGACGAATGACGGTTCCTTTAAGGGACGTCATCCAAGATGGCGTCCCTCGAATTCCGATTGGCTGATAGGATTCTATCAGCCAATCGGAATTAAGGTAGGAATTTTCTGATTGGCTGATGGAATCAGCCAATCAGAATATAGTTCAATCTGATTGGCTGATCCAATCAGCCAATCAGATTGAGCTCGCATTCTATTGGCTGATCGGAACAGCCAATAGAATGCGAGCTCAATCTGATTGGCTGATTGGATCAGCCAATCGGATTGAACTATATTCTGATTGGCTGATTCCATCAGCCAATCAGAAAATTCCTACCTTAATTCCGATTGGCTGATAGAATCCTATCAGCCAATCGGAATTCGAGGGACGCCATCTTGGATGACGTCCCTTAAAGGAACCGTCATTCGTCGTCTAGTCGTCGGAAGAAGAGGATGGATCCGCGCTGGAGGTCTTCAAGATGGAGCCGGTCGTCATCGGATGGAAGAAGATAGAAGATGCCGCTTGGAGAAGATGTTTGCCGGTCCGGATGTCCTCTTCTTGCCGGATAGGAGGAAGACTTTGGACCCTCTTCTGGACTTCTTCAGTGGATGTCTAGCCCACGCTTGGGTTGGATGAAGATCTTGGAGCCAGGACGGATCGGTGAACCTGGCATGGTGAAGACAAGGTAGGAAGATCATCAGGGGGGTAGTGTTAGGTTTATTTAAGGGGGGTTTGGGTTAGATTAGGGGTATGTGGGTGGTGGGTTGTAATGTTGGGGGGGGGTATTGTATGTTTTTTTTTACAGGCAAAAGAGCTGAAATTCTTGGGGCATGCCCCGCAAAGGGCCCTGTTCAGGGCTGGTAAGGTAAAAGAGCTTGTAATATTTGTATTTTAGAATAGGGTAGGGAATTTTTTATTTTGGGGGGCTTTGTTATTTTATTAGGGGGCTTAGAGTAGGTGTAATTAGTTTAAAATTGTTGTAATATTTTTATTATGTTTGTAAATATTTTATTATTTTCTGTAACTTAGTTCTTTTTTATTTTTTGTACTTTAGATAGTTTATTTAATTTTATTTATTTGTAGCAATTGTGTTTAATTAATTTATTGATAGTGTAGTGTTAGGTTAATTGTAGGTAATTGTAGGTAGTTTATTTAATTATTTTATTGATAGGGTAGTGTTAGGTTTAATTATATCTTAGGTTATGATTTATTTTACAGGTAAATTTGTTATTATTTTAACTAGGTAACTATTAAATAGTTCTTAACTATTTAATAGCTATTGTACCTGGTTAAAATAATTACAAAGTTGCCTGTAAAATAAATATTAATCCTAAAATAGCTATAATATAATTATAATTTATATTGTAGCTATATTAGGATTTATTTTACAGGTAAGTATTTAGCTTTAAATAGGAATCATTTATTTAATAAGAGTTAATTTATTTTGTTAGATAAAAATTATATTTAACTTAGGGGGGTGTTAGTGTTAGGGTTAGACTTAGCTTTAGGGGTTAATCCATTTATTAGAATAGCGGTGAGCTCCGGTCGGCAGATTAGGGGTTAATAATTGAAGGTAGGTGTCGGCGATGTTAGGGAGGGCAGATTAGGGGTTAATACTATTTATGATAGGGTTAGTGAGGCGGATTAGGGGTTAATAACTTTATTATAGTAGCGGTGCGGTCCGCTCGGCAGATTAGGGGTTAATAAGTGTAGGCAGGTGTCGGCGACGTTGTGGGGGGCAGATTAGGGGTTAATAAATATAACATAGGGGTCGGCGATGTTAGGGGTAGCAGATTAGGGGTACATAGGGATAACGTAGGTGGCGGCGATTTGCGGTCGGAAGATTAGGGGTTAATTATTTTAAGTAGCTTGCGGCGACGTTGTGGGGGGCAAGTTAGGGGTTAATAGATATAATACAGGGGTCGGCGGTGTTAGGGGCAGCAGATTAGGGGTACATAAGTATAACGTAGGTGGCGGTCGGCAGATTAGGGGTTAAAAATTTTAATCGAGTGGCGGCGATGTGGGGGGAGCTCGGTTTAGGGGTACATAGGTAGTTTATGGGTGTTAGTGTACTTTAGGGTACAGTAGTTAAGAGCTTTATAAACCGGCGTTAGCCAGAAAGCTCTTAACTCCTGCTATTTTCAGGCGGCTGGAATCTTGTCGTTAGAGCTCTAACGCTCACTGCAGAAACGACTCTAAATACCGGCGTTAGGAAGATCCCATTGAAAAGATAGGCTACGCAAATGGCGTAGGGGGATCTGCGGTATGGAAAAGTCGCGGCTGTAAAGTGAGCGTTAGACCCTTTAATCACTGACTCCAAATACCAGCGGGCGCCCAAAACCAGCGTTAGGAGCCTCTAACGCTGGTTTTGACGGCTACCGCCGAACTCTAAATCTAGGCCTAAATGTGTAAGTCAAATGAAGGGCCAGTAGAGCATACAATATCGCTTTCATATGTATATGAATATATACATGTATATTTATTTGTTAATATGTGTATATACACATATTAAGTTATTAACACATAAATATATATGCATATAAGCATATACATATATATTTACAGGCAACACACATTTCCCCATAGACCACAATGTAAAGGCACTTTTCAGCGTCATTTATTTTTCTAACAACCCCCACACCCCAATTTTAACCCTTAAAAACTGCTTTGTGCAGTTATTCTTTATTTGAAAAAATGCTAGATATATCTATATTTAAGGGTGTTTGGGGCACATTTTAAAGATTAACCAAAGATCTGATCTCTGGTTAATTTTCAGAATGCTTATAATGGCTGGTTATTTATTGCGCTTGTAAACGGGCAAATTTGCCGGTTTATGGGAGTAGGGTAAATAAGCGCTCCACTTGTAATCTAGACATAAATGTTTATGATTCAGATGTTTAATTTTAACACATTTAAATTTGCTTCTTTTATCAGATGTTCTTAGCTCCCTTGGTATCCTATGTTGAAAAGCATATTTAGGTATGCTCTGAGGCAGCAAAGCATACGTGGGAAGTTCTCTGGTGAATGGTAGCTACTGAAATATGCCTCTTTTCATTGGTTTACTAAACATGCTCTGTTAGCTCCCAGTAGAAACTACTTTAACTATGTGTCTTTGCTTTGGGTTAAACACATAGTTAAATGCAAACAATAGCACAACAAAATGATGCTCAGACATATTATTTTTGTACTTTTATTTCCCTTTAAGTATTTCTCCACATCTGTCAAGTTACTGAAGAGAGGACAATGTTTCCTTGCTCTTCATCAGACTGCATTACCTTGATATATTAAAACATCTAATCCTATATATTAATAAAATGGACACAAAATAAGTTATTTCCTTTTTTTAGCTTAGCTCTTAATCCTATGAGCTTATTTTTCTGTGCCTCTTTTATTAATGTGCGGGATAAAAAAAATATATTACCATATTGTACAATTGTAGTAATTTTTCTGATAAAGTCACTGTTTCCTTCAGAACTACTGATAATGAGATATCTAACACATAACTGGTCTTGATTTGTGTATCAAACAGCCGAGGCTGTATTGGGGCACTTGCAGTGTCCTATTAAATTGCAGGTATAATTCACCTTAAAGGGATACGAAACCCAATATTTTCTATAATGATTCAGATAGAGCATGCTGCTACTTTCTAATTTACTCCTATTTACTCCTATTATAAATTTTTCTTTGTTCTCTTGCTATCTCTTTTTAAAAAGCAGGCATGTAATGCTTAGGAGCCGGACCATTTTTGGTTGAGAACCTTGGTTACAATTGCTAATTTGTGGCTATATGTAGTTACCAATAAGCAAGCACTATGCAGGGTGCTGAACCTAAAATGGACAGGCTCCTAAGTATTACATTCCTACTTTTTAAATAAAGAGAACAAAGAAAAATTGATAATAGGAGTAAATTAGAAAGTTACTTAAAATTGCTGCTCTATCTGAATCATCAAACAAAAAGTTTTGGGTTTAGTGTCCCTTTAAGCTCTTTTTTGTAAAGATTGGCATCCCCTGCTCTAGCTCAATTGGCTGAGCTAGAGCAGGGGGCGGTGCTACACAAAGAAATCCTTATACAATGACAACAGTGGGCAGTGGCCAAATGGTGTTGGATGCCCTCTTGTTTAATGACAGGTTTGTCCGTCACTTAGTACGAGGTTGTGAATAGGCCTTGTTGTAAAGATGAGATCTTGTTCGAAATTTGAAATTAATTGTGCATTGCTTCATTTATCTTTTCCAGCATTTTGTTGGTGGGAGTTCCTGCCAACATCATATAGAGGGCCCCATGTATGAAATGGCGTGCGCACAAGCTTCTCAACGTGAGAAGTTGTCCGCACGCCTTTGTTCCATTCGGGCAGCGGAACTGTTCTTCCACTGGCTCGAATAAGTGTGTAATTCCCGCCCCTTCACTCACGCCAGAGAAGGGGCTGTCAATCAGAGGTGGTGAAGAGTGTAAGAAGCCACAGTCTAATGACAGTTCATGAGCAGACTCCTTGTTATCTAGTCTATTCACTAGCCTAGACGTTTTATGACATCAGGTTAAGATAAAACTTCCTGCAAAGGCTGTGACTAGAAGCACAAATGTAGTGTACAAAAGAAATAAAAGGTCAAATAGATGAACAATACATATTGCAAGTATAAGCAACTGCTTAGTGCTTTTTTATTACAACAATGAAACAGACTGTTTAATTAGCATCTCTTTAAGGAATAGAATATACATTTCCCAATCTAACAACAACCCTCTACCTCTGTCTATGCCCCTCTTGCTTTGCACCATGAATATTTATGATAAAGACTAAGTTCATTGTAAACAAAAATGCAAATAGTTTGCTAATATTTTTAGGTTGTTTTTTCAGTTGAGATCTTTCATCGTTAATCATAAACCAATTACATATTAGAAATGTAAAGTTACCCTTTTTATCATATTCTAAAAGCATTTATGTAATTTGCAAATTGTATTTTCAGGAAGAATAAACTAATATATTAGCTTTACAGAATCAAGTAACTGCCCAAAAAATAAATGAAATAAAATAAAAAATAAAAGAAATAAATAATATATATAGCAATTTATATTTAGGCACTGCAGCTCTCCGGCAACTGTGGCAGATGTGCTGGTGGTTGCTTGGACTGTACTATGCAGCAGGCTATAAATTTAGTTCATTATTCCAAAAGTACAAAAGGAGCAAAAAAAAAAGTGCCCATGTCTAGCACACATACAGTGCAGGTGGCTCTCAGAAAGGGACATCTGCTACAGGATGTGTTCAGAAATATAAAGAGATGCATTTTGTTCTATGTATAAAAATAAAGGGTGCACTGTGTGCCTATATCTACACTGTATATGATGTAGTGGCCTTCCCCCCATAATTAGAAGTGTAACATTGGAGAATTTAAAGGAATATAATACATTTAATTGTACCTATAGTCCACTGATTACCAGAGATGTTTGCAATGTTACTTTTCTTGTAAACGTTCCTAGGAAATCTATCTATCTATCTATCTATCTATCTATCTATCTATCTATCTTTCTATCTAATCATCTATCTATCTGCCTGTATATATGCCTATCTATCTATCTATCTATCTATCTATCTATCTATCTATCTATCAATCATCTATCTATCTATCTATCTATCTATATCTATCTATCATGATCTATCTATCTATCTATCTATCTGTCTGTCTGTCTCTATGCCTATCTATCTATCTATCTATCTATCTATCTATCTATCTATCTATCATCTATCTATCTATCTATCTATCTATCTATCTATCTATCTATCTATCTATCTATCTATATATCATGATCTATCTATCTATCTATCTATCTATCTATCTATCTATCATCTATCTATCTATCATCTATCTATCTATCTATCTATCTATATATCATGATCTATCTATCTATCTATCTATCTATCATCTATCTATCTATCTATCTATCTATCTATCTATCTATCTATCTATCCATCTATCTTTAGTTCTGTCTCTCTAAATGTTTCCTATCTAAGCATTGGTTTGTCTGTATGTGTCTGTCAGTCTAGATGTTTATTTAACAATTTATTTGTCTGTCTTTCTGTCAATCATTCTACGTATCATATGGACCTGTCTGCGCAAACTGATTCACTTAGGTTTGTACATTAGCATTTATTGCTAACATTAACTGAGCAGTTTACAATAACTGTAGTAGCAGGAAACACAGCAAAGGCCTTTACTGCTTGTTTAGTAGCTTTGCACATAGTCCTCTCGTTGGTGGTTCTTGATTGGAAAAGGATGCAAAGCATCCCCAATCTTCCATTTTGTAACCTCACTTTTCTGAGGAGGAAGGTAAAAAGGTAACAATTTCAACTCAATTTTCCCCTGTCCTTTTAGGTATGGCCACATCCCACAACTACCTAACTAAACCCCAGAATCATCTGGCTCACTTCTCACAAAACCTGTAACTCTACAACCCCCTGCCCTGACCCTGTCCATGGAACAACCATGAGAACACCTCCACTCACCCTATCTCCACTCATGGAACACACATGAGAACACCTCCACTCACCCTATCTCCACTCATGGAACACCCATGAGAACACCTCCACTCACCCTATCTCCACTCATGGAACACACATGAGAACACCTCCACTCACCCTATCTCCACTCATGGAACACCCATGAGAACACCTCCACTCACCCTATCTCCACTCATGGAACACCCATGAGAACACCTCCACTCACCCTATCTCCACTCATGGAACACACATGAGAACACCTCCACTCACCCTATCTCCACTCATGGAACACCCATGAGAACACCTCCACTCACCCTATCTCCACTCATGGAACACACATGAGAACACCTCCACTCACCCTATCTCCACTCATGGAACACCCATGAGAACACCTCCACTCACCCTATCTCCACTCATGGAACACACATGAGAACACCTCCACTCACCCTATCTCCACTCATGGAACACCCATGAGAACACCTCCCCTCACCCTATCTCCACTCATGGAACACACATGAGAACACCTCCACTCACCCTATCTCCACTCATGGAACAACCATGAGAACACCTCCACTCACCCTATCTCCACTCATGGAACACCCATGAGAACACCTCCACTCACCCTATCTCCACTCATGGAACACACATGAGAACACCTCCACTCACCCTATCTCCACTCATGGAACACCCATGAGAACACCTCCACTCACCCTATCTCCACTCATGGAACACACATGAGAACACCTCCACTCACCCTATCTCCACTCATGGAACACCCATGAGAACACCTCCACTCACCCTATCTCCACTCATGGAACACCCATGAGAACACCTCCACTCACCCTATCTCCACTCATGGAACACACATGAGAACACCTCCACTCACCCTATCTCCACTCATGGAACACCCATGAGAACACCTCCACTCACCCTATCTCCACTCATGGAACACATATGAGAACACCTCCACTCACCATATCTCCACTCATGGAACACCCATGAGAACACCTCCACTCACCCTATCTCCACTCATGGAACACCCGCAACTAAAGCTAGGAGTGTTTGTCCCTCTATTTCATGTCTGCCTGTCTATGGTATATCTACCTGTATTGTCTGCTTGCTTTTTTTTGTAGATCTGTCCATATACTCTTTATTTAATAAATGAGTTGCAAGATAAGCAACGAGAAAGAGTGCCTTGCCCCCCATATAATTTGAAGTGGTTACTATATAATATCTACAAGTGTTTTTCAAAATAATCACTCATTTCATAAAGTTTATTAACAGAATCGATACACACTCACACTATTAAAAATACTTATAGTGAAAGTAAAGTACCCGGTTTTATAAAAATACTATTAAAAACAGGGGCACTTTCATTCATGAAACTTTACATTGCAGCGTAATTTTACAAATACCTTTTTCTGCAGCAAAGCCGGATCAGTGATCCCCCGCCCACATCTCCTCTGTACTTAGGTCAGCAATGACGAAACCGTCTTCCTCCAATCATGGCATGCACCCCAGAGCGTCCATCCCGTGAGGCCACGCCATGATTAGAGGAAGCCGGTTTTGTCATTGCTGTGCTAAGTACAGCATGAGAAGCGGGAGGGGGGTCGCCGATCCGGCTTTTCTGAAGAAAAAGGTATTTGTAAAAGTACGCTGCAATGTAAAGTTTCATGAATGAAAGTTCCTATGTTTTTAATAGTATTTTTTAAAACTCCAGGCACTAATTCATGAGAATTTACATTCACTTTAAACTCTGCAGAGTAAATTGGAAACAAACTTGTGCGAAAATGTAACCATTCAGTATGAACTGTGGAATGACCATTATAAGTATGCTCTATTAATTCTTTGTACAAGGAAACAATGTCCCTCTATGCTGGGAGATGTTTGATATTTTAGCCCTTTTATTATCGTGGAGAGGAAAGAAATGCAGGTAAAATTATAGTACTGGATCACACATGGCAAAATAACCAAATACCGGTATTGAATATCAAGCAATCACCACTCTGAAAACAATCTAACCAGTCATACACGAATGTACAAATATAACTATCCCTCATTGGCTAAACTCTTTCTATAGCGGAGCTGGTATTATTCTATACCTTGCCATGTACTAATAATTTATGTGGAAGCCTAATTCCATATCATACATCCTCCACGGGAATTAGAGACATGAAACTCCAAAAATCTTTTCATGATTTTGATAGAACGTGCAATTTTAAACAACTTTCAAATTTACTTCTGATATCAAATTTTCTTCATTATTCTGTTATCCTTTGCTGAAGGAGTAGCACTACTGGCAGCTAGATGAACACATCTAGTTAGCCAATCAGAAGAGACAAATGTGTGCAGGCACCAATCAGCAGCTAGCTCCCACTAGTGTAGGAATGTGCATATTATTTTTCAACAAAGGATACCAAGAGTATGAAAATGGAATTGAACTTAAAAGTGTATTAAAATCACACGCTCTATCTGAATCATGCAAGTTTAATTTTGACGTCCCGCTCCCTTTAATACAGCATATTGTTCCATGTCTGTTTCCTATTGACTCTGCAGAGTGTTTTTAATAGTGTGAGTGTGTATCAATTCTGTTAATGAACTTAATTGAATGAATGATTACTTTGAAGCACATTTGTAGATAATATAAAGTAACCACTCAAAATTCTAATTGGGGCAAGGCACTCTTTCCTGTTGCTTATCTTGCAACTCATTTTTTTATGAGTCTTCCTCGTGTCATTACCCCACTATAAGTGCTTAACATGATTTATACATAATTATAGCACTTGTAGTTATATATTATATGTGCATCTCCTTGTTAACCCTTCATTAAACTTTATTGTCTTATGCCCCTTCATACAAATGTGTTGCCTGGCAGTGAATGTGTTAATGGTAGGCCTCCCTATTTAGCATGCCTTAGTAGTATTCCTAGCTGCAATGTTTTGTACCAGACCCGCCACCCTTGCAACTTGTATCTTTGTCAGATGCACCTCAGGCTGTAAAGCACAATATTCTCTACCCAACAGAAACAAAAAATGTTACATTTCTTTTCTTCTTTTTCCCTTGCAAATAGTACAATGTTAGCTGCAAAATGCAGACGCTGTACAAGCCTCCGTAGGTACCTTACCCTTTAACGTTTAACCAAGGTTGTATCACATCCTTAAGCAACTAGCTTCTTCTACAAAGTGCGCATTCATGTCATCTGTACATAACACACTGGTGTGCTGCAGAAAAGGTCACTAAAAGCTGCTAACCTGTGTCCAGAGAGGCCGTCATTTCCATACAGCCCTAGGCCAGTGCGCAGCATGTAACTTCTTCAGTTATGTTTCTCTTTTTTTTGTTTCTTTGTAACCATTTCCTCCATTAGATGTAACATCCAACATTTTCTTAACTTATACCGTATGGGGAGGGGCAATGCTTGTTGTCTCATTAAAGCTGTGGCTCTATATTTTGTCTCTGACTTCTGCGCGTTAGCTTTGGGTAACAGTAACTTGGGTAGCCGTATAGTAGCTAAAATAGACAAAAGAAATGTATTTATGCATCAGCTGCCATAACAGAAACTTAGAATTAAATAGCAGCTCATTTAGTTTGTCCAATGGAAAGTCTTTGTCAACAGATTGATGGCCCTCATTTATCAAAGGGAACTTTGTCCAGAATCACATCCAACAGGCAGCATTCGTTGCCCACAGATATCTTTTTGCAAGAAATTGCTTGTGAAGCCGCTCCCCCTGGTCTTGTGCAACCGATTGGGCAAAAGCAGAACTTTTCAATTATCCTGGCAGAAAGGCTAAGTATCAGCGGTTTTAAGATCACAGCTACTTAAAGGGACAGTGTACTCCAGAATTGTTATTGTTTAAAAAGATAATGCCTTTATTACCCATTCCCCAGTTTTGTATAACCAACATGGTTATATTAATACAATTTTCACCTCTGTGATTACCTTGTAACTAAGCCTCTGCAGACTGCCCCCTTATCTCAGTTCTTTTGACAGACTTTCATTTAGCCAATCAGTGCCCTCTCACTTGTAAATAAACGGGCGTGGTCACTATGGCCTAGATTTGGAGTTTTGTCGGTAAGGACCCGCGTAGCTAACGCAGGCTTTTTTCTGGCCACACCATAAAAATAACTCTGGTATTGAGAGTCCACATAAAGGCTGCGTTAGGCTCCAAAAAAGGAGCGTAGAGCATTTTTAACGCAGCTTCAACTCTCAATACCAGAGTTGCTTATGCAAGCGGCCAGCCTCAATAGAAAACAATGGGGCTGTTTGAGCTGAAAAAAAACCTAACACCTGCAAAAAAGCCGCGTTCAGCTCTTAACGCAGCCCCCTTGTTTGCTATGTGGAAACACCTCCTAAGTCTGCACCTAACACCCTAACATGTACCCCGAGTCTAAACACCCCTAACCTTACACTTATTAACCCCTAATCCGCCGTCCCCGCTATCGCTGACACCTGCATTTTATTTTTAACCCCTAATCTGCCGCTCCGTAAACCGCCGCTACTTACATTATCCTTATGTACCCCTAATCTGCTGCCCCTAACACCGCCGACCCCTATATTATATTTATTAACCCCTAATCTGCCCCCCACAACGTCGCCTCCACCTGCCTACACTTATTAACCCCTAATCTGCCGACCGGACCGCACTGCTATTATTATAAAGTTATTAACCCCTAATCCGCCTCACTAACCCTATAATAAATAGTATTAACCCCTAATCTGCCCTCCCTAACATCGCCGACACCTAACTTCAAACATTTACCCCTAATCTGCCGACCGGAGCTCACCGCTATTCTAATAAATGTATTAACCCCTAAAGCTAAGTCTAACCCTAACACTAACACCCCCCTAAGTTAAATATAATTTTATTCTAACGAAATAAATTAACTCTTATTAAATAAATTATTCCTATTTAAAGCTAAATACTTACCTGTAAAATAAATCCTAATATAGCTACAATATAAATTATAATTACATTGTAGCTATTTTAGGATTAATATTTATTTTACAGGCAACTTTGTAATTATTTTAACCAGGTACAATAGCTATTAAATAGTTAAGAACTATTTAATAGTTACCTAGTTAAAATAATTACAAAATTACCTGTAAAATAAATCCTAACCTAAGTTACAATTAAACCTAACACTATACTATCATTAAATTAATTAAATAAAATACCTACAATTACCTACAATTAAACCTAACACTACACTATCAATACATTAATTAAATACAATACCTACAAATAAATACATTTAAATAAACTAACTAAAGTACAAAAAATAAAAAAGAACTAAGTTACAAAAAATAAAAAAATATTTACAAACATAAGAAAAATATTACAACAATTTTAAACTAATTACACCTACTCTAAGCCCCCTAATAAAATAACAAAGCCCCCCAAAATAAAAAAATGCCCTACCCTATTCTAAATTACTAAAGTTCAAAGCTCTTTTACCTTACCAGCCCTGAACAGGGCCCTTTGTGGGGCATGCCCCAAGAAGTTCAGCTCTTTTGCCTATAAAAAAAAACATACAATACCCCCCCCCAACATTACAACCCACCACCCACATACCCCTAATATAACCCAAACCCCCCTTAAATAAACCTAACACTAAGCCCCTGAAGATCTTCCTACCTTGTCTTCACCCTGCCAGGTTCACCGATCGGTCCAGAAGAGCTCCTCCGATGTCCTGATCCAAGCCCAAGCGGGGTGCTGAAGAGGTCCATGATCCGGCTGAAGTTATCATCCAAGCGGGAGCTGAAGAGGTCCATGATCCGGCTGAAGTCTTCATTCAAGCGGGGCAGAAGAGGTCTTCCATCCGATTGAAGTCTTCATCCAAGCGGGATCTTCTATGGTCATCCATCCGGAGCGGAGCGGCAGGATCCTGAAGACCTCCTACGCGGAACATCCATCCTGGCCGACGACTGAACGACGAATGACGGTTCCTTTAAATGATGTCATCCAAGATGGCGTCCCTCGAATTCCGATTGGCTGATAGGATTCTATCAGCCAATCGGAATTAAGGTAGGAATATTCTGATTGGCTGATGGAATCAGCCAATCAGAATCAAGTTCAATCCGATTGGCTGATTAATTTAAAGTTAGGGGGTTTAGGGTTAGGGGTTAATAGTTTAATTTAATGTTTTGCAATGTGGGGGGCCGGTGGTTTAGGGGGTTAATACATTTATTTTCATAGTAGCCTATTGACATCTGCTAAAGAAATGCACACCACATCAAGCTAATGATATTCTCTCTCTTCTGCTTTCAGGTACTTGAATAGTATCCCTGCTCATCTGCAACCTATTCACTGCATTCTACTGCTCTCTCCTCTCCTGTAACTCTCTTTTGGTACATGAATAGTATCCCTGCTCATTTGCAACCTATTCACTGCATTCTACTGTTCTCTCCTCTCCTGTAACTCTCTTTTGGTACATGAATAGTATCCCTGCTCATCTGCAACCTATTTACTGCATTCTACTGCTCTCTCCTCTCCTGTAACTCTCTTTTGGTATGTGAATAGTATCCCTGCTCATCTGCAACCTATTCATTGCATTCTACTGCTCTCTCCTCTCCTGTAACTCTCTTTTGGTACATGAATAGTATCCCTGCTTATCTGCAACCTATTCACTGGATTCTACTGTTCTCTCCTCTCCTGTAACTCTCTTTTGGTACATGAATAGTATCCCTGCTTATCTGCAACTTATTCACTGGATTCTACTGTTCTCTCCTCTCCTGTAACTCTCTTTTGGTACGTGAATAGTATCCCTGCTTATCTGCAACCTATTCACTGCATTCTACTGCTCTCTCCTCTCCTGTAACTCTCTTTTGGTAAGTGAATAGTATCCCTGCTCATCTGCAACCTATTCACTGCATTCTACTGCTCTCTCCTCTCCTGTAACTCTCTTTTGGTACATGAATAGTATCCCTGCTCATCTGCAACCTATTTACTGCATTCTACTGCTCTCTCCTCTCCTGTAACCCTCTTTTGGTATGTGAATAGTATCCCTGCTCATCTGCAACCTATTCACTGCATTCTACTGCTCTCTCCTCTCCTGTAACTCTGTTTTGGTATGTGAATAGTATCCATGCTCATCTGCAACCTATTTACTGCATTCTACTGCTCTCTCCTCTCCCGTAACTCTCTTTTGGTATGTGAATAGTATCCTTGCTCATCTGCAACCTATTCACTGCATTCTACTGCTCTCTCCTCTCCTGTAACTCTCTTTTGCTTTGCATTTATTGTAATGTTATCCTAATGTCTTACTTCTAGTGTTTTGTTAATTGGCCTTGTGATGTCCAATCCTTATCAATACCTGCTATTAATCTTAAATGTATAGCTGTTATATGCCATAGCTCCAACCTCCTCAAAATGTTACTGTCTTGTTTATCTTAACTTATCTCACCCTGACCTGACCACAATCTAACTTTCAATTGGCCTTTTAAATTGTCTTTTGACTTAGCAAATAAGTAATTTAGTGGACCCTGCTGACTGTATATTTAACACTAGATTGACTCTTTGTGAAAAGCTAGTATATGCATGCCTATCCCATTTCCTTACATTAGGCTTCCTCCTCGACTCACTGCAATCTGGATTTTGTCCCCCATCACTCCACAGAAACAGCAATTGTTAAGGTTACCAACAACCTACTTACAGCAAAATCAAAAGGCCACTTCTAGCTGCTTATCCTCCTTGATCTGTCCACAGTCTTAGATACTGTTGACCAACCTCTTTTGCTCCAAACCCTCCAATCCTTCGGCATTTGTAAAACAGTCCTCTAGTGGTTCTCTTCCTACCTGTCAAACCGTACCTTTAGTGAAGCCTTCTCTGGGGCCTCCTTTGTCCCGTCACCATTTTCTGTTGGGGTACCACTAGGCTTTGTCCTCGGTCCCCTTCTCTTCTCAATCTACACATCAAAATTAGATTCTCTAATAAAGTCCCACGGGTTCCAATATCATTTGTATGCGGATGACACCCAAATATACTTCTCTGCACTAGACCTATCTCCTTCCTTGCTAACACGTGTCACTAACTGTCTTTCTCACATCTCTTCCTGGATGTTCTTTCACTACCTCAAGCTAAATCTCTCCAAAACCGAGCTCCTTATTTCTCTTGTTAGGTGTATCCAGTCCACGGAAAATCCATTACTTGTGGGATATTCTCCTTCCCAACAGGAAGTTGCAAGAGGATCACCCACAGCAGAGCTGCTATATAGCTCCTCCCCTAACTGCCATATCCAGTCATTCTCTTGCAAGCTCTCAACATAGCTGGAGGTAGTAAGAGGAAAGTGGTAAAATATAGTTAGTTTTTTCTTCAATCAAAAGTTTGTTTTTAAATGGTACCGGAGTTGTGCTATTTTATCTCAGGCAGCATTTAGAAGAAGAATCTGCCTGCTTTTTTCTATGATCTTAGCAGAAGTAACTAAGATCCACTGCTATTCTCACATATGTCTGAGGAGTGAGGTAACTTCAGAGGGAGAATGGCGTGCAGGGTATCCTGCAATAAGGTATGTGCAGTTAAGTTTTTCTAGGGATGGAATTTGCTAGAAAATGCTGCTGATATCGGTATAATGTAAGTTAAAGCCTAAATACAGTGATTCAATAGCGACTAGTATCAGGCTTGCTATCAGAGGTATATACTCTGATTAATGTGCAATATAAAACACTTGCTGGAATGTTTAATCGTTTATATATATGCTTTGGTGATAAAACTTATTGGGGCCTAGTTTTTTCCACATGGCTGGCTTTATTTTTGCCTAGAAACAGTTTCCTGAGGCTTTCCACTGTTATAGTATAAAAGTTACAGTTGGTGCAGTTAAAATTACAAACTGATAGTGAAGGAATATGTACAGCGCCAATACAGGCTAAGGGATAAATATAAACACTAAAAGATACAAAAACACTAAAAGATACAATATATACCTGCTAAGGCTAAAAAAGGATGTATTACAAATAAATAGTTGGTACCAATAGAAGGATAAAATGCTTAAAAACAATGGTAAGGTAGAGTAATGTTCTGAAAAACTCACAAAGTGCAAATGGCAATGAGGGTATAAGAAACTAAAATGGTGAAATCCACGTGTGGGTGCGGATACACAAATAAGCAAAGTGTTTATGCAACATAAATGTGCAACATAATATGGGCATAAATGTGCAAATGTTTTACAACATAGGTGAGAGTAATTGTGAACACTGTGTTTAAAATATAAAGAAGAATCGATTCACAACCAATAAGCAAAAAATTCACAAAAAATCACAAAAAATCACAAAAATATAATGAATAGTCCTGATGACACTGCAGTGCAAAAATAAGTCACAGGTAAGTTGATACCATTGGGTGACAAATGTGGAAGAAGGTGATGTGACATAAGGTAAAAACGAAAAATATGTGGAAAAAATAATCAAAAAAAATCCAGTGAAAAAACAAAAATCAAAAACCAAAATGATGTTCAACAAAAGATCAAAAAAGAACAAAAAAGGGTGTTGTAATCCAAATAACAGTAAATTAAAAAGGAATCATATGAAGGAACCTTGAATCCTGAGGGGGAGAGTTCCCAGGCGAATCCTAACAACGGTCAGCTCTTTGTCCAATGTCCTAGAAATGTTGGTAAGCATTATTCCAAGTTTTTTAACCACTTTGAGGACTTGTTACGCTATGTTACTCCTTTTTTTACAGGGACATTTCTAGGACATTGGACAAAGAGCTGACCGTTGTTAGGATTCGCCTAGGATTTGTCTTAGCGCTTGGCTACCATACCTTATTCTCCACATAAAATTACAAACTGAGACATTCAGCTTCCCTCAGCAGTCCCCTGCATGCTATAGGACATCTCTGAAGGGCTCAAAAGGCTTCAAAAGTAGGAGCTGTGGCAGTTGTTATGACTGTTTAAAAAACATATTTTTTGTTTTGTTAAAGGGCCATAATACCCAAATGTTTAAACACTTGAAAGTGATGCAGCATAGCTGTAAAAAGCTGACTAGAAAATATCACCTGAACATCTCTATGTAAAAAAGAAAGATATTTTACATCAAAAGTTCCTCAGTAGCTACCTCCCATTGTAAAGGATTTCTAAGCAGCATTTTAGTGTGTTTGTCCTGGGACATCTGAAGGGATGAGCATCGTGAACTCTCATATTATTTCACCAATCAGGTAAAGGAAGCTTACTATGAAATCTCATGAGAGTTAAGTCAAATCTCATGAGATCACAGTAAGAGTTCATGACCTCAGCACTGCTGATGCTGATTGGCTGCTGTTCATTTCTTCATTTTTTTTTTTTTTTTTTTACCTGCAGCTGAGAGCAGCTGAGTATAACTTTTTACACAGAACTTACTCTGCTGAGCTGAGTAAATTGTGAGGTAAAATATCTTCCTTTTTTACATAGAGATGCTCAGGTGATATTTTCCTGTCAGCTTTTTAGAGTTATACTACATCAGTTTCAAGTGATTTAGCATATGAGTATTATGTCCCTTTAATCTGTTTTTTGTATTAAGGGGTTAATCATCCATTTGCAAGTGGGTGCAATGCTCTGCTAACTTGTTACATACACTGTAAAAATTTCGTTAGTTTAACTGCCTTTTTTCATTGTTATTTCAAATTTTGGCAAAATTTGTTTCTCTTAAAGGCACAGTAACGTTTTTTTTTTTTTTTTATATATTGCTTGTTAACTTGATTTAAAGTGTTTTCCAAGCTTGCTAGTCTCATTGCTAGTCTGTATAAACATGTCTGACATAGAGGAAACTCCTTGTTCATTATGTTTAAAAGCCATGGTGGAACCCCATAGGAGAATGTGTACTAAATGTATTGATTTCACTTTAACCAATAAAGATCAGCTGTTATCTTTAAAAGAATTATCACCAGAGGATTCTGACGAGGGGGAAGTTATGCCGACTAACTCTCCCTACGTGTCGGACCCTTTGACTCCCGCTCAAGGGACTCACGCTAAAATGGTGGCAAGTACAAAAATGGCGGCAAGCCCATAGCGATTACTTTGCAGGACATGGCGGCAATCATGGATAATACCCTGTCAGCGGTATTAGCCAGACTGCCTGAATTCAGAGGAAAGCGCGATAGCTCTGGGGTTAGACGTAATACAGATCGCGCAGATGTTTTAAGGCCCATGTCTGATACTGCGTCACAATATGCAGAAGCTGAGGAAGAGCTTCAGTCTGTGGGTGACGTCTCTGACTCGGGGAAACCTGATTCAGATATGTCTACTTTTAAATTTAAGCTTGAGAACATCCGGGTGTTGCTTGGAGAGGTTTTAGCTGCTCTGAATGACTGTGACACAATTGCAGTGCCAGAGAAATTGTGTAGACTGGATAAATACTACGTGGTGCCGGTGTGTACTGACGTTTTTTCCAATACCTAAAAGGTTTACAGAAATTATTACTAAGGAGTGGGACAGACCCGGTGTGCCGTTTTCCCCCCCTCCTATTTTTAGAAAAATGTTTCCAATAGACGCCACCACACGGGACTTATGGCAGACGGTCCCTAAGGTGGAGGGAGCAGTTTCTACTTTAGCAAAGCGTACCACTATCCCTGTCGAGGACAGTTGTGCTTTTTCAGATCCAATGGATAAAAAATTAGAAGGTTACCTTAAGAAAATGTTTATTCAACAAGGTTTTATCCTGCAGCCCCTTGCATGCATTGCTCCTGTCACTGCTGCTGCGGCGTTCTGGTTTGAGTCTCTGGAAGAGGCCTTTCAGACAGCTACTCCATTGACTGAAATACTTGACAAGCTTAGAACACTTAAGCTAGCTAATTCTTTTGTTTCTGATGCCATTGTTCATTTGACTAAACTAACGGCTAAGAATTCTGGATTCACCATCCAGGTGCGTAGGGCGCTATGGCTTAAATCTTGGTCAGCTGACGTGACTTCAAAGTCTAAATTACTTAACATTCCCTTCAAGGGGCAGACCCTATTCGGGCCTGGTTTGAGAAAAATTATTGCTGACATTACTGGAGGTAAGGGTCATACCCTTCCTCAGGACAGGGCCAAATCAAGGGCCAAACAGTCTAATTTTCGTGCCTTTCGAAACTTCAAGGCAGGTGCAGCATCAACTTCCTCTGCTACAAAACAAGAGGGAACTTTTGCGCAATCCAAGCTTGCCTGGAAATCTAACCAGGCCTGGAGCAAAGGCAAGCAGGCAGGAAAGCCTGCTGCTGCCTCTAAAACAGCATGAAGGAACGGCCCCCTATCCGGCAACGGATTTAGTAGTGGGCAGACTTTCTCTCTTCGCCCAGGCGTGGGCAAGAGATGTTCAGGATCCTTGGGCGTTGGAGATCATATCTCAGGGATATCTTCTGGACTTCAAAGCTTCCCCCCCACAAGGGTGATTTCACCTTTCGAGATTATCTGTAAACCAGATAAAGAAAGAGGCATTCTTACGCTGTGTGCAAGACCTCCTAATAATGGGAGTGATCAATCCAGTTCCACAGATGGAACAAGGACAGGGATTTTATTCAAATCTGTTTGTGGTTCCCAAAAAAGAGGGAACCTTCAGACCAATTTTGGATCTAAAGATCTTAAACAAATTCCTCAGAGTTCCATCGTTCAAAATGGAAACTATTCGGACAATCCTACCTATGATCCAGGAGGGTCAGTACATGACCACAGTGGATTTGAAGGATGCTTACCTTCACATACCGATTCACAAAGATCATCATCGGTTCCTAAGGTTTGCCTTTCTAGACAGGCATTACCAGTTTGTGGCTCTTCCCTTAGGGTTAGCTACAGCTCCAAGAATTTTTACAAAGGTTCTGGGGTCTCTTCTGGCGGTCCTAAGACCACGGGGCATAGCAGTGGCCCCTTATCTAGACGACATCCTGATACAGGCGTCAAACTTCCAAATTGCCAAATCTCATACGGACATAGTGTTGGCATTTCTGAGGTCGCATGGGTGGAAAGTGAACAAGGGAAAGAGTTCTCTATCACCCCTCACAAGGGTTTCCTTCCTAGGAACTCTGATAGATTCTGTAGAAATGAAAATTTACCTGACGGAGTCCAGGTTATCAAAGATTCTAAATTCCTGCCGTGTTCTTCACTACATTCCGCGCCCTTCGGTGGCTCAGTGCATGGAAGTGATCGGCTTAATGGTAGCGGCGATGGACAAAGTGCCATTTGTGCGCCTACATCTCAGACCGCTGCAATTATGCATGCTCAGTCAGTGGAATGGGGATTACACAGATTTGTCCCCTCTGCTAAATCTGGATCAAGAGACCAGATATTCTCTTCTCTGGTGGCTATCTCGGGTCCATCTGTCCAAAGGTATGACCTTTTGCAGGCCAGATTGGACAATTGTAACAACAGATGCCAGCCTTCTAGGTTGGGGTGCAGTCTGGAATTCCCTGAAGGCTCAGGGATCGTGGATTCAGGAGGAGAAACTCCTCCCAATAAATATTCTGGAGTTAAGAGCAATATTTAATGCTAGTTCTAGCTATGCCTCAGTTAGCAACCCTGAGGTTCATCAGATTTCAGTCGGACAACATCACGACTGTGGCTTACATCAACCATCAAGGGGGGACCAGGAGCTCCCTAGCGATGTTAGAAGTCTCCAAGATAATTCGCTGGGCAGAGACTCACTCTTGACATCTATCAGCGATCCATATCCCAGGTGTAGAGAACTGGGAGGCGGATTTTCTAAGTCGTCAGACTTTTCATCCGGGGGAGTGGGAACTCCATCCGGAGGTGTTTGCTCAATTGGTTCATCGTTGGGGCACACCAGAATTGGATCTCATGGCGTCTCGCCAGAATGCCAAGCTTCCTTGTTACGGATCCAGGTCCAGGGACCCAGAAGTGACGCTGATAGATGCTCTAGCAGCACCGTGGTTCTTCAACCTGTCTTATGTGTTTCCACCGTTTCCTCTGCTCCCTTGACTGATTGCCAAAATCAAACAGGAGAGAGCATCGGTGATCTTGATCGCGCCTGCGTGGCCATGCAGGACCTGGTATGCAGACCTGGTGGACATGTCATCCTTTCCACCTTGGCCTCTGCCTCTGAGACAAGACCTTCTACTACAAGGTCCTTTCAATCATCCAAATCTAATTTCTCTGAGACTGACTGCCTGGAGATTGAACGCTTGATTTTATCAAGGCGTGGCTTCTCAGAGTCAGTCATTGATACCTTAATACAGGCACGAAAGCCTGTAACCAGGAAAATCTACCATAAGATATGGCGCAAATATCTTCATTGGTATGAATCCATGATTTACTCATGGAGTAAGGTTAGGATTCCTAGGATATTGTCCTTTCTCCAAGAGGGTTTGGATAAAGGATTATCAGATAGTTCTTTAAAGGAACAGATTTCTGCTCTGTCTATCCTTTTGCACAAGCGTCTGGCAGAGGTTCCAGACGTCCAGGCATTTTGTCAGGCTTTGGTTAGAATTAAGATTGTGTTTAAACCTGTTGCTCCTCCATGGAGCTTAAACTTGGTTCTTAAGGTTCTTCAAGGAGTTCCTTTTGAACCCCTTCATTCCATTGATATCAAACTTTTATCTTGGAAAGTTCTGTTTTTGATGGCTATTTCCTCGGCTCGTAGAGTCTCTGAGTTTTCAGCTTTACAATGTGATTCTCCTTAACTGATTTTCCATACAGATAAAGTGGTTCTGCGTACAAAACCTGGGTTTTTACCTAAGGTAGTTTCCAACAAGAATATCAATCAAGAGATTGTTGTTCCATCATTGTGTCCTAATCCTTCTTCAAAGAAGGAACGTCTTTTACATAATTTGGACGTAGTCCGTGCTTTAAAGTTTTACTTACAAGTGACTAAAGATTTTTGTCAAACATCTTCCCTGTTTGGAGGAATAAACCAAGGGATGGTAATAGAGTGCGCCAAATACATAAAAAAAAGGAAATTAGAAATTTGGTAAAAAACTGTGTCTGAAATGTGTATTAAAGAGGTGTGAAATGGAAGTGAAGTGAAACCAAGTGTGAAGTGAATACTTTTGAAATAGTGATTGTCAACTACTAATGTAGAATGTGCTATAGAATATATAAAACAAAACAGTGATAAGTGTTCTTTTGCTGTGCCGAAAAATATATCAATCTGTGAAATACCAATTTTTGTGTAACTGTAAATCATCACATAAATATCATTGGCAATAAACACAAATAATAAAGCAATATAGCAACAAACTAGTGAAAAAAATGAAAAATATGTATAGAATGCCACAATAATAATGAAATAAAAAAGTGCTTATCGTGTAAATGAGTCCCAAATGGAAGAAAATGACTTATGCCGTCAAAGTCTCTGTGAATAGGATGAAAAAATTCTTGTCACAGTGTAGGTGTTCGATGTGCAGCAGGCAGCTGGTCTTTGATGATGTCTGATCAGAACAAATCTAAAGATGGAACAAGAAAAAGACAGCGCCTCATAGTGCAAATAAATTTCAAAAGAAGAAGGGGTGTGCAATCACATCAGAGAACGTCAAATGTCGAAATACTCACAAGAGCATTGGCACCCTTAGAGAAGAAGGTGCAAATGTGCAGGCTGATGTTTATTCAGCAGTCAGTACGCTGTGTAATGGAAATCCAGGTTCCCACTGATGTAGCCGTGGACTCTACTCCGCAGTCTAAGACAGGATTCTCTGGAGCTGTGCTGTATGGGAGAAAACAGGCAAATCTCCCCTGCGTGTAACCCAACCGGCACCCGGGTCGGTGTTTAAGATGGACAGTTCACAATGAAAATAATCTGTCAGTGACAGAATAACTTGGCATGTGAATAAAAAAGCCGCAAAAGTCAGGCTATAGTATAAAAGTATTTAAAAGTATTTATTGTTTGAGCTATAGACGCGTTTCTCGGCCACAAGCTCCTGGCCGTTTCATCAAGTAGAAAATATTTACACATGTGGTAGTAAGAGAAATTTAAAAGACATGCCAAGAAATTTCATTGGTGAAAAACGGACCAATTGCAATATAGGATACATTGTGAATCGATACAAAATGTAACAATGTTTGAGACAGTTTGTTTCAAATAAACGATACAAGTAACATATTACCCAAGGTTAAAAGAAATCGATAGATCTTCATAGACGCAACGTTTTTGCGTATATACCAGATCTAAATTGCGTTCGATCTCAGATCTCAGATCGAACGCAATTTAGATCTGGTATATACGCAAAATTGTTGCATCTATGAAGATCTATCGCTTTCTTTTAACCTTGGGTAATATGTTACTTGTATCGTTTATTTGAAACAAACTGTCTCAAACATTGTTACATTTTGTATCGATTCACAATGTATCCTATATTGCAATTGGTCAGTTTTTCACCAATGAAATTTCTTGGCATGTCTTTTAAATTTCTCTTACTACCACATGTGTAAATATTTTCTACTTGATGAAACGGCCAGGAGCTTGTGGCCGAGAAACGCGTCTATAGCTCAAACAATAAATACTTTTAAATACTTTTATACTATAGCCTGACTTTTGCGGCTTTTTTATTCACATGCCAAGTTATTCTGTCACTGACAGATTATTTTCATTGTGAACTGTCCATCTTAAACACCGACCCGGGTGCCGGTTGGGTTACACGCAGGGGAGATTTGCCTGTTTTCTCCCATACAGCACAGCTCCAGAGAATCCTGCCTTAGACTGCGGAGTAGAGTCCACGGCTACATCAGTGGGAACCTGGATTTCCATTACACAGCGTACTGACTGCTGAATAAACATCAGCCTGCACATTTGCACCTTCTTCTCTAAGGGTGCCAATGCTCTTGTGAGTATTTCGACATTTGACGTTCTCTGATGTGATTGCACACCCCTTCTTCTTTTGAAATTTATTTGCACTATGAGGCGCTGTCTTTTTCTTGTTCCATCTTCCCTGTTTGTTGTTTACTCTGGACAGAGGAGAGGTCAAAAGGCTTCGGCAACCTCTCTTTCTTTTTGGCTTCGGAGCGTAATACGCTTAGCCTATGAGACTGCTGGACAGCAGCCCCCTGAAAGGATTACAGCTCATTCTACTAGAGCTGTGGCTTCCTCCTGTGCCTTTAAAATGAGGCTTCTGTTGAACAGATTTGCAAAGCGGCGACTTGGTCTTCGCTTCATACCTTTTCAAAATTTTACAAATTTGATACTTTTGCTTCTTCAGAGGCTATTTTTGGGAGAAAGGTTCTACAGGCAGTGGTCCCTTCCATCTAAGTACCTGCCTTGTCCCTCCCTTCATCCGTGTACTTTAGCTTTGGTATTGGTATCCCGCAAGTAATGGATGATCCGTGGACTGGATACACCTAACAAGAGAAAACATAATTTATGCTTACCTGATAAATTTATTTCTCTTGTAGTGTATCCAGTCCACGGCCCGTCCTGTCCTTTTAAGGCAGGTCTAAATTTTAAACTACAGTCACCACTGCACCCTATGGTTTCTCCTTTCTCGGCTAGTTTCGGTCGAATGACTGGATATGGCAGTTAGGGGAGGAGCTATGTAGCAGCTTTGCTGTGGGTGATCCTCTTGCAACTTCCTGTTGGGAAGGAGAATATCCCACAAGTAATGGATGATCCGTGGACTGGATACACCACAAGAGAAATAAATTTATCAGGTAAGCATAAATTATGTTTTTCCCTCCTTCTTCCAGAATCTCCACCCGCAATCTCTCTATAACTCCATCATTACCCCTACCCTGCATGCCCGATGTCTTGGGGTCACACTTCACCCAGATCTTTCTTTCACTCCTCACATTCAGTCCTTGGCTAAATCCTGCCGCTTCCACCTTAAAAACATCTCTAAAATTAGACATTTCCTTACACAAGACACAACAAAGATTTGAATCCACTCTCTCATCCTTTTCCACCTCAATTACTGCAACTCTGTCCTCTCTGGTCCCCCCAGCTGCCGCCTAGTTCCTTTGCAACCCATAATGAATGCCTCTGCCAGGCTCTTCTTCCTTACACGTCGCTCTTCATCTGCTGCACCTCTCGGCCAATCCCTTCATTGGCTTCCTCTTGCCTCCAGGATTAAACACAAAATTCTCACTCTGACATACAAAGCCTTCAACTGCACTGATCCCCCATATATCTCAGACCTTGTCTCCAGATACTCTCCCTCCTGTCCCCTTCACTCTGCTCATGACCTCGTACTCTCCTCCTCTCTTGCTACCTCCTCACACTCCCGCTTACAGGATTTCTCCAGACTGGTTCCTATTTTGTGGAACTCTCTTCCTCACTCCACAAGACTCTCACCTAGTTTTGAAAACTTCAAGTGCTCCCTAAAGACTCTACTGTTCAGGGATGAATACAACCTACACTAACCGTTCTATTCCTCTCCTCCATCCCCTCGAACCCTCTTAGCATGTAAGCCTAAGAGCTATGCTGTTTGTAGATCACCTTCTTTAGAGCTGATTACAACAGTGCAACTCTTGGCTGGGCCCTCTACCAATCTGATCCCTGTAAATGTTTCCTTATATTCCACCTATGTTTATAGCGCTGCAGAATCTATTGGCGTTCCACAAATAACTGATAATAATAATAATAAAAGTAGCAATGTACAGAGGTTTGATCATTTTTTTGGTGTGCTTTTATTTGCATTGTATGTCTCTGGGATTCTCTAAAATTTTTCCAAACAAACTGCCAGTGGTGAGATTGGTCAGACTTGGCCTTCTCAAAGGGTACAAGTTATGAGAGAAAAAGTTCAAACTATACACAATGAGAAGCAAAAAAATTGTTCAACCAAAATTAAAAGATTCAGTCACTTTACTAGTGTTAAATCATAACATTTTTTTAAGGGATAATCTAGTTAAAAAAACATGAAATACTCTTGTGTTACATTATTTTATTTTTCAATGAATTCCCTTTATCATATACATTTGGGAACAGTCCTCACATAACAGTTTTCTTTAGTTTGTCAAAATATATATTCATGTTTTTCCTTGCAGCCATCAATTAATTGTGGGATTTGTAATTTCTTCCTTAGGAAAAGGGGGGGATACTACTCATTCATTGGTATTTTGGGCCTGGACTGTCTTTTATAAGTTGGATCAGACTGAGATACTTCAGGAGAGTTCTTGTCCATCACAATTGGGCTAAAAAAGCTAAAGGAGGCTGCTCCCAGAGGTGACCCCCAAAGAACAAACTACTGACCAGTTGCTTGTACCTGGTCTCTCTCTGTGTACACTTAAAAAAAGGGTTTAATTACAACCCAAACACCCAGGAAAAATGCTTGTAAAATGGGTTTAAGTACAGCCTAAACACCAACGGCTAGATTTAGAGTTTTGTCGGTAATGACCCGCGTAGCTAACGCTGGCTGTTTTCTGGCCGCACCTTTAAAATAACTCTGGTATTGAGAGTCCACAGAATGGCTGCGTTAGGCTCCAAAAAGGGAGCGTACAGGCATATTTAACGCCACTGCAACTCTCGATACCAGAGTTGCTTACGGACACGGCCAGCCTCAAAAATGTGCTCGTGCAAGATTCCCCCATAGGAAACAATGTGGCTGTTTGAGCTGAAAAAAAACCTAACACCTGCAAAAAAGCCGCGTTCAGCTCCTAACGCAGCCCCATTGTTTGGTATGGGGAAACACTTCCTACATCTGCACCTAACACTCTAACATGTACCCCGAGTCTAAACACCCCTAACCTTACACTTATTAACCCCTATTATGCTGCCCCCACTATCGCTGACCCCTGCATATTATTATTAACCCCTAATCTGCCGCTCCGTAAACCGCCGCTACTTACATTATCCCTATGTACCCCTAATCTGCTGTCCAAAAAACCCCGACCCCTATATTATATTTATTAACCCCTAATCTGCCCCCCACAACGTCCCCTCGACCTGCCTACACTTATTAACCCCTAATCTGCCGACCGGACCACACCGCTATTATAATAAAGTTATTAACCCCTAATCCGCCTCACTAACACTTTAATAAATAGTAATAACCCCTAATCTGCCCTCCCTAACATCGCCGACACCTAACTTCAAACATTAACCCCTAATCTGCCGACTGGAGCTCACCGCTATTCTAATAAATGTATTAACCCCTAAAGCTAAGTCTAACCCTAACACTAACACCCCCCTAACTTAAATATAATTTATATCTAACAAAATTAATTAACTCTAATTAAATAAATTATTCCTATTTAAAGCTAAATACTTACCTGTAAAATAAATCCTAATATAGCTACAATATAAATTATAATTATATTATAGCTATTTTAAGATTAATATTTATTTTACAGGTAACTTTGTATTTATTTTAACCAGGTACAATAGCTATTAAATAGTTAAGAACTATTTAATAGCTAAAATAGTTAAAATAATTACAAAATTACCTGTAAAATAAATCCTAACCTAAGTTACAATTAAACCTAACACTACACTATCAATAAATAAATTAAATATAATATCTACAATTACCTACAATTAAACCTAACACTACACTATCAATAAATTAATTAAATACAATATCTACAAATAAATACAATGAAATAAACTAACTAAAGTACAAAAAATAAAAAAAAAAATAAGTTACAAAAAATAAAAAAATATTTACAAACATAAGAAAAATATTACAACAATTTTAAACTAATTACACCTACTCTAAGCCCCCTAATAAAATAACAAAGACCCCAAAAATAAAAAAATGCCCTACCCTATTCTAAATTACTAAAGTTCAAAGCTCTTTTACCTTACCAGCCCTGAACAGGGCCCTTTGCGGGGCATGCCCCAAAGAATTCAGCTCTTTTGCCTGTAAAAAAAAAATACAATACCCCCCCAACATTACAACCCACCACCCACATACCCCTAATCTAACCCAAACCCCCCTTAAATAAACCTAACACTAAGCCCCTGAAGATCTTCCTACCTTGTCTTCACCATGCCAGGTATCACCGATCGTTCCAGGCTCCAAAATCTTCATCTAAGCCCAAGTGGGGGCTAGACATCCATCATCCGACAGCTGAAGAAGTCCAGAAGAGGCTCCAAAGTCTTCATCCTATCCGGGAAGAAGAGTAGATCCGGACCGGCAACCATCTTCTTCCAAGCGGCATCTTCTATCTTTATCCGATGAGGACCGGCTCCATCTTGAAGACCTCCACCACAGACCCATCTTCTTCCGACGACGACTTCCCGACGAATAATGGTTCCTTTAAGGGACGTCATCCAAGATGGCGTCCCTCGAATTCCGATTGGCTGATAGGATTCCATCAGCCAATCAGAATATTCCTACCTTAATTCCGATTGGCTGATAGAATCCTATTCGAGGGACGCCATCTTGGATGACGTCATTTAAAGGAACCGTCATTCGTCGTCTAGTCGTCGGTTGAAGAGGATGTTCCGCGTCGGCTTGGAAGAAGATGGTTCCGCTCCGCTCCAGAAGAAAGAAGATTGAAGATGCGGCTTGATAGAAGACTTCATCCAGATGATGGACTTCCGACTTCAGCCCGAGGATGGATTTCTTCAGTCGCCGCTTGGATCCAGACTTCAGCCCGAGGATGGACGTCACTCTTCAGCCCCCCGCTTGGGCTTGGATCAACACTTCCGAGGCTTGGATCAAGACTTCCGAGGACGGATCGGTGAACCTGGCAGGGTGAAGATAAGGTAGGAAGATCTTCAGGGGCTTAGTGTTAGGTTTATTTAAGGGGGTTTGGGTTAGATTAGGGGTATGTGGGTGGTGGGTTGTAATGTTGGGGGGGGTATTGTATGTGTTTTTTTTACAGGCAAAAGAGCTGAATTTCTTGGGGCATGCCCCGCAAAGGACCCTGTTCAGGGCTGGTGAGGTAAAAGAGCTTTGAACTTTTTTAATTTAGAATAGGGTAGGGCATTTTTTATTTTGGGGGGCTTTGTTATTTTATTAGGGGGCTTAGAGTAGGTGTAATTAGTTTAAAATTGTTGTAATATTTTTCTAATGTTTGTAAATATTTTTTTATTTTTTGTAACTTAGTTCTTTTTTATTTTTTGTACTTTAGTTAGTTTATTTCATTGTAGTTATTTGTAGATATTTTATTTAAATAATTTATTGATAGTGTAGTGTTAGGTTTAATTGTAGATAATTGCAGGTATTGTATTTAATTAATTTATTGATAGTGTAGTGTTAGGTTTAATTGTAGGTAATTGTAGGTAGTTTATTTAATTAATTTATTGATAGTGTAGTGTTAGGTTTAATTGTAACTTAGGTTAGGATTTATTTTACAGGTAATTTTGTAATTATTTTAACTAGGTAACTATTAAATAGTTCTTAACTATTTAATAGCTATTGTACCTGGTTAAAATAATTACAAATAGTATAGTGAGAAGAAATCACTTAGCGCCTACTACTGAATGGACCCTTGGCTCTGATAGGTGACCCCTAGTGGTCAGAAACGTTTAAGAAAAATCAGAAAATATCAAAGCGCCAGCGAACCAGCAGGGTTCAGAATGTGAAACCAATTTCTTCACAATTTGGGTTAAGACAAAATGATTTATTCCAAATATTAAAACAATATTAAAAAGGTCTATATTTGACCGAAACGCGTCGACTGGTGAGTAGCATTCCAATTTATATATCTGTTTGAAAAACTATCTGCACCATTATTATTTCTTGTTGGCAGAAAGAATAAAAAACCTGGGTGACGCTGGAGCTGCAAATTGTCTATTGACGCTGAAGCCCAATCCCCACTACAGGCAACTATACCTCATATAAACTGATAAACTACAGAAAAAGGAATTACCTAAACTTGGAAACACTTTAACTTTGACTTTTAACGAGGATATTATAGTCACACATTTTTTAATTTTGAAAACATTACGGCGGTCATAATCATGATGGTCACTAGTGACATTTGAGGGTTAAATTGAAGCATACTTTTGGAATAAGCCTTGATTTTGAACACATAATTTTTGACACAAAATTTGTATGGTATAGGTTTTAGACGACTGAAAAGTATGTATTTTTTGTTTATATTTTTTGCACCTGGGATCTGAAGAACCACACCAATTGAAATCTCTATCTTTACTTTAGGATTGTATTTTTGGCACCAATTGATTTTGACATTTTATTGTATATATTTTTCTATTTTTTGCTGAATTTTTGCTGGATTTATTTTTCCACGTACTACCTGTCACACAATCGATTGCAATTTTGACACATATTTATATTTTGAAATTTATACTTTGCCATATATCGTCTTTTATGTTGAATTTGTTTTTTCACGTAATACCTGTCACACCATCAGCTTAATTAGAGCACATTCCCTCTTTCCTCTTCGCTAGCGGAGAACGGTCACTGATCCTTTAAAGGTACAGCTGATCGGTTCCACTCTTGCCACATAAAAACACGGGTCACATTTAGGAAATTTTCACAGTTAAAACAACTTTGGCCTCGTTCATGTGTTAAAGTTATTAACACAACCAACCACATTAGAGATATCTACTTAGTCTGTTATAAACTGAACCAATTTTTAACAGATAACGATTTCTTAACAGATAAAAATGTTATAGAAGCTTACACTTTTCTGAAACCTGAGAATTGGTCTAATAACTATAATAGGTAGCACTGCTATAGGTCAGTTCTAACTCTAATTTTATTTTTGTGATATATACTATAAATCATCCGGTCGAATTACTATAGTAAGTAACATCACTATAGGACAGTTTTTATCTATTTATCTATATATACTCAAAATTTTTCCAAGATACTAAACTTGAGAAATCCTTTATTATTTCAAACACTGATGTAGGAATAATTGTTTCAGTTATTGTTGTATCATTTAGAAGGCACTGTATATTGTCATAAAACATTGTGTGGATCCATAATCAATCCACTCTATATATATATATATATATATATATATATATATATATATATATAAATACTAAGTTTGGACACAAATGTTTTTAATCTTCAAAGTATTGTAAAGGATTTATGTTTTAATATTTGTTTTAATATTTGTTTTAATATTTGGTATAAATCATTTTGTCTTAACCCAAATTGTGAAGAAATTGGTTTCACATTCTGAACCCTGCCGGTTCGCTGGCGCTTTGATATTTTCTGATTTTTTTAAAATAATTACAAAGTTGCCTGTAAAATAAATATTAATCCTAAAATAGCTACAATGTAATTATAATTTATATTGTAGCTATATTAGGATTTATTTTACAGGTAAGTATTTAGCTTTAAATAGGAATAATTTATTTAATAAGAGTTAATTAATTTCGTTAGATTTAAATTATATTTAACTTAGGGGGGTGTTAGTGTTAGGGTTAGACTTAGCTTTAGGGGTTAATACATTTATTAGAATAGCGGTGAGCTCCAGTCGGCAGATTAGGGGTTAATGTTTGAAGTTAGGCATCGGCGATGTTAGGGAGGGCAGATTAGGGGTTAATACTATTTATTATAGGGTTATTGAGGCGGGAGTGAGGCGGATTAGGGGTTAATAACTTTATTATAGTAGCGGTGAGATCCACTCAGCAGATTAGGGGT